>NW_028274820.1:100366668-100679668 GCF_037043125.1 Eumetopias jubatus
AAGAAAAATAATACTGCTTACCTGGCCAGGTTTCTTTTTCTCTTTTTTTTTTTTTTTTTAAGAATTTAAGATGTAGGGGAAGTGGATGTTGATTACGAGGGATATCATGGGCCCTCAGCTGTAGTCGCCGTTGGTGTTATCACGGAGCTCTGTTCCCTAGGTGTCCTCTCTCCCTCTTCTATCAGACCTGCTCTCACAAGAGCACCAGGTATCTGTCACAGTGCTCACAGGTGAACGTAAGACAAGTCCGAGAAAGGAAGCAATAAAATGTGAGAAATTAGAATGGGGGGGCGGTAAGAACGGAGTGACAATTGTTTAAGAACAAGGACTCTTTCTGAACATTTCTTGTAAATGCGTTCAAATTGTCTGAAGATGCTTTCTCTTCCTGATGCTGGTGGAGACGTGGCTTCCATCTTCCCATCTAGATCTGCTCTCATCACTGACCCCACATTGGCCAGTTGATGCTAGTTTATTTAAATGGGGCGTCTATGTTTGCTATCACTTGCTTTCTCCCTACAGCAGTTTTCTTTGTTCTCTGTGGCTCAACTATTTCTTCATTTCGGTTCAGTTTGATTGACGCCATTGTTTCCAGTCTATGTCCTGCCTCACTCTGAAACGATGGTGCTCCCCAGCTTTGTCCTCAGGCTTCTCTTCTCCTTACGTGCTACCCCTGAATGCCTCCAGCCATGTCTTCAAGTTCCATTTATGTGGTCAAAATTCCTTCATCTGTCTCGCTAGTCCAGGATATTCTGCTGGATCCATTAAACTGTGACCAGCACACAGTAGGGATTTAATAAACATTTGTTGAATGTGTAAACATCTCAGTATCATACATGTAATATCCATTTCCGCATTCCACCCTGCCTCGCCCCCCTCCTGTCATACCAATGCACGTAAACGATCCATTGCAAACCGAGTCACTGAAGCAGCCGTCCAGAACCCCCACCTCTGATCAGTCCCCAAGTTCAGCATGTTCTACCCCTGGGATATCATTTGTGTCCCACCTTCCTCTTGGGGGCTATGTCTGAGCCCAGGCTCTCCTCACTTCTTTTTTTTTTTTTTTTAAGATTTTTTTATTTATTTATTTGACAGAGAGAGACACAGTGAGAGAGGGAACACAAGCAGGGGGAGTGGGAGAGGGAGAAGCAGGCTCCCCGCGGAGCAGGGAGCCCGACGCGGGGCTCGATCCCAGGACCCTGGGATCGTGACCCGAGCCGAAGGCAGACGCTGAATGACTGAGCCACCCGGTCGCCCTCTCCTCACTTCTGAGTACTGCAGAGACCTTCCCATTCCTGGTTTTCGAACCTTCAGTTTATCCTCTATGTATCTGCTAAACTGAAATTTCAAAAGAGAGAATCTGATGCCATTTTTTAACTTACAAAGTTAAAACCTTTCAATAATTCTTTAAACTTGTTTATATAAAATTTGAGTAAGTTAACATCACAGAGTGTTACATGATCTAGTTTCTGTCTATCTCCCTATTGTTCCTTGTATCTCTCTCCCTTTTCTCTAAGCACTTGGAGCACATTAGAATGTTGGGTACAAGCCTCTGCAGAAAATGCAGTTCCTCCTCTTCCTTTTCTGGTTAATTAACTTCCACATGTTCTTCACTACTCCGCTGAAGTTTCATTTATTGCAGGGGACATTCTTTTGTGCCGAGTCTGATTTAGGACCTCACCCTCTGTGCTCCCACACCATGCTGTACATACCCTATCAAAGAAATAGTAACACAGAGTCACTGGATATTTGCTTCTTGATGTAAAACAAAAAACCCCACAAAGTCTTATTTGACTCCTAATACCAAATCAAAGGACAGGACTAATGCAGTAGACTCTCAACAGTGCTTGTTACATGATGAATGAGAACTCCATGCATGCCTGAACGGACACTCCCAAGACTACTTATTGGTGGGACGTTTGCTTGAAGGAAAGTAGCGGGCTTGTGCTACACTTTCAGTCTTCTCTTTCTGTGTCTCTTCCCTTTGTTGTGCTTTTCCTTTCTAATCTACAGCAGATGAGCAAAGGTCTGATATCAGTGCGTTGGGAAATTTTTGGCAGGAGTGGGATTCAGTCGCTGTCATTTTCCCCATCGGTTGGTTATCCTTTAAGCTAGTTTATATCTAGTTGTGAAAGGAAAAACGAGGTTCCCAGTTAGAGAAATTTTAGGGCTGAAAAACCTCCTGGTTCTCGCTTTCTTCCTTGTTAAGTTAGCCTTTAATATAAAGTTTAATCCTTTTACGCTGCCTAGAATGTGTTCAGAGATTTTCTCTGCAGACTGTTTCATCTGGCAGTTAATTCCTCGGTACTTCTGGGAACTGAAGGGAAGAAGCGTCTGAGCTGCACTCACTGAACTCAGAGACTGTCAGTCAGTCCATCAGTTCTATGGATATCTGAGTTTTGTTTTGTTTTTTTTCTAAACCAGTGATTCTTAAATTTTAGTTTGGAAATTATCTGAGTAAACCTATAAACTACAGTTTTCAGGGCACCATTCCAAATATTTCTGATTCATAAATTCTGTGATAGGCTCAGGGAATCTGCATTTTAAAACAAGTTTGACTGGAAGATTCTAGAATATTCTCATACAGATGGCTCATACCAATTTGAGGAGGCAACCTAACCCTAACCCTAGTCTCTCCATCCAGCCAGAAGATGGAGCCTCCCTGAGGTTCTACTTACTCTAACTCTTTCCTTCCCTTGACTCCACGGTCACCAGATTCTGGGAGATAAAAGCCATTATTTAGTGTGGTCTTACAGAGTGAACTCACTGTCTGTTCTACCTCAGCCTCACAGTATCATGGGCTCTCCATTACCTCAGGATCTAAGAGTTTTAGTGACCTCATCTTCACCTGGACACGGGACATGGCCAAGAAGCAGGCCACTGCAGAATACACTGCCAACGGGACCTCAGAAGGAAAGGGAGTCCCCTGGGGTCCTCACAGCCCAGCCATGAGATGGTGGATGCGTGAAGAAGAGGAGAGTTTAAGTTTTTAATCCTCCATTCCAAAATCTTTGTTTTAACATTGAACATGCATTTGAGATAACCCCCCCAAAAAATAAAATGGCCTCCCAAAGTGAAATTACAACTGATGCCAATGTAGAAGAGAGAAAAATCTCCAAAAGTGTGATTTAAAAGTGACATCCATAGATTTTGAATCACTGCTAATTCATAATCCCTAAGCAATGCAACAATTAGTATGCATTTACAAAAGATGCATTAGATGGAATACATGATCTATGTTAATGTGTGTAAATTTTGTTTTATCACAGCACTTCATTTCCAACATGTTTAAATTTCCTAAGTGTTCCTGTGACATACTCACAGCTTACAAAATAATAACAAGAGAGGAGGTATTGTCTCCCATTGTGAATCCAGACAAATAGATGGTGAGCTGCTTTGGCTGGGCATACGGATGACTCCAGTCCTTTCTAGTCTTTCACCCTTCTGGCTACCTTTTTCATGTCAGTGACAAAAGGTGGTACATTTAGTACATCCTGAATACCAACTTGGCCCTTCTTTGAACCCTACACAGCACTTTCTCCTTTTGTTCTGATCTTCATATACTATTTAAAGAGTGATACCAGTACCAAGAATTCAGAGAGTAATGATTTCCCTCTTTAATTCTACGTTTCTTTAAGAAAGGAGTTCTTTCTTCCTCAAGCTGGTTTCTTTTTTTAATGAAAAAAACTAATTATCCTTTAAAGCAACATTTTTTTTGCATTTTGTAATAAAACTAGGAAGTAATTTAGTAACTTTCTAATAGTAAGTTAATGAGTTTTATCCAAGAGCTAGTATCATGTGGTGCATATTTTTTATGTGTACATAATGTTTCTAAACTAAGCCCCATTGATTTTTTTTTTTTTACTTTTATCAGCAAGAAAGAGAGGCTAAAAACAGACTCATAGCTCCCCAATGTGCTTAATAGGAGTATTTAACAGCATCCAAACATACTCAGTCTCTGTGCACGTGGAAAGCTGTTTGCCACAAAATGACAAGGATCAGACACAAATCACTGTGTTAGGTATCAGAAAACCTTGTATTTCTTATGTTCCCACTGTGCTGGCTGTCCTTGGATAAAACCTAACCTATTAACCCTTGCATGACCGAAGAATGCCGTTAGGTAGTCTTGAGTAGCGGGAGGTCCAAGCGCCAATGCAAACCCACATAAAAGTTCGTTTCTGTGCTTGTCTTTAATCACACCCTGTAGCTTCATGAGGTAGGTAATCACCTTGTCAAAGCATTATAGTGGACTGTATTATATTGGAGGAGTCTTGATATGAAAGATACAAACTAGGCACATTTTTGAGGGAAGAAATAATGCGTTGGATGAGGAAACCACCTAATGCCCATTATACCAGGGGATACCACCTAATGCCCATTATATCCTAAAACATAGAGCATATCTGCTGCCATCGTCATGCCCAGTGATCTCAAACATGTATGTAGCATCAAAATGTCCACACTACATTTGCAGATAGGATCTTTTGAGATGGGGTTTTCTGGAACTACCAGGGACCACTTTTATTGAAAGAGAGAATTCCAAAATACTTTTTTGCAGATCTAATCTTCAGCAAGAAATATTCATATCAGCAGTGTAAGAAAGGGCATCTATATGGACGAAAAGTTCATACAACAATAGTGCCTGCGTTACAGTTTTGTCTTTCAGTTGGACTATCTGCAGTATAGATCAGAGTTTCAGATCTATCCCAGAATCTGGCCATATTCAACTTTCATAAGATATTTTTCCTATAACTAAATTTAAAAAAATCAAAGCAGTAGGAAAACTTTCATGATAATATCATAAAGAGAAATTTTATACATTGGTTTACTTAAATTTGTTAGCCATTAGGAAAGATAAGAATTTTTATTCTTTTTTAAAGAATCTTAAATTGACTCTAAATCAGGATATACCCTTACTCTCCAGAGGCCAATATTTTCAACTTGAATATGACCATTGGCCAGCAATTCCACTTCTGGAATTATATAGCAAGGAAATAAGTAGATATATTTACAAAGATTTACATATGCTTTTCATCTCAGCATAGTTTTGGATAATAAGAAATAGGAGTAAATTTTAATATCCATCAATAGGAATATAGTAAAATAAATGATGATATAATGACATCCTGGGAAACCCTTAAAGTCACAAAGCAGAGCTATATTGTTTCACGGAAAAAAACATAAAAATCCTACTCTGTACCACATACAAAATGAAACTAAAATCAGAGCTCATAGTTTAAAAATATACATACATAAAATACAATAAAATTTTAAGTGATTTTTACCAGATGATGAGATTATGGGTCATTTTAATGCTCCTTTTTTGTATTTTTATGTTTTGTCATAGTCGTGTTTAAATAAACAAACTATTTTTAAAATAAGTGAAAAACATTTCCACTTTTTAAATGTGGTAAAGAGAAATAAAATAGAAATAAAAAGACCAAATATTAAGTCCCTAATCGTATTTGAAATATCTATTTGTTTGTACAAATACATAAATGGATTGTGAACTCCCCACGGAAAGAGACTGTGTTAATTGTCTTTTTCGCCCCACAGGGCTCTGCAAAAGGGAAAATAGTAGATGCGTGGTAAATATGTTTCGAATGAATGTGTAACCTCGGTTAAGTGGCTTTCCCTCTCCGAGGCTCATTTTTCTCATCCACAAAATAAACGTAAGGTTGTCTACCCATCTCACTGGGGATTGCTGTGAGGCCCAAACGAGACAGTACATGTTGCCTATAAAGCACTCCAACGCATGCAAAGGAAAATTTATCTTAACCACAGTGGTTATACTCACAGCCATTATGAAGCAAGTTAGGCCCTCATCCCCAAGGACAGCTCAGGACAAGATCGTGAAGCCAGCAGAAAGTACCAGCTGCCCCCCTAGGCCTGCTTTCTTCACTGTAGGGATGCCCCTGTTCCTCTCTGCCATGTGCCTTCTTGCTTATCTCCCACTCTCATCCGGATTTAATCTCATGAAAACTGGGACTTGGGTTTTAACTTGCTTCTACTGGGATATGCATTCTCACCAGAGAGAAGAAATTATCAGCCAAGACAATGTCCAGACATGGGTTTTTCTGTTTTGGGAGACCCCCCTGAAATGCCACCAGGCTTGTTAGCCCTTGTGCCCCCTTGGTCAGAAGTCCAGAGGGCTTTGGCAGGTAGTGCATCCAACTCAGATCTCTGGGCAGCCTACAGATCATAAATCTGCTTAGACAAAATTCCACTCCTTTTAAAGAAAAGCACCAGGTGTTATTAAAAGTCATCTTCGTATTACATCTAAAATGGGAAAATATAAAATATACAGTGATAGTAGGCTTTACTGGTGTATTTCCATCATCATAATTATAATTATGATATAATTATAACACTGTATTAGGCACTAAGAAAATACAAGGCAAATATATTTCTTCATTAGGCCCTTTGAGTATTGTTGTTTCTTAGATAGGGGAAGGTACAATATGAGCAAATAGATAGGTAGATAGATAATAGATCTTTACATATATTCTGTATTTAATTTATATTTTTTGGGTGAGGTTTTTAAGTAGATTACAATTTGTTAGATCTACAAAATTATTGAAGAAATTGCAATCTACTTAAAAGCTGTGCCATATATATATATTCTATCATATAGACATCTGCCATATTATATATATATACTTTTATATATACATAATTTTCCAGTTTTCTAACATTTCATATACATATATGTAACATATGCATAATGTGGAAAACTATTTTAATCAGGACAGAGTCACAAAATAAACCAAGTCACATGCCTCAGAGAATGCAGTTTAATGGAGTGTTTAGAACAGCATGAGGTTAATTAGGTCAGGATTCCTGGAAAAGTGAGATCTAAACCAAGTGAATTTGTGTGTCATGTTGATCGGAAGGAGAGGATCGTATAATCTAATAAGAACTTACCCGTACCAGGCACAGAAAGGAGAAGGGGCACTACCAGTTTTCAAACCAAACCCCCTCTTTGGCGCCTCTCTCCACTCACACCCCACATCCAGCCCCTCCACTCCTGCTGTTCTCTCCGTTTCCATCGCTTCCACTCTGCATCAGACAGCACTGCCCCTTACCCATGACTGCAGTCGCCTCCTTCCTGCTCCCCCCACCCATGCCACACTGCAGGCTACTCCCATCACAGCAGCAAAAGCGATCCTGCTAAGATAGGTGTCCTGGTCATGTCAGACCCCTTCTCAAAGACAACGGCCTCCAAGACCCTAACCTCTCCCTCTCTGCTGTTGGCTTCTACCGCCCTCCCCCAAGCTTGCTCAGCCGCTCTCTCAGCTGGATATCTGGATGTCTGACTGCTCCTTGAGCATATCCAGGGTCATTACGTTTGTTGTGCCCCAGGATACCCACCTGCATGGTGAGCTTCATGAGATCCGCCCCGTCACTGCTCCGATGTCACCTTCTCACTAAGACCTTCCTTGACAACTGTATTTATGACTATAATCACCTCACCTCAGTCTTCCTTCTGTTCCTTCCCTGCTTTATTTTTCTTCACAACATTTTCACTTTTTAATATGCCATATGATTTACTTATTTATTGGCTTTCTTGTCTCATGTAACTGGAATGTAGATTACGTGAGTTTGGGAAGTTTTGCCTGTGTTGTTCATTTTTCTAGCCCCAGCCTTTAAAGTAGTGCCTGGCACTACTTTATGTTGGATTACATAAATTCATTTATTTGTGCTGGGGACAGCAAAGGAAACTAGTTTAAAGAGAAGTGGCTGAAATTAGACTTACTAGAAGTTAGTTCAATAGATTTCCACTTGAAAAATATTGAGGTCTTGCCCATGAAGTTAGCACTTACGGGGTGGTATACTGATAATTAAATTAAAAGTAGAAGCTAACATAAGATTTAAGTATAGATCCTAAAATAAATAGTCCCAAATAATTTCTTCCTGGAAAATAAAATCTTACTCTATTTCTGTTATTACAGCAGAAACAGAGGAATTTAGAGAATCTAGATAAGTTAATAAGAGATCACAAATTTTTGAAATGTTACAAGAAAACTTAATAAAACTCTTAGAATGTGAATGGGAAAAATGCACAAACAAATATTTTCAGGGGTTGATAAAAATTATCTACTGCTAATCATATGTTTTGTACTTTTTTTAAAAAGCTACTCACGTATAGAACGATAACAGCAAGAGAACAAATTAATCATAGGCTCAGAATGACTCACTATGTACAGTTTACAAATTAATTAGCTTTGTCTTAATCTTTTCAATTAAAAAAGTGTTAAAGCGTTAGTTTATTACTTAATTCAGTGTTAAAATGCTGGTTAATTGCAAAACAGTATTAGGGGCTAATATTAAAATTCCACGTAAAAGCATCAGGGGAACAAAATGCATTTAAGGCAAATCCAGCTTTCCAAAGTCTGCTTGCGCTAAGGTGATACCGGTTACCCCCTAAGGAGAGCACAGCGTTCCTGTGAAGGCTTTCCTCAGCCGAAATGGCATAAAGGGAAGAAGCAATTGAATTAATTTACAGGGGAAAATGTTTGAGTGTTCCCAGCGCCCCCAAATAACTTCCCTTAGGCTTTTCTTAGACCTTAAGACACATCTTGCAAATGGATGCACCAAATAAATCAAGACAGAGCCCAGATGCTCAGACAGAGCTCTGAGCTCTGGTGGCTGGATACTGGGAAGCTGAGTGTGGGTTCTGGGCAAGGTGCCAGGTTGTCTGATGGCTGGATGGTGGGACGCTGAGTGTGGGTTCTGGGCAAGGTGCTGGGCTGTCTGTTGGCTGGGTGCTGGGAGGCTGAGTGTGGGTTCTGGGCAAGGTGCCGGGTTGTCTGTTGGCTGGGTGCTGGGAGGCTGAGTGTGGGTTCTGGGCAAGGTGCCGTGTTGTCTGTTGGCTGGGTGCTGGGAGGCTGAGTGTGGGTTCTGGGCAAGGTGCCGGGTTGTCTGTTGGCTGGGTGCTGGGAGGCTGAGTGTGAGTTCTGGGCAAGGTGCCGGGTTGTCTGTTGGTTGGATGCTGGGAGGCTGAGTGTGAGTTCTGGGCAAGGTGCTGGGCTGTCTGGTGGCTGGATGCTGGGAGACTGAGTGTGAGTTCTGGGCAAGGGGCCAGCTTGGGCGCTGCCCCTAGAAGGGCTCACCACAGGACAAATGCTGAATGCTATTTTAGCTTTTTGCCTTCTTTTCATAGAGGCGAAAATCTTCTTAGGATTTCTTTTGATTAGTGAAAACAGGTACTTACCTAGGTCTTTCATAAAAGCAAAGTGTCATAACATAAACTTTTGAAAAGCTGGAATACCCATACTACTCAAGTACAAAACCACACTCCAGTGATGTGTGTGTAGGAGTTTCTCCATTTGACTTATATGTGTATGGTTATGTTTATACATATTCTTAGTGGCATTAGTTTTAGCCATGAAATCATAAAATAAACAGTGGAGAACGCTGCATTTAATCACCCTGCACTGTGGTTTGCAAACTCTGAGCCTTTAATTTCAAGGGTTTTCTTCTTGCTAGTTCTCTGTGTCAGTCAGATAGCTGGATTCAGCCCCCAAATGTTTGTATTCAGACCACCTTAAGAGGTGATGAATTTTATTAAGAGTTGGAATCAGTCCTGCTGAGATATTTAAAAAGAAAATTGTAAAATAGGATCTGACGGCATTCACAGGGAGCTATTCTTACTGCTGCAGAGACAGCCTTGCCTGCAGGGACTCCTAGAGACTCGGTCGTGGGCATGGAGAACGTCCTTGTCACATTCCCACAGTGCCCTGAAGGGGTGATGGGTGTGGGGAAATGGAATCAAAATATCAATGTGATGACAGGTGACAAATGGGAGCAACTATGAGAGATGAAGTTCAGATGAGACATAAAAAAATCAACTAACTGGGGCACCTGGGTGGCTCCGACGGTTAAACATCTGCCTTCGGCTCAGGTCACAATCCCGGGGTCCTGGGATTGAGCCCCGCATCAGGCTCCCTACTCCCACTCCCCCTGCTTGTGTGTGATTTCCCTCTCTCTGTCAAATAAATAAAATCTTTACAAAGAAATCAATTAACTGATGTCAGGAAAATTATTTATAAAATACACAATAATATATGGAGCACTAGAGAAGCAAGACAAGTGTAAACGGCAAGTGTAGGTCAACCATAGAAAGCTGTTATAAACAAGAAAAACAATAAACAAAGTAAGGTTCGTTTGCACACATGTTAAGAGTATTGCATGGAATAAGGGTGTCTCTTTGTGCATATTTGGTATTGGTTGTTTCTTTGTTCTAATGTTTAATTCAGGTCCCAGAAACTTAGATTTTAAGTCTTTAAAAAAGATTAAGAAGTAAGATTGAGTAGAATTGGCAGATAGTTTTTTTCTCCCAGTCATCTTAGTGTCTTTTTTTTTTTTTAAGATTTATTCACTTATTTTAGAGAAAGCACACAAGCATGGGGAGGGGCAGAAGGAGAGAATCTCAAGCAGACTCCACACTGAGAGCGGAACCCGATGTAGGGCTCAATCTCATGACCCTTAGATCTTGACCTGAGCCAAAATCAAGAGTGGGCCACCTAACCGACTGAGCCACCGAGGTGCCCAGTCATCGCAGTATCTTAAAAAAAAAAAAAGATATATCATCTCTGTAGAAAAATAATTTTTTCAAGATGGGCTGTGTAATGGGGAAATGTTGGAAAGAATAAAAAAAGGAAAAAGAATCACCCATTGCATCACTATCTAGAAATAACCACCGTTATTTGTTTTGACACATTTTCTAGCTATTTTTTTAGTGTATATATATATATGTCAGTTCCTTAAAATCAAATTTCATTTTTGGTAGATAAGTTGGAAAGATAAAATAAAATAAATATCTATACTATAGCTGCAGCATTTCATAATTGAAGAGGGAATGAAAATACAGCGAAGGTAAGAAAAATGAAACTTTTTAGGTAAAAAGAACTAATAAAATTGACCTTAGTTCCATGTGATGGCAAATTTAAGAAAAAAAAAAGAATAATTGAGAAAAAAACAAAAGGAAAAGAAGGGAATGTGATTAGGGAGAGAATAAGTTGGAGAGGGCGGGAGGTGGTTCAGCACACACATACGGGAAAGTAGGAAGAACACCTCCATGAAGAGGCAGGTGTTTTTCCATACCAGAAACTTCCCTGCAGGTCTTCAGGTGGGCAGAGTTGTATGGTGTGCTCTCTTTCAAGTATTTCTATAAAGTTCATAAATGCTGAGATGCCTGGCACTGAACAAATGAGGCCAGCCTTGTTTCCAACCTTAGATGTTATGCTTTGATTTCATTATTGGACCCTCTGATAATCTCCATTGTCAATATCCTTTTTAAGAGACCTTATAAAAACAAACACACCAAAACATGTGTTTTATTCCTACTGCTGCTATAGCAAATTGCCACAAACTTATTGGCTTAAAATTTTCTTTCACAGAAAGAAATTTTCTGTGACCAAGTTTACAGTTTGGGGAGTTAGGAGTCTGAAATGGGTCACATTGGGTTAAAATCAGGGTGTCGACAGGACTGCATTCCTTCTGGAGGCTCCAAGGGAGAATCTCTCCCCTTGTCTTTCCTGGCTTCTGGAGGCCACGAGTATTTCTTTACCTGGGGCCCTTTCTTCCATTTTCAAAGCCAGCAGTGGCTCGTCCAGTCTTTCTCATGTGACATAACTCTGACATTGACTGCCCTACCTTCCTCTTTCACTCATAAGGACCCTTATGTTTATATTGGGCCCACCCAGATAGTCCAGGATGACTCCCACCTCAATATCCTTAAATTAATCACATCCGCAAAATCCCTTTCACCAGGTAAGGGAACAGATTCATTGATTCCGGGAATTAGGAGGTAGACATCTCAGGGGGGTGGCCTTTATTCTGCCTACCACAAATAGAAAGCTATATTCTGCGATTACTTTAAAGAAGAATAAATTCATACAATCAGACACGTTCTCACCATGTTACTCCAGCAGAAATTAGAAAGCATCACACGACCATACAAGTATCAGAAAGTGTTTAGAAGGACCCTTTGGTCAGTATTTTTCCCACTGGAGGGAGCCTTTCTTCCTTGTCTACAGGTCTATCGATACTGTTTTAGCACAGAGATTATTTTAAAAATTTCAAATCTGTTCACTTTTTCAGGTCCTTATTTACCTCTCTTTGGCTTCCTTTCCTCATTGTTTTTCCAAGAATCTGTATTATGTGGCTGTATTATGGAACAAAATATCAAGAGTATGGGAATCCAGGGTGTGAAAACTCAGTTAATTCATCTCCTTGGCAGTCAGTAAGGAGTTTGAAGATGTGTTTAGAATGTTAAAGTACGTCCACAGTATTTCAGATCAGGGAGGTAGAGATTCTATAGGAAGAACTTGTCTTAGAGCTGCCCCTACAACATCAAATCAGAGAAGATGCTTTCTACTTTATGCTGTTTTTTGTCCGCAGAATGATTTTATTTACCATGTTTGCCCTTTAAATGTCTACTTAGAAGGAAGACATCACATACCTGTGTGTGTCGTCTCCTAGGTCTCTTCTTTCATGGCTTCAAGCTTCGTACTCTGTCCCTTAGGTGGATAACATGCGGAGGTGATGTCCTCTGAGTTGCTAGGATATGGGCACTCCGACACAACCACCGTGGGGGAGGAACACCGGAATGAAATGGAAGGGCCAGCACTTCATGTCAGTCCTCCCGTCCTCTCCTAAGAGAAAATAACACGGGCTTACTGTGTTACTCAAAACCTGTCAAGAGCATTCGCTACTACTGAGAATTCTCACCTGCCTACAAGATTTTTAAAAAACTTCCCAGAAAATTCTAATTCACTAAACTATTCATCTCTTCTACTGATGTATCCTTTTCAGTGTTTCCTGACTATTCCTGAGTAGTCCCTGAAGGCCCATGCTCAGCCTCTTTCTACTCTGTTGGCGGAATTCTGTCAGCAGGGAAGTCCGAGATTGGCAGCGTCACTTGCTGACCCCTTAGACTGACGTTTCTGGCGGGCGTGGGAGCGACAAACGGGGCAGAATGTATCAGGAGGCAGTTGATCCCTCTTCTTTTTTTCAACTTAACATGTATATTTTTACATAACATAGTACTATATAAATTTCAGTTGAGAATCTGGGGCATATATCTGCTATAGTGTTATTTTCTAGATCAAAAGAACGGAAAACTTATGCCGCCCTACGCACTCTAAATGGCAAGTGAGGTTGTGTGTGTTTGTGTGTATAAAAGAGACAGAGAGACAGAGACGGAGACGGAGAAAGTGAGGAACCAACAGAAACCACTCTCAAAGCCCTAGCAGTATCTCCCAGGGACAGCAGAGAAGTGAGACGCCAGACACACTGGGAGACCTGAACTAGTTGGGGGTGTAGAGAACACATGCAGGACCGGCAGGGGACACAGGTGGGTGAGCAGATGAAAAGTTGGACATCTTAAACTGAAGTCCTTGAACTTTATCCCGGAAGGACTTGATTTAATAAGGCTGCACTTCTTAACAAGGGACGATTATGTTAATAAATTATACATGGAGAGGAAAGAAATTTTCTGTGACGAATTTACTTCAGTAAAACCTATTTTTTAGCTACATCAATTTAAGAATTTTTAAATATTCCAACATGTGCCTTATTTCCCCAAATTATTTTACAACAGAAACCTTTTCTTGTGAGTCAGGGATTACAGGATCCCAAGGGGCCAGGGTTCCCCAAAACATGCTTTAGGAAATGTTGTTGAAAAGTGTTACAGAAGTGCCCAGATTCTTGACTTGGTATTTAATCTAATCTGAGTGTGACTTTGAGCAAATAACTTCATTTCTTTGGGTTTGCTTGTGTTTTACTTGCAAACTAAGGATTTGGAAGAAACTAGATACTCTCTATGCTCCCTTGTTCTAGTAGTGTATGGAAAATATCCCATAATCAGCCTGTCTGGAATATAGATATCAGGCTTGAGGTAAAGTTTTGCATGCAAGGATTAAGTCAGTGACAAATGGCATATTTAAGAAAAATATATAATCAACCGGAATACTCTAATAATGGCTTAGTGCACATTGCCTGGAGGAATCATTTTTAACAAGGTCAGGCTTTCAAAGGCTAATTTTAATTTTTACCTCAGCCATAAGTAAGGACTAGAACCTGAAGTACATAGGTCAGTACATTCTAAGATGTGTTTCAGTATGTGCTCACCAAATCAGTTAGACTTTTAAATGAAAGTGAACATGCCTTTGAGTTCAGGCAGAGTGGAAAAACTTTGCCTAACAGGTGAAGATGGAGGAATCACATGGTGATTAGTGTTCTTCCTCCAGAATGTCAGTGTGGTGAGGGAGAAAATGAAAGCGTTTCCAAATAGTTTTCTTGGAGGGGAGGGTGACTTTTGTTTGATATGTGCTTATATTTATTTCCTTAAACAAGCCATAAATTAAGTTTTTCCTGTCATTTGGGCACCAATTGAATACTGTGCACTTCTGATTTCCAAGAATGATGCAAGATGGGCATTTCTTTTCATATTTTATAGCTTATAATACCAAGTTCAAAAATTTTAGAGATCACACCCAAGGCCCTAAAAAGTAGAAAGTTACAAAACTGGAAATGAGCACAATTTAAGTCTTCTTGGTATATTCTTTGTTTGTATACAGTATCAATTTTCTAAAATATGACCACATAGATAACATTTCTCCCAAAGAAATGTATATATGTTGTATAAAATCTCCCCAAATAATGCAAACTCCCACTGAGTTTTCAAGATCTATTCTTGGAAGAGTCTTGTTTTAGGACTATAGTTAGTTTTAATCAAGTAGCCTCAGAGGCTACATTCTGTAGTGGAATTGAAGTTATAATGGCTCAAATCTCCTTTCTCTTTGATATCAGATGAGACTAGGTGGGCACATGAGTGAGTGGAAGATGTGAAGTCCTTTTTATGACAGGAAATGACTTTGGTTATAGTTTTGGTTCTTCCCAAAACAGTTCCCAAAATGAGGACTTGGCTGGAGGCAGTTGATTGGGAGGTTGTCCTGGAAAGCCCAGGTGAAGGAGTAGAAATAATGAGACAATGACGGGAGATGGACAGTAGAAGGCATGTGGGGAAGTGAGTGCTAGTGTCAGTGGGAGCTCGTTCCCCCTGGGGGTCTCCGAGAAACCTTTTGGTTCATGGGGATGTTGTGGCATTGATTCACTGATTCTGACCCCCCACTAGTTCAGGGTGGACTGTGAGAATATCAGCTCTTGCACACTTCCTGGTTGCCCCTGGATGTGGCTGAGCAGCCTCCCTTCGAGCCCAGGAAGGTCTGTGAAGGGGCAGGTGCTTGAGGTGGGAAGCTGTCATTGTACTCGAAGTGCTACCACAACCTCAGCTGCAGCTGAACTCAGAGTATGTGGAGGGGACAAAGGAAATACAAAGTTAGGTTTCCTCATTTATAGGCATTATGACCATAATGCAAACTCTATCAGGCTTGGTTTTGGTTGCCACTAACCTATCATTCTTTGTGCTCTGGCCACTCTGAGTGGCTTTCTAAGGACGCAGGTGTGAATCCTGATGTACAAGGGCAGAGAAGAGCCCAGGAAGAATCTGGAATGCCAAAGACTCTCATTCGTTCTCTAACTTGGCTCAGTGTGCCAGCTCCTCATTCTCACTCACAGTCTCTCCTAGACACACACACACACACACACACACACACACACACACACACACACACACACACCATTCTTGTGCCTCGTCAAAGGAACACTAAGATCTATCTTTTAATATCAATTCTATATTCCTGGTGAAGGAACCCAGACTGACCCACAGGGATGGGGAGAGTAGACCTAGGATCTGTAAATTCCGTAAGACTGGGCATGGGCGGAGCTGGAGAGTGCAGTCCAGATGTAAATCCCCTACAATACCAATCCGAGCAGATCAGTATTCTACCAAATAACCAAATATAGGCATAACTTGTGGGCTTTTTTTTTTTTTTTAATGACACATTGGATGAGCCTCCAACATACCGTATAATGCAGTAACTGTCTGGAAGCTAGGAGATGAGCAGAAGAACAGAGCCAGGTCACAGGTCTGAAACTGCCTTTTAGAATAGGAAGTGAAGTAAGGTGTAAGAAAGTTATGCTAATCTTAAAATGGAAAAGAGCTGTGTCCATTTTAGAAGCAAACAGTGTAGAAAAATGTGAGCGTTATCAGCATCTTCTATATTTACGTATGTTTCTGTCATTTATTTTGGCTTTTTGAAGTGAACCCCCGCACATCAGCACAGTCCCTCCCTCCCTTCATCCCTTTCTTCTTTCCTTCCATTGTTCATTCGTTCATTCATTCGTATGACTATAGGCAGGCAGTGTGCTATACATGCTGAATAAGTAGATCACTGAGTAAAAGACAAGGTTTCTCTTGGATATGATGATGACGCTACAGGATAATACTGTGGCTTTTTCCTGGAACTGTTCCCATCACAGCCTATTCCCCGAGCAGAGTAACAGTGGTTTTTAAATCAGGCTATTATGGTGATGTTGCCAATTTTTCTCAAAACAAAAGCTAGGGAATCAAGGGAGTCGGGGTTTAATAAAATAAAAGCAAAGTGTATTTGTGTATTTTTCTTGTGTGAGGGCTACAGGTTTCCATAAAATGAAAATTTAATGCCTGGGCCATTTTATCATTACAGATTTCAAGGAGCACATAAGTTTACCTGCTGTCTACAGAGCACAAAATGATGCATGCTGGATAAAAAGTTTTTCTCAGACTATTTCCATAATGTCCCATCATGTTGCTGAACATGGGAAAATTATGCCAATCGCTGGGGAATTGTAGAACTCACCCAGTGGCGGCAACGCCCTCGTCTGGTAAGAGTGTAGCTGTCCCCATGCCGAGCTGTGTTAACCTACGTACTCAAGCAGGGGCCAGAAGCACATTCAGAATATGCAAGGCATGATTCATGGCAGTGGGGATGTCGGTGACATGGCAATGGTAACAATAATAGCAACTTACTTTTGTGTTAAGTACTAGGATTTCTAAAGCAGTTTCTCAGACACTGTTTCACTTCCTTCTCATAAGAACTTCAGGAGACAAAAAGTTACCACTCATGTGTCCCAGGTCACACAGACTACAGTGACGGAGCCAGAGTGGAATTCAGTTTGCTGGGGGGATGTGCGCTTCGTGACATGAGAGAGAAGCGTGAGCTGAAGGGATATACATTCATTGCACACGTACATTAGTGATGCAAAAATGAGAGAAAAGTAAGGTGTTTATAACATTGAATTAAATCTTTTTTAAAAAAATTATTTATTTGAGAGAGAGAGAGCGCGCGTGTGCATGCAAACAGGGGGAGGGGCAGAGTGAGAGAATCTTAAACAGACTCCATGCTGAGCATGGAGCCTGATGCAGGGCTTGATCCCATGGCCCTGAGGTCATGATCTGAGCCGTAAGTAAGAGTTGGACGCTCAAAGGACTGAGCCACCCAGATGCCCCTTGAATTAAATCTTTTTTTTAAGATCTTATTTTTTTTAATTAATTATTTATTTATTTGATAGAGAGAGAACACAAGCAGGGGGAGTGGGAGAGGGAGAAGCAGGCCTCCTGCCGAGCAGGGAGCCCGATGTGGGGCTCGACCCCAGGACCCTGGGATCACGACCTGAGCCGAAGGCAGACGCTTAACCGACTGAGCCCCCCAAAACAGATCTTATTTATTTATTTGACAGGCAGAGAGACAGTGAGAGAGGGAACACAAGCAGGGGGAGGGGCAGATGGAAAGGGAGAAGCCGGCTCCCCGCGGAGCAGGGAGCCGGGCACGGGCTGTGGACACGACTGCGCAGTCAGCATTAACTATTAATACTAGGTTAGCTGAAACTAGCATAAGTAGCTTTATAGCCTTTCATCTTTATTATCATTTACAGCTGAAGAAATGGAGGTCCAGGCACCCTAATAGCACAGCTATTATGATAGCCAACCCTTCAGGGGTTCAAAGAGATCAGTGTTCCTTAACTTCCCAGCTTGTAGATACAATTCCCTGGCAGCAGAGAGGCTCAACCTGAGCTTTAGGCCTCGTGTAGGGCAGGGGTCCTCAACCAGGGACATCTGACAATATCTGGAGGCACTCGTGGTTGTCACATTTGAGGAGGGGGTTGCTGCTGGCATAGTGGGTAGACGCCAGCGATGCTGATAAACATCCTACAAAACACAGGACAGCCCCGACGACAAAGAATTTTCCAGCCCGGAATGTCAAGGGGTGCCGAGGTTGAAAGACCCTGATATGAGCTTATAAGACTGGGTAATAATGGAAATTTTTACTTAAATCAGTTGGTCTGTCACCATTTAGAATTTTATTTGTTGAAAAGGTAGAGCGCAATTTCATCTGGCTCAGGCCTCCTTAGGGTACAAAGGAATGAGCCCGGAGTTCCCTTTCAAATAACAGAAATAGAGCAGTCAGAAAATTCTGAATGCCTGAGGGATTTTGAGGCTGATGGTTTTGTAAAATGACTGACACCTTTGACAGTTCCCTACCGAATTATTAAAACCCATGTCTTTGGCAGGTATGCAAAACCTATGGATTTCATAAAAATTAGACCTTTATTTCAAAGATAAGACTTATAAAGTTGAAAGTGCAGACAAGTTCCTTCCAGGTGAAGAAAGAGCTAAAAATCAAAATTCAAAGGGCAGTGATAACAAGTGATAATTTACTCTGACACTCAGAGCCAAGGTGAAATGTGTTTGTGATAAGAGTTTCGCTCTGTTATCCTCGCCCGAAACACCTCGTGGGTGCCTCTTCATGATTCCTTCTGCTGCTTTTCTTTCCCTTACACAAAAGTGGATTTTCACAGATTTCAGGCACAGAGACCGTGAACAACGATGCCCCCTTGGTTACATAAAACCCATGGCATCAGCCAGTCTCAGGGGGTACTGCAAGCCCGGGGCCTCTCTGTCCCCACAGGTCAGCCCACCTCTTAGCACCTTGTCCCAACATCTAGCACTCAGTAAGTATGCAGTGGGGTGTTGAATACTGACCCATAGCTCAGTGAAGACCCACTGACAACAGATAACCAGAGCTGTGTGAAAATTAAACAGTTAAAAAAAAGTAGAAGTTAAAAGTCACAGTGGAAAAAATACCGATGGCTGGAAACTAGAGCTGGAAGTCTGAGCTCCAGTCTTGAGTACCTGGTAGTCAGCATGCTGCCAGCCACCATTGGGTTTTTGTGTCCTCACCTGTAACGTCTGGAGCTGCACAGGATAATCTGGGAGACTAAGGGTCCCTTCGGTTTTAATATACTATCATTTTTAAAGGGAATAAAAAAGAAAAAAAATTCCTCAAATCTAGGATAACTGCTGGGAAATTATTATTCAGTTTCTTGGGTGGTCCTGCTTATGGATAAATAAAGGGTTTATACTTTCCCTAAAGCTCTAATCTTGGGTGTGTAATGAAGGTAACTTTTTTTTTTTTTAGAATATCTGAATGGGCTTTGGCCCCTTGTGTCTCTGCAGGACTTTGTCCTCAGTTATCCCAAAGCTTCTGTGGGTGGGGGACAGGTGGAGAGCACTGAGAGAGGAATGCAAATAGAACAGGTTGATAATATTCACCCTCTATCCGCAAAAATAGGCTTTCTCAGGCTCCAGCAGTATATTGTAGGAGACTTAAAGACAAGCCTTGCCAAAAGAAAAAAGGATTCTCTAACTTTCTTTATCATCCCATTTATTATATCAGAAGGCCGTTCCAGTAGCCTTGGTGATAGCATTTCACACAAAGGAGGATCTAACCAGACAGGAAGAGAAGAGGGAGGTCCCCACACGTTCATCTCACTGGGGGAAGGAACAGGTATCTGAGAATCTGAGCATTTCTGTGACTCAGCCAGGCATGAACTGGGCTACCTGAGATAACTTTTTTAATTATTACATTTGATTACGTTTTACAAGATAACGACTAAAATATCATGTTTCTTTTCTGAGCATTTTAAAAAATCAGTTCCTTCTTTGAAATTTCTTTCCAGTTTATTATTCATCTGCCTGAATTCATACATATTTTTATTTATTTGCTCATTTATCAAATATTTATTGAGCATCTACCATGCACAGGGCCCTGGGAATTCAGCAGTGAGTAAATACAGATAATGTCCCTGCCCTTAGGGAGCTTACTTTCTAGTTGGAGAAAAAACAAAATCAACAGTAATACATAATTCTAACCCACAGTAGGAAGAAAGCCCAAGAGGATGCCACTTCCTGGTCTTTGCGTTCATGCTCTTCAAAGACTGCGGTCTCTGAATGCATACCCTCTGTACGCATGTCCTCTGCCAGAACACTGAAGGGCCTAAGCTCCCACCCAATCCAGTCACTTCCTTTTTCAAGACCCACAGCAGCCCCTGTAGCCTGCTGCTCCCTCCCAGGTCCAGGCACTGGCCTCCAACTGCCTGTAACCTGTTCCCGCAGATGAGGACTCCCCTCCCACCAAGTCATTCCTTCTAAAGTCCAGGAAAAGTCCAGGTCTCATCCACACATCAGGCATACACACCCTCTCCTCCTTCCTTCCTGTCTTTCCAAATTCAAGCCTTTTCAGTAAGATCCAGCGGAGTTCCTGTGTGCCTCGTTCCATTAAAACCTAGCCAGCCCACACAGATAGCTCCTTCTTCGATCTTCCACAACTCCTGGCCAGGACTTTGGATCGTAGACTCCCAAACTTGGAAGAACATGCTGGTCCTCTAGTCCAGCCTTGACCCCCATATAGGAAACAGTTATACCTTCTTAATAGGTGGCATCAGACCTCTACACTCTCTACCAGTCTTCTTCAAATAAGTAAAAAATATATATACACATACCCACAATGGTAAATTAAATTATTTTAATTATTCTGTCACTTAAGCATTAACAAGCAAAAAGCTATTGATGAATCTTTGTGCTTTATGGCTCTTATAAAATCATAAAAGAAAAAACTTTTAAATATAAACCCAATGAAAAAACTAATTCAAAGTGATCAACATTAATTTATTCACATGATGTTTCACCAAAGCAAATATCTATTCTCAATGTAAATGTGTTACTACTATCAAACAGATTCTCCCCAAAATGCCATAATGAGACCTATGATAGGCCACTTCTGCCATTTTTTTTAACGAGCCTATAACAGTTGCCATAGCTTTGCACTAAAGAAATCTCCAATGCAGGCACAGTGTAGGCATGACCTAATTATAGAGTGGTGGTCTAGATCAGGTGGGGTTTTCATTCAATTACAGATAAAAATTAAACACTTTAAACATTTTCACAGAAACATATATAACCCCTGCAATATATTTTCAGCTTTCCATGGGTCCAGAAATCCATGTTATATAGTTTTGGACTGACTCTACAAATAGGTTCTATGTAAAATGGGCTGACAGGAAGGACTGACTTTAACATTTATTCTGTCTTCCTCATAGTACCTAACATTGCATATAGCATGCTAGATGTTAATAAAAGCTTTCATAAATATATGCCTTTTTTCTATTTCTTTCGTTATTTTTTCTGATACGAATTTTAAGAGGTTTATTCACAGACCTCTCTATAAAACTCCCAGGAAAATAAGTTAGCGATGATTCTTTCATTCTGATTTTCTGGACAAATACATACATAAGCTCCGTGAGAAATTTCAATAGACAACTCCTCAAGATGATGAAAGCCAAATTGAAGACAACAAAGAATAAACAAGGATCAGTGTAAGAAAATCAAAATCAAGAGGAGCAAGATGGCGGAGGAGTAGGAGACCTGGATTTCGTCTGGTCTCAGGAATTCAGCTGAATAGGGATCAAATCATTCTGAACACCTACGAAGTCAACAGGAGACCGAAGAAGAGAGCAGCAACAACTCTCTGAACAGAGAAGCGACCACTTTCTGGAAGGTAGGACGTGCGGAGAAGTGAATCCGAGGCGATATTCGGGAGGATAGACGGCGGGGGAGGGGCCTCCGTCGGCCGCTTCTGGCAAGTGCTAGAGCCGCGGAGCACAAAATCGGAACTTTTAGAAGTCGGCTCCGCGGAGGGACGTCGCTCCAGTGGCTAAGCGGGGGGTGGAACCCTCGTGGGACAGTGTGGTCTCAGGACCCTCGGGGTCACAGAAAGACCGGGGGTGCCTGAGTGCAGCAGAGCTCCCAGGGATCGGAGCGGGGAAGCCGGCTGCAGAGACGGAGCCGAGACACGGGCTCTCAGCTCAGGGTTGCCATAAACTGTGATCCGCGGCCCAGTCGGGCCACTGCTCCTCCAGCAGGGACCCAACAAGCGGCAGAGCCGGGGAGACTCCCCTTCCTCCCCCGGGAGGAGCGGCGCGGGAGCGCACTGCAGGGATCTGCTGGGTTTGGAGACCACACGGGGTCGGGTGCCAGAGATAGCAACGCTCGGTCACAGGCCGGGTGAGCACGGAGTGCGGCCGGAGACCGGGGACACGGGAGTGACTGCTTTTCTCTGGGGGCGCACTGAGGAGCGGGGCCCCGAGTTCTCAGCTCCTCTGGGTGGAGATTGGGAGACCACCATTTTCACCCTGGTCCTCCAAGGCTGTACCGAGAGCTTTCAGGGAACAAAAGCTCCTGAGAGCAAACCCAAGCAGCTTGCTTAGCCTGGACCCACAAGGGCGGGGCACCTCCCCCTCCGGCAAAGACATTTGGGAGCCACGGCAACGAGCCCCTCCCCCACAAGATCAGCAAGAACAGCCGGCAAGCCAAGACCAAGTTTACCGATCAAGGAGAACGGGAGAACTCCAGCGCTAGGGGAATACTGCACATAGAATTCATGACTTTTCTTTTACCATGATTCATTAGTTTTTCAAAGTTAATTTTTTTAACTGTTTTTTTTTTAATTTTTCTTTTTCCCTTTTTCAACCAACATCTTATCAATCCCTTTTAAAAAAAAACAAAACATTTTTTCTTTTTCATTTTTAGAGTCATATTTTATCCCTTCATAGTAGTTACTCTTATTTTTGGCATATATATAAGTTGTTCTCTCTTTAACATTTTGAGATACAGTTTCTTCTAACAGATCAAAATATGCCCTAAATCACTAGTGTATGGCTTTGTTCTATTCTCCTGCCTGATCATATTCTCTCCCTTCTTTTTTTTTTTAAATCTTCTTTCTTTTTTCAAACAACTTTTATCGTATCAATTCCTTTTATAAAATCTTTTATAATTTTCATCTTTACAGTCATCTTCCATCCCTTCATTGTATTAACCCTTATTTTGTACATCTATGTCTTTCTTCCTTTAAAATTTTACGAGGCACTTTTTTCTAAAAGACCAAAATACGCCCAAAATCTAGTGTGTGGCACTGATCTATGCACTAGCCTGATCATATTTGATCATATTCGGGTTTTTTTGGTATTGTTCTCTTTTTGTTTTTATCTTTTTCTTTTTGTTTTTTTTCTTTCTTTTCTCTTTCTTTTTTCTTGCTTTCCCTTTCCTTTCCCCTGGTTTCAGGTCTTTTCTGATTTGTTTAGAGTATATTTGCTGGGGACGTTGTTAACCCGTTAGCATTTTGTTCTCTCATTCATCTATTCTCCTCTGGACAAAATGACAAGATGAAAAAAGTCACCTCAGCAAAAAGAACAAGAGGTAGTACCGTCAGCCAGGGACCTACTCAATACGGACATTAGTGCGATGTCGGACCTAGAGTTCAGAATCATGACTTTAAAGGTACTAGCTGGGCTTGAAAAAAGCATGGAAGTTTTTAGAGAAACCCTTTCTGGAGAAATAAAAAAACTAAAATCTAACCAAGTCAAAATCAAAAAGGCTATTAATGAGGTGCAATCAAAAATGGGGGCACTCACTATTAGGATAAATGAGGCAGAAGAGAGAATCAGCGATATAGAAGACCAAATGATGGAAAACAAAGAGGCTGAGAAAAAGAGAAACAACTACAGGATTCCGAGGGCAGAATTCGAGACATAAGCGATACGATAAGACGAAACAACATTAGAATAATGGGGATCCCAGAAGAAGAAGAAAGAGAGAGAGGGGCAGAAGGTATATTGGAGCAAATTATAGCAGAGAACTTCCCTAATGTGAGGAAGGAAACAGGCATCAAAATCCAGGAGGCACAGAGAACTCCTCTAAAATCAATAAAAATAGGTCAACACCCCGACATCTAATAGTAAAACTTACGAGTCTCAGAGACAAAGAGAAAATCCTGAAAGCAGCTCGGGAGAAGAGATATGTAACCTACAATGGTAGAAATATTAGATTGGCAACAGACATATCCAGAGAGACCTGGCAGGCCAGAAAGGACTGGCATGATATCTTCACAGCACTAAACGAGAAAAATATACAGCCATGAATACTATATCTAGCTAGGCTCTCATTGAAAATTGAAGGAGAGATAAAAAGCTTCCAGGACAAACAAAACCTAAAGGAATTGGCAAACACAAAACCAGCCCTCCAAGAAATATTGATCCTCTAAGCAAAGAGAGAGCCTAAAAGCAGCATAGATCAGAAAGGAACACAGACAATATACAGTAACAGTCACCTTACAGGCAATACAATGGCACTAAATTCATACCTTTCAATAGTTACCCTGAATGTAAATGGGCTAAATGCCCCAATAAAAAGACACAGGCTATCAGATTGGATTAAAAAACAAGACCCATCCATATGCTGTCTGCAAGAGACTCATTTTAGACCCAAAGACACCCCCCAGATTGAAAGTGAGGGGGTGGAAAACCATTTACCATGCTAATGGCCACCAAAAGAAAGCTGGGGTGGCAATCCTTATATCAGACAAATTAGATTTTAAAACAAAGAATGTAATAAGAGATGAGGAAGGACACTATATCCTACTTAAAGGGTCTATCCACCAAGAAGATCTAACAATTGTAAATATCTATGCCCCTAACATGGGAGCAGCCAATTATATAAAGTAATTAATAACAAAAGTGAAGAAACACATTGACAACAATACAATAATAGTGGGGGACTTTTAACACCCCCCTGACTGAAATGAACAGATCATCTAAGCAAAAGATCAACAAGGAAATAAAGACTTTAAATGACACACTGGACCAAATGGACTTCACAGACATATTCAGAACATTCCATCCCAAAGCAACAGAATACACATTCTTCTCTAGTGCCCATGGAACATTCTCCAGAATTGATCACATCCTAGGTCACAAATCAGGTCTCAACCGGTGCCAAAAGACTGGTATTATTCCCTGCATATTTTCCGACCACAATGCTTTGAAACTAGAACGCAATCGCAAGAGGAAAGTCAGAGAGAACTCAAATACATGGAGGCTAAAGAGCATGTTACTCAAGAATGAATGGGTCAACCAGGAAATTAAAGAAGAATTAAAAAAATTCATGGAAACCAATGAAAATGAAAAGACAACTGTTCAAAATCTTTGGGATGCAGCGAAGGCAGTCCTGAGAGGAAAGTATATAGCAATACAAGCCTTTCTCAAGAAACAAGAAAGGTCTCAAATACACAACCTAACCCTACATCTAAAGGAGCTGGAGAAAGAACAGCAAATAAAGCCTAAACCCAGCAGGAGAAGAGAAATAATAAAGATCAGAGTAGAAATCAGTGAAATAGAAACCAAAAGAACAGTAGAACAGATCAACAAAACTAGGAGCTGGTTCTTTGAAGGAATTAACAAGATTG
This sequence comes from Eumetopias jubatus, assembly GCF_037043125.1. NCBI lineage: Eukaryota > Metazoa > Chordata > Mammalia > Carnivora > Otariidae > Eumetopias > Eumetopias jubatus. The sequence continues at coordinate 100,392,192 of NW_028274820.1, forward strand.
ATAAACCACTGGCCAGACTGATCAAAAAGAAAAGAGAAATGACCCAAATCAACAAAATCATGAATGAAAGAGGAGAGATCACAACCAACACCAAAGACATACAAACAATTATAAGAACATATTATGAGCAACTCTATGCCAGCAAATTAGATAAGCTGGAAGAAATGGGTGCATTCCTAGAGATGTATCAACTACCAAAATTGAACCAGGAAGAAATAGAAAACCTGAACAGACCTAGAACCACCTAAGGAAATTGAAGCCGTCATCAAAAATCTCCCAACAAACAAAAGCCAGGGCCAGATGGCTTCCCAGGGCAATTCTATCAGACATTTCAAGAAGAATTAGTACCTATTCTCCTGAAACTGTTCCAAAAAATAGAAATGGAAGGAAAACTTCCAAACTCATTTTATGAGGCCACCATTACCTTGATCCCAAAACCAGACAAAGACCCCATCAAAAAGGAGAATTACAGACCAATATCCTTCATGAACATGGATGCAAAAATTCGCACCAAAATACTAGCCAATAGGATCCAACAGTACATTAAAAGGATTATTCACCATGACCAAGTGGGATTTATCCCTGGGCTGCAAGGCTGGTTCAACATCCGCAAATCAATCAACGTGCTACAATACATTAACAAAAGAAAGAACAAGAATCATAGGATCCTCTCAATAGATGCAGAAAGAGCTTTTGACAAAGTACAGCATCCTTTCCTGATCAAAAACCCTCTATAGGGATAGAGGGTACATACCTCAATATCATAAAAGCCATCTATGAAAAACCTACAGCCAATATCATTCTCAATGGGGAAAAGCTAAGAGCTTTTCCCCTAAGGTCAGGAACGCGGCAGCGATGTCCACTCTCACCACTGCTATTCAACATAGTATTAGAAGTCCTAGCCACAGCAATCACACAACAAAAAGAAATCCAAGGCATCCAAATCAGCAACGAGGAAGTCAAACTCTCACTCTTTGCAGATGATATGATACTGTATGTGGAAAACCCAAAAGACTCCACCCCAAAACTGCTAGAACTCATACAGGAATTCAGTAAAGTAGCAGGATATAAAATCAATGCACAGAAATCAGTGGCATTCCTATACACCAACAAGACAGAAGAGAGACAAATCAAGGAGTCGATCCCATTTACAATTGCACCCAAAACCATAAGATACCTAGGAATAAATTTAACCAAAGAGGCAAAGGATCTGTACTCAGAAAACTATAAAATACTCATGAAAGAAATTGAGGAAGACACAAAGAAATGGAAAAACGTTCCATGCTCATGGATTAGAAGAACAAACATTGTGAAGATGTCAATGCTACCTAGAGCAATCTACACATTCAATGCAATCCCCATCAAAATACCATCCACTTTTTTCAAAGAAATGGAACAAATAATCCTAAAATTTGTATGGAACCAGAAGAGACCCCGAATAGCCAGAGGAATCTTGAAAAAGAAAAGCAAAGCTGGCGGCATCACAATTCCGGACTTCCAGCTCTATTACAAAGCTGTCATCATCAAGACAGTATGGTACTGGCACAAAAACAGACACATAGATCAATGGAACAGAATTGAGAGCTCAGAAATGGACCCTCAACTCTATGGTCAACTCATCTTTGACAACGCAGGAAAGAATGTCCAATGGAAAAAAGACAGTCTCTTCAACAAATGGTGTTGGGAAAATTGGACAGCCACATGCAGAACAATGAAACTGGACCACTTCCGTACACCACACACAAAAATAGACTCCAAATGGTTGAAAGACCTAAACGTGAGACAGGAGTCCATTCGAATCCTAAAGGAGAACACATGTAGCAACCTCTTCGACCTCAGCCACAGCATCTTCTTCCTAGAAACATCGCCAAAGGCAAGGGATGCAAGAGCAAAAATGAACTATTGGGATTTCATCAAGATAAAAAGCTTTTGCACAGCAAAAGAAACAGTCCACAAAACCAAAAGATAACCGACAGAATGGGAGAAGATATATACAAATGACCTATCAGATAAAGGGCTAGTATCCAAAATCTATAAAGAACTTATCAAACTCCACACCCAAAGAACAAATAATCCAATCAAGAAATGGGCAGAAGACATGAACAGACATTTTTCCAAAGAAGACATCCAAATGGCCAACAGACACATGAAAAAGTGCTCCACATCGCTCGGCATCAGGGAAATCCAAATCAAAACCTCAATGAGATACCACCTCACACCCGTCAGAATGGCTAAAATTAACAAGTCAGGAAACGACAGATGTTGGCGGGGATGCGGAGAAAGGGGAACCCTCCTACACTGTTGGTGGGAATGCAAGCTGGTGCAATCACTCTGGAAAACAGTATGGAGGTTCCTCAAACGGTTGAAAATAGAGCTACCGTTCGATCCAGCAATTGCACTACTGGGTATTTACCCCAAAGATACAAATGTAGGGATCCGAAGGGGTACGTGCACCCCGATGTTTATAGCAGCAATGTCCACAATAGCCAAACTGTGGAAGGACCCAAGATGTCCATCGACAGATGAATGGATAAAGAAGAGGTGGTATATATACACGATGGAATATTATGCATCCATCAAAAGGAATGAGATCTTGCCATTTGCAACGACGTGGATGGAACTGGAGGGTGTTATGCTGAGTGAAATAAGTCAATCAGAGAAAGACATGTATCATATGACCTCGCTGATATGAGGAATTTTTAAGCTCAGGAAACAAACTGAGGGTTGCTGGAGTGGTGGGGGGTGGGAGGGATGGGGTGGCTGGGTGATAGACATTGAGGAGAGTATGTGCTATGGTGAGTGCTGTGAATTGTGCAAGACTGTTGAATCACAGATCTGTACTTCTGAAACAAATAATGCAATATATGTTAAGAAAAAAAAGAAGAAGAAGATAGCAGGAGGGGAAGAATGAAGGGGAGTAAGTCGGAGGGGGAGACGAACCATGAGAGACGATGGACTCTGAAAAACAAACTGAGGGTTCTAGAGGGGAGGGGGGTGGGGGGATGGGTTAGCCTGGTGATGGGTATTAAAGAGGGCACATTCTGCGTGGAGCACTGGGTGTTATGCACAAACAATGAATCATGGAACACTACATCAAAAACTAATGATGTAATATATGGTGATTAACATAACAATAAAAAAGGGGGGAAAAAAAAGAAAATCAAAATCAAGGTAACCTGAAGGTCAAGGAGTGGTTTAAGGATGCCGAGTAAAATGTGGTTGTTGACAAGTGAAAATTTCCTGCTTGCTGATGATTTGAAGGACATATCTTTTTCAGACTATTTCCAACTGTCCCCTACAGTGTTAGTAACTCTGTTATTAAGTCAGTAAAAAACTAATTGCCTTTCTATCTTTGAAATATTTTAGAGACATTTGTATTTTGATGCTTCCAGGGGGAAAACAGAGTAAAAACAAATTTGTAATTCTCAACTGAAAGGCCTGATACCATCTTAAGCCAGTTCTTTCCCCCGCCCCCCCTTGATATTTTAACCCTTTTTCCTACTTTCCTATTCATCAACGAAAGGCTTTAAAGTTAATGGCGGGAATGCATTTTTCTTCTTCTCTAGTTACCCTCTGTAAATATCGGTCTTCCTTCCCAGTTGGTGAATTGATAATAGACAATGACAAACAAAGATGGCTCATGAATCTATTTTCTTCCATGTCTTGGTAATCTCCACAGGCTTCCTTTACTCTTCCACAACTCTCAGCCTGACACTGGGTTTTAAGTGTGCTGAGGCCCTCAAAACTTGGCCCTCTGTGCCTTACCAGCAGTTTGCTTGGGGGGAGCCACTCACCTGTAAATACCCCCTTCATCTGTGTGCCCTGGTGCCTGAAACTTACCAGTAGTGAGCAACAGTACTTTGCCTTCCAATCACAGCCTTTCAAGAAACGTGCAAAGAAAATTGTCTGGCCAGTCACATCACGATGTGAATTAACTTATCAGATCACTTCTTTCTCTGGCAAATACTCAAGAACTGAGTGAAGAGCTAATTAGAGATTTATTGGTGGTGAGTGGAGCTAATCTGGAAGAAGGAAAGAATTATTTTGGAGGAAAATACACCAACTGTGGAGGAGTGCCCTGGGGTGGGATTAGGGGGCAGTTGGAGGTAATTGCGAAGGACTTCACAGGTTACTTAGGGTTAGCCCTGGTTACAAGTAACCAAAGCACTTAAGAGCTCCTTATGTTTTAATGGGGGTTAAATCTTAAGTTAATTTCAAAGAATCATACAATTAAATTAACAATAGGCCATATCATGAGAAAGAAGTATTTGGCCTTTTCTGGGTATCCAAAACGAAGAATTAGGATCTGTGGTTGTAAATTATAGGGGTCTAATTTCAGCTCAGTGTAAGAACTTTGGAACAGTTAAAACTCTTTAAAACTATTCTGTTTTCTTCAGAAAACAGCTTCTATTGAGCTGTCACTGAATGGAACTCTTCTACAGAGGTGAGGGATGCCAACTTTGGCCTTACCATTCATCTTAGGCTACCCAGGATGTATCTTCTATTTAAGAATGGTTACAAATTTAGGTCTGAATTATAAGTGAATATGTTCTTTAATTACTTCAAAGAATATGTGTGTGTACACATACACACACACACACACATACATACATCAAAAAATATAAGTTAGGGGCGCCTGGGTGGCTCAGTAAGTTAAGCGTCTGCCTTCACTTCAGGTCATGATCTCAGAGTGCTGGGATCGAGCCCCGTGTCGGGCTCACTGCTCGGTAGGGGCCTACTTCTCCCTCTCCCTCTGCCCCTCCCCTCCGCTCATGCTTTCTCTCTCTCTCTCTCTTTCTCAAATAAATAAATAAAATATTTTTTAAAAAAAATGTAAGCTAAATTCTCATCCTAGTAGTATTCTACATATTTTTTTCGTTTGCAGAGTAATGGTCCTTGGGAAGATAAAAGCTGACATAATCATAGCTAGTACTTATAAAGAACTCAGTAAGTATACGACTGGTTCACAAAACTCTCTAGGGGGTGGTGTTACCATGTGCCCCATTCTGCAGATCAGGGAGCTGAGCCATTATGGGTGAAATGTTGCATTCTGGCTTACAGAGTGCATAAATTGGGGAGCCAGCCAAGTGTCACACTGTTCTGGTGTCAGAGTCCAGGACTAACAATGGCACTGCCCACTTGCCAGCACCCCACTAGGATAATCTCAGAGTATCACGGGATAGCTAAACAAATTGAGATTCTGGAATGCTGACCTATGCTGCATTTTACCCCCGTAACATAAATCTCAACATTTGTACAGACCAGGAAAGTAAATAATGTCAGAACAGCCTTAAAGGCCAACTACAGTTGCTTTCTAACTCCAGTGTAGTGACAATATCAACTTCCAGCTACAGTCAAATAGAGATGAGGATCATTACACCAAGTCAAAACTTGTTTTTCTTTGCATAGCACTGATCATGTTTATTTATTTTTTAATATTTTATTTATTTGTTTGACAGAGACAGACACAGTGAGAGAAGGAACACAAGCAGGGGAAGTGGGAGAGGGAGAAGCAGGCTTCCTGCCGAGCAGGGAGCCCGATGCGGGGCTCGATCCCGGGACCCTGAGATCATGACCTGAGCCGAAGGCAGACGCTTAACAACTGAGTCACCCAGGTGCCCCAGGACTGATCATGTTTAAAGGACAAATTATAAGCCACAGAATTAGAGTTTTAGAGCAGGAAGTGGTTTCAGGGATTGGTCATCCCTCCCTTCTCATTACAGAGGTGAGGATACTGATCTCTCCTGAGAGGATCTTATCTCACATCCATGCCATGGCTTCATAGCTGATCTTCCTGCCTCCACTGCTGGCTTTCTTGTGTTCAGTCTTCCTATTATAGCCAAAAGGAACTTTTCATATGGTTGGATCATTGCACCCGGTTTTCTTTAAACCCCTTCAAGTACTCCTGATTACTCTAAGCCTAAGTTTAAGTCCTTAAATTAAAGCAGCAGGCTTTTTTTTTTTTTGAAACCTGGTCCCTAATTGTCTCTAGTCTCAACTGCTCCGGCTCGCTGACCTTGAACCCTGGACTCCAGTCACTACCCTATGGTGGTAGAATCAACAGTCTGGCCTCTGAAGCTTCGTACATCCAACTCCTTTGCTTTTGTAGCCCTTTCCCTGGCCTCCTCTGGCTATCTTGACTTTATCCTCCAGAACACAACTTCATCGTTCCTAAAGGAAGATGACTCTAACCTAGAGGTCACATTTGTTTTGTTTCATTTTTCAAACACCCAATGTAAACAAGCCTGACAGTATTGCTTCCCAACCCATAACATATTCAGAGTAATCGTATTTGAGTGTGTCTGGACAAGAAGTGCAATGAGATTCTGCAGCATGGCATCCCCAGTCATAACACAGTAAAGATTCATAGCTGATAAAAAGGGAAACCAACAAGTCAATGAAACAAAGTTTGCTGGGATCATTTCGTGAGAGTATCGTGTTGTTACAACATAATCCAATGATTGATGTACCTAATCATGAAAACTGAGTCAGCAAGAAATGGCAATTATATTTAATGTAGTATGATTAAGGAGGCAGAAAACTGCAATAACTTTCAGAACGATTTTCACTGAAAATGTTTAAAATAAAATGAGTTTTCATGCTTAAAGGAATGAAAGTAGTTCATCAGTTCATTTCTGTTAAAGATCCAATTATGGTTCGAGTTTGTATCAGATAGAGGCAGTGTGATAACAGATAGTCAGGAGATGTAAGTTCTGGTCTAGTAATTGATACTGAGTCAGTGGGTGACTTTGGGTAAGCAAGACATCTGATACCTTTGACTCTTAGAGCTAGCGTAATACAGTGGCTAAGAAAAGACGCCATGGGCTTAAATTCGTTCCTGGCTTCAGTACTTTGAAGCTATGTAGTCTTTAATTATTTTAATTTCTCTAAACCTCATTTTTTTTGTTTGTAAAATGGAAAGAATAATACGTACCTCATAGGAGTACTATGAAAAACCAATGGTGCATCACGTGACTCAGCAAAGGCTATGACATGATAACAGCTCAAGTAGCTGTTGTTATAATTATGATAATTATTTACAATGAGGGAAATAGATTAGATGCCTCCAAGGTCTTCTCAAGCTTTAAAATTCTGTGGTTCTATGAACAGCTCATTCCCAGATGATGTCAGATAAATGAGGTTTCACTGTATTTTGGGCAAGAAATCGATATGGCCAATCTTCAGTTGTGCACAGTAAGGTAAGGTGAGCAGAGCATGAATTATTCAGAACTTTGGTTACACTCAATATATTTCTATTTGATCTTGGAATGCATAGAACTTTTTAAAAGAATATTTTCCATCCTTCTTACATTGTGTTTAATGATTAAAATGAGTTTGGCCTTTCTGTGGTTGCCAAGGGAAAAGAGATAGAAAAACGCTAGGTACTGTGTATATGGTATCTTACTTAATCACCCGCCGTTTGAATGAAATCATCCAGCAACTGAGTGGATGACAGAAAAATCAAGCAGGATAATGCAGTTGTAGCCGTGATAATGGGCATGCCTGTGATGGAGAGCCAGCTTCAGGAATTTCGGAGGGCTTCTTCAGAATTTCAGGGGGCTCAGATCCATATGGGGTTTTAAACCCCAAGAGTGACAAACGACTATCGGGTGTTTTTCCCATGGATATCTTCATTTTCAAAATGGCCTTAGCACAGAAGTGGTGTCTAATAGAATTCCCTGGCACAGTGGCTACAGCCCAATGCTCTAAGAGCCTAATTATCAAAACTCATTTATCAGTAAGAATGCTTCCCCACCGACTGTACACTTTATCATTTAAAGACGAGAGGTATCTTTTTTCCTTCCTCACCCTCTTCCTCCTCCTCCTCTTCCTCCTCCTCCTTCTCCTCTTCCTCCTCTTCCTCCTCCTCCTCCTCTTCCTCCTCTTCCTCCTCCTGCTCCTCCTCCTCCTCCTCTTCCTCCTCTTCCTCCTCCTCTTCCTCCTCCTCGTCTTCCTGCTCCTCCTCCTCTTCCTCCTCTTCCTCCTCTTCCTCCTCCTCCTCCTCTTCCTCCTCTTCCTCCTCCTCCTCCTCCTCTTCCTCCTCTTCCTCCTCCTGCTCCTCCTCCTCCTCTTCCTCCTCCTTCTCTTCCTGCTCCTCCTCCTCTTCCTCCTCCTCCTCTTCCTCCTCCTCGTCTTCCTGCTCCTCCTCCTCTTCCTCCTCCTCCTCCTCCTCTTCCTCCTCCTCCTCCTCCTTTTCCTCCTCTTCCTCCTCCTCTTCCTCCTCCTGCTCCTCCTCCTCCTCTTCCTCCTCCTTCTCTTCCTGCTCCTCCTCCTCTTCCTCCTCCTCCTCCTTCTCCTCCTCTTCCTCCTCCTCCTCCTCCTCTTCCTCCTCCTCTTCCTTTTCCTCCTCTTCCTCCTCCTCCTCCTCTTCCTGCTCCTCCTCCTCCTTCTCCTCCTCCTCTTCCTCCTTCTTCTTCTTCAATCAATAATCTGTTCAGTGAGACATTTAAACTCTTCAGAGGTAAAAAGCCCCATGAAGAGCAGACAGGACGCCAAGAGTCCAGGCTGGACAGCAGAAGTGTCACAACCTGGGCCAGAGCACTTGATGGAGTCCAGGCTTACACTCGCCAACAAGCTCTGTGACTCTGGTAAATTACTAAATCTCTCTGAGCCTTCGTTTCTTCTGCTGTAAACTGGGACTTCACTCTGAAGCTGGTAGAGCTCAGGCTTCAGAGCCGTCACTGGTGTAGGGTGGGTTCACATCTGTTCACACAAAGCGGACAAAGTATCTTAGCTGCAAGGAGCCCAGTCTCTTCTTATTCCAAGTGCCCTCCCTTGGCGCAGCCTCCAGCATTTTTGGTGTCTGGCTGAGGGGAAGTAAAGTTGGGGATACAGTAGTTTGGGGTTTAGTGCCTGTATTTATGCAACCATTTCTGTAGATTATTAAGTTTTTGCTGGCGTCCTGGTCTAGGAATGACTCACAAGTTCACTCCCAGCCCATTTTCATAACTACATTCTCATTTGTATTCAAATATTCTTTTTTCTTAAAGAAGACCTGTAAAATGTATTGACCTCAGGCCCTGGAAATCCTGGATCTGGCTCTGAGGATAAGGGTACCTATCTTGTACCATGGTTACAAAGATCAGTATAGAAGCTTTTCCCCACTTGTTCTTTCCCTTCTTTTTCCTTCTCTTTCTTTTCTAAAATCATATAGTAATGATAAGGATGATCTAATCCAGGATTTTTGAGGGTTTTTCCCCCAAAACATTTTCCCTCCTCAAATAAAATCATAGGTGAAATCTTGACACATAAAATACAGTAGTAATTGACAGGATTTGTATGAAGCTTAAATCCTCACTGTTTAGGGAATAGTCCTCTCTTTTTTTATGTAAGTCTCCAAAGAACCACTGTGAGCCTCAGGATTACATGGGACCCAGTTTGAAAACATGTGATTTAACTCACTCCTTTCTTTTTATCATAGAAAATAACTCCAGAGACACTACACAAACTCCCTTCTTCCCATTCTATGTTCAGCCCACCATATCTGTCTTCTTTTTCAGGTTTATGACAATAAATAGAATAATGATAATTATTACTTAAAGTTTAGATGTAAAGCTAACTGGGATCAAAGACTTCTGTGTAAAAAATTAAACACTGAAAATCCTGGGAAAAAAAACTGGGGAGAGTCCATGTGCAAAGGAGGCTTTGGGATGACATCTTAACCAAGGCAGGCAATCTAGGACACGTGAAAATACAAAACTTGTGGGTGGTACACGTGCTTAGCTAATGTCACTCTACAAATAATTAATTGGCAAGTAACGTTTGCAACAGTTATGACAGAGACAAAGAGTTCAGATAAATATAAACTGCAAAAAGATGATGAATGGGCAGTCCACAGAAGAACATGTCTGCACGGCCAGTAAACTTACGGAAAAAAATTCCAACTCTCCGTTGAGAGAAGTGACCACTTAGCATCCATCAGAGTGGCAACCAATAGTGATAATACCTACTGATGGGAAGAAGTTAAAAGGATACTTTCCTTCATTTCTAGTAAAAATGGCAATTGTCACAGACTTTCAGAAAGCAATCCTGATATATCTATTGAAATTTAAAAAACCACAAGACCTATTTCCAGGGTCACAGTATGACTTTCATGGGCCTTAGGTACTTTTTACCTGTATGGATTATTTTTCCTGCACTAAATACACACGCATAAAAAATATAAAATATACTTTATAACTGTATTGATGTAAAGATGACTATAATCCAGAATAGATTCATTATTATCCTATTCCTATTGACTTTCTCCTCTAATTTTAAAAGAAATTGAAAATTAAAACATCTGCCAGGTCCTTAAAGCTCTCCTGGGCCCTAAGCACTATCTATGCCTTCTGAGCCTCATGACATCAGCACCAACTCCTCACCCAGAAGTCTGTCTACTGCGAGTCAGGTAAACTTCAGTGATACTCACTGCAGTATGGCCAGAGTCGCAAAACCTAGAAACAAAGCGAAGACCTTCAAAAGGCAATGTTGAATAAATTGGGTTGTACATTGTATGATCGCACCTTAGTAAAATAATCAAAGCCAGGAAGACATGTCTTTGAGTGTGTGACTCATCTGTTATCTTGCAGCCTCACAAACCTCTCTAAAACTCAGTGACTCCAAACAACAATTTTATCTGCCCATGATAACAGTTAGCAGCATGGGATAGATTCTGTTGGACATTCCTTTTGCTGGTCCCACCAAGGGTAATTCAAGCAGGTGCAACCAAATGGCAGCTCACCTGGGGCTGGTCTGTGCCAGCCTTGCTCACAAGTCTCATAGTTAATCCTTCTCTCAGTAGGGCCATGTGTCTCCAGTGAGCTAGCTCAGGTTTCTCCCCATGGGATCAGAAGTGTTCTCAAGGGCAAGAGACGACCAACAATGCTGTAGACCTAAGCTCATGTCATGTTTGCTAAAGTCTCCTTTAACCAAAGCAAGTCACATGATCAGATCCAGAATCATTGCGGGGGCAAGGGACAATGCAAGAGCATGAAGGGAGGGAGGTATGACTCACTGGGAAACACAGTCAATCTATTTCATTTTCAAGTTTCAGTACTCATATTTTTCAGTAGCTTATTTTCTCATTGAATTCCCGCAGCTTCATTTGGCATTTAAAATCAGTCATACTGCCTCATTCATTAAATTAGATAAACAATAGTAAAACATTTTTTAGCTGTAAAGTAGTGTAAAATATGTTTTTATTTGAATTGCAAGGACAGTTTTACTCAAAATGACTGAAGTTTGCAAAAGATTTAGAACTTTCTAATCAGAGCCAGATTTTTTTTGTTTGTTTTTTGTTAACCTGAGTCTTGTTTAGCTAAAAACAGTTGGAGAATTTCACACTCCATAGTTTTTCCTCAGCACACATACACAGATATTAATTTTAAAAATCTGCTCTTCCTTCAGGAGACTCTACTTTAGTAAAACACACCCTCTTTTCCAAACTATCTTCCAACAATAAGAACAAAATATGCCTTTTTCTTGAGAATGATGATAAGAGTATAAATGGTAAAAGTAGTAAATATAAATATGAAAAATAGTAAAAAAAATAATGATGAGATTAGTATAAACAATTCAGCATAGCTTAAGAGCAGAGATTCTGTAGCTAGAATTCCTGTGTCTCAGTCCTGACTCTGCCTTTCTTTAGGTAAGAAGTCTTGGAATAGTGAACTAATCCTTCTGTTCAGATGGCAGGCACAAAGCACTGAGGAGAAGCCTCAGAGAATAGCTCTCTCTAAAGGCCAGGAAAAGAAAAACGACAGTGCAGGACATTAAAGGAGTGGTCAGAGGGTCAGAGAGACAAGTGTGAGGACACAGAAGGGCGGAGAAGAGTAAGTTTCCGTGAGGGGATGGGATAGTCAACAGTGACCAAGTCTACTGAAGTCACAGAGAAGGAGGACTTAGTCAAAGTCAGCATAGTGATCAGCAGCATTCTCGAAAGGGAGGCAGAAGTGATAACTTTCTGACTTGAGGGGGTTCAGATGTAAGTGCTAAAAAAGAGAAGTTCCCTTAGGTTGGATTGATAAAACAGGAGTAGAGGGCAGTATGCATATCCCCCCCACCCCGTGCCATTACCCAAGGTAGAGGAGACGGGTGCTAATTAACAAAGAAGATGGAGCTAATGGGAAAAAAAGAGAAGGAAAATCGAGAAAATAATTCTCTTCAAAGTTTCAGAAGACTGGCATGAAGTAACATGGCATTGGAAAGGAGTAGTAAAGAAGGGTCCTTCTCTCCTCTTCCTGGCAAACTCCTACTCATCCTTTAAGACTCAGCTCCAAGTGACTTCACAAATAAAGCCTTACCAGACAGTCCTAAGTTGTCCAATCCCTTATCTAAAGTGTTTGGGTACTTTGTTTATATCTTTTTTTTTAAAATAACACTCATCCAGTTATATAGTATTTTATTTCTCCACACATCTATGCCATAGATTATACAGCAAATTCCTCAGAGCCAGGATCTATGACTCATTCATTTTACTTATTTCTAGTATAAGGCATAGCACCAGATCTAGTACTACTAATGTAAAAATTAATTAATTAATTAGCAATGGGAAAGGAAAAAGGACATGTGTAGATTACACTGAAGGAGTAAATACAGGTTTTAACACATTTGGATCAATGTTCTTAGTCTCATTATTGGGACAGAGTGAAAATGAGAATGATAAGGTTAGAGATGAGAATAGAGGATTGAGTAGATGGAGCAAGAGATAACCATAGCCAGTGTCTGTAAGATCTAAGCTAGTGATCAATAGGGTTGTTGAGCTTTGCTGTAGAGACCTGTTAAAATGAGAAAGCAGGAGTTTGTAGCACACGCCTACTTGGTTTTACAGGTTTTCCCCCCTCATCTTAGTCTTCTGTAACCTAAAAACAATAATGAAGAAAATACTAGTAGAGCTTCTCCAGACGGAGTAATGAAAAAACAGTCAATTTTATGTTTTGTGGAGTGAAGGTCACAGAGTATCAAGTATGGACATTAATATCACCAAGGTATATGGCAGTCATGATGATAATAGAGACAAAGAGTTGTGGTTTTGTGACCAGAATTGCCAAGTTTGGGATTATTGTTTTCTTTAAAGTAGTGCTTTGGAGCTAAAACCAAGAATGGGAAGACTCAAACAAAAGGCAGAAATGGGGCGGATATGGGTAGGAGAGTAGAAAGGAAAAAATAAATGTAGATTTTACTTTGATCTCCAAAATTTTCTTGAAGGATTTGTCAAGTAAAGAAATATAAGCTATTGGTTTATTGACAAGAAATCAAAACTTTTTTCCTTTTTTTTTCCTTCTAAATTACCCTTTTCCCTTGAGACTTGGACAGGTGAAAGAACCCATTAGAGGATGATAATGAGTAACATCTCATACAGAAATGCACTCATGGAAAGATCATGACATAATATTAGCATGCAGAATATCTGTTTTTAAACCCACACTCTCTCTACCACTACCATTTGTTCTGTGCCAATTATGAGACAATAGCTCCTCCGGGATATAATGTAGTTTACTCGGGGCATTCATTCAAGCTTAAAAAAAAAAAAAAAACAACGAAGAGACAGAGAACATGTGAGGTTAATATTCATGTGTTAATGAGGACCTAGGTACTGTGCAGCTTACATTGTGCTAATTAAAAATAATTGCATGGTCTTAGAATTAGGGAGCTTTTATGGGGTGGGGAGGTCTCAAGGCCACTGCTGCCTCTCTGGATTTCCAGCTTGGTTGTGCACAAATAGTTACCTTAACAGGAATAATGAGATTCTGGGAAAACTAGGTTCTCCAACCAAATTCATTAGAGCCTGATTGAGATCAGAAAATCAGTTTCATTGTTTCAAATGAGAAATATCTCATTCCAGTAGGTAAACTTATTTTTGAAAGACACATTAAGATCAGAAGGTGACTTAGTGAATAAAAGGCATCAGCATAAGGAAGGTCCCAGAGACCATCCTATTCTGAATATCACCAATTCACATATGCCCCAGGCCCCTTTCAAGGGCTAAGAATAGCTATTTCTCATTTTGTGGTACATCCACATTTTTCATTCAAAGACTTTATTAAGTCAAGAGTAGGGTCTCCAGTAAACCAATCTCCTTTGTTAGCATCCTGTTCTTGATCTGTAGTAAGTATGTGGTCCCTCCGCTATAAGAGAGCAGGAAAGTGAAGACATTCATAAACTATCAATACCCAAAATGTCATTTTACAGCATTTACTAGCAAATGAGCTATAAAATTATTTTATGCTTCTTTTCAGTTTTATATCAAATCATTAGAAGTGAACTTTTCCCTTTCTGGGCAATCAGGAAAAGACTACTTACGATGTTCCAAAGATAACCTTTATGTACATGTTCATTGTTGATTTGTGATTAATTTTCTAACACGTTTCATCCTTAGCCACTTCTAGAGATCCATCTGCTTTAGAAGGTAATAACAGGAAGGATATATGCCAGATATACTTACACACCTATCTCAAATTACGAAGTGTAGAAAGGGTAAAGGAGAGCCTTTCTCAGCTCATCAGCATCAGCAAAGCTCTGGAGAACTGTTGCTTTGTACTATTCAGAGCACCCAGCATAAGACCTTACACATATGAGCCAAAAATAATCGTTTTATCTGGAAGATATTTCCCTCTTAATATTAAAGTAGTAAAACATGGTGGAGAGACCTCCACATCATCTCTAAGTTGGAAAAGCTCCAACTTGGCCAAATCACTTGGCACCTATGTGTCTGTATTGGTTTCCCAGGACTGCTGTCACAAAGACCCACAAACAAGGTGGCTTACCAGAAATGTATGGCCTTACAGTTTCAGAGGCTAGAAATCCAAAATCAAGGTATCTGCAGGGTTGATTCCTTCTGAGGCCTGTAAGGGAGACTTTGTTCCATACTTCTCTAGTAGCTTCTTTCTGGTGGCCTCAGATGTTCTCTCACTTGCAGTTGACATTCTTCCTGTGTCTTTATATTGTCTTCCCTTCTGGTATCTGTTTCTGTGTCCAAATGGCCCCTTTCTATAAGTCAAGTTGGATTAGGCCTACTGTAGTGATCTCATCTGAACTTAATTATCTCTAACACCTTATTTCCAAATAAGGTCACCATCCCAGGTACTGGGGACTAGAACTTCAACATCTTTTGTGGGGGATATATTTAAACCCAAAGCAACGTCCTTTTAAAATCACCAGTGTTTATGTGAAAAAAGAAGCCGTGGTATGGAATCACTGATCTGTGCTTTCTTCTCCATTTCCAGGTACCTTAGTGTTTTAATCACATGTGTGTGTATGTCTTAACCACTCCTCAGCATGGTATTCAAGATCTTATTGTCATAAATGGAAGATGATAATACACACTTAAGAGCTGTGGAAAGTTCTTAAAGGGGAAATCTTAATATATTTAATAACAAAATATATTTATACATCAAAAACTACATATTCAAAGCTATAAGACAAAAACAGGGAAGACCAATATGAAAGAACACAGATTTTAGTCTTCATTTATAGTATGGCCAGTATAAATTAATAGAAAAATGATGACAATAAATGGGCATCACTCGTAACTGCACGCCCCACAATAGACTTAAAAGATCTCTCCAATGTACATTTGAAAATACATTTTCCAAATATTAATAAAAAATACAAATAAAGTAATGGAAAGTGCTTTTCTTTTTTTGCCATATAAGAAACTTTTTTTCTTTTTGTTTTATTTTAAATCAGAGTCTAGCCAGGGCCAGTGAAGATGCATTCACAGGCAAAGTTGTTGCTTTTAGATTCTCAAGAATCTAAGAGTGGCCATCAGAATTTAGAGCTCACTTCATGGTGGCATAGAGGCGGTGATGAGTACCTGACAACGGCTAATAGAACATGGCCACTGTGTATTCTGGATTGTGAGCAGTTACATTAACTTTTCACACCACTGAAGGAGGTCTACGTGGAGGTAAGGAGAGGGGCCTGGCATTCAAAAGGAGAACGAAATACAGGCTCACCCAAATTTGCTCCCGAGGTCAAGAAAACAAGGTGTTATCTTTTTCTTTTATAGTATTTGCTCCTTTTCCAAAATTCATCAAAAAGTGTAAGTTCTTTTGATAATTAGAAATATCCACATTTTTTTTAAAAAATGAATCTATCTCACCCATCCTAACAAAAACTCCCTCACAAATTTAGTGATCTTCACCAATTTTTATTCCAGTTTGGCTTTCATGTTCACATTCCTCCAATGATGTGGTCACCACCCAATTCCACTAAATAGTTCCTTTCCCTATAATTTGGTTCTATAAATACCAATGCCCTGAAATATTTAAAAAGTCACTCAAATCGGCTCCCTAAACGTATTGCCATTTTGCTGTTGTTGTATTCTGGCCCTCTTTCTAGTCCCATATTTTGCAGCCATTCAGACTCTCAAGAGTGCTTCTCCTTGGGTGGAGTTCCTCCTTTACGTCTGTCCCCGCGCTGACCATCCCTTAACTGTGCTTCCTCTCCCAGAACATGAAGCCGGTTGCACAGCTTGGCCCCTCAACCTTTGGCTCGCCCCTCTGCCTGCGAGTTGGCCATCCTTCTGATGCCTCATGCCACGTCTGCACATGAGCAAGGGGAGCGTTTCTCCTCGTCCTTGATTGGGGCTGGGAGGGCAGAGCGTGCACGTGTTGTTTGGTGTTCTACTGATGGTTGTAAGCCCAGGGCCATATGGATTTTTAAAGTTCAGTACCAACCTTTGACTTTATGCCTCCATCTTTTATTATTCTGCTCAATACTTCTTTTGTTAACAATACTAGGAACACATTTGATGCTTAATAACATCTGTTCATTAAGAGCGCAGTCCAATTTTTATATAGTTGTGATAAGCAGAATAATGCCACCCCCCCCCCAGGTGTCCCTGCCCTCATCTGTGGAACCTGTAAATATGTTAGCATCTATGGCAAAGGGACTTTATGATCAAGTGAAGGCCCATCACATGAGAGTATCCTGGATGATCTGGGTGGGTCTAACGTGATCATAGGGCTCCTTAAAACAGAGCAAGAGATGTGACAGGGAAATCAGGGAAAGGGAATCGGAACAATGGAGTGTGGGAAGGACTGGCTTCAAAGATGGAGACATGGCACAAGGACAATGAGCAGGGAATGAGGCGGAGTCTAGAAGCTGAGCCAGGTGAGCAAATGGATTTTTGCCCAGAGTTTTCAGAAGGAGCACAGCCCTACAGACACCTTGAATTTAGCCCAGTGAAACCCACCTCAAACTTCTAACCTCCAGAACTGTAAGGTAATAAGTTCGTGTTGTTTCAGTGCATAAGGCTTGATTATTTACAGGAACCATGTGAACCTAACACAGCGGTCCTTTGTCATTTTCCCTTGTACCTAGTGTGATGTCACACAGACAACACTCGTCGTTTAATGAAAATGAAGAACATACTTAGGATTCCCACCTTCTGGGGTTTTACATGCTATGAAATTCAATTTGATGTGTTCAATAGATAGTATTTCTTAACATCTGAGATTTATTTACAAATATGTACAAAAATTCGAGACCTTTTATTTGGTACTGGAAGTCTCAGCAGAGAAAAATTACTTTTCCAATAAATCGATGGACTTGATGAGTCTGTTTATTTCCCCATCAGCCCAGTTGCCTCTCTGTTCTTCAGCAGTGGACTAGCAAAACTCCATCACTGATGATGGCTTGCACACTTCTTCACTGGCTGCCGCCTTAGCCCTTGGGCACTGTCATCTCCTCAGGCTTAATGCACACAAATTGTGCAAGCCAGCTATGCCTCCCTGCACTGGGCCCAGAGCTAACTGGCTGAGGCATGCAGGGGAAATGCTTCGGTTAGCTCATTCTCTGCATTAAAATGTCAATATACTCAATGCTTTTTAGTTTACAAAGTGTGTGTGATTTCGTTTAATCATCACGATAACTTAATTGAAGGAGATAGTGTTGCCTTCGCTTCAGAGTTAAGAAAACGAAAAGTTAAGGGGAGTTTCCACGTTGTAAATGACAGAAAGGAGATTTGAATGAAAATCTCTTAATTCCTTACTCAGTTATAAAACTAATGCAATTTCATTATATCCAGGTGTCCTTGCCATTTTACCTCCTTGCCATTATTCCAGATATGTATTTCTCAAGTGTATTTTTAATCATAACATTAACTTATGCACATTATAAAGTAATATGGAAAACAGAAAAGTATGAAGTTTTAAATCATCCATAATCTTACTGCTCAAAGATAACCACTGTTACTGTGTGGGTGCATTCATCCACGTATATTTCTTTTCGCGTGTATTTTTATTTGGGGTATGGTATCCCAATCCCTTTTCGTTATTTTGAGTGAAGTGAAGTGGCAGTCCGGCCTTATTTTATTTAAAATTTCACTCTATTGCTTTTTGGTGTCCTACCTTTTTCCTACTTATATCTAAATATTAAGAATTAGCGCGCCCTTCCGGAGTTAGCTTTTTTCCAGGATTAGATCCGTGCCTCTCAAACCATAGTCAGGACCAGCAGCTGCAGCGTCACTTGGGAGCTTGTTAGAACTGCACATTCTCTGCTGAATCAGAATCTTTGGGGTGAGGCCCAGGAATCTTAACAAGCTTGTCTTAACAAGCTCTCCAGGTGGTTTTCACACACGATACCATTTGGACTGAAATACTTGGGTTCCCATTTGTGTTGATGAGGCAAAAGCAGTGAGTAGGCCTGTCATGGGTGAAAGTCAAGCAGAGTAACTGTCCCACTTCGAAGAAAAAAAGAAGAGCAGCTTGTATACCCAGGTTTCCCTCGTCTACAAGCCGTCAGCCCTTGCTCTTAGTCAGTTACTTGAGTTAAGGTCTGTAGCCCTCTCTAGGGTGTTTATATGCTTGCTTAGACGTGCAGGAGTTACCTGCACTTCTTATCATCAGATCATGCTTTCATCAGTTCTGACAGGCTCTTCTTAAACACCTACCATGTTTGGGGCACCTGGGTGTCACCGTCTGTTAAGCGTCGGACCCTTGGTTTCAGCTCAGGTCGTGATCATGGGATCCTGAGATAAGGTCCTGAGCTTGGGCCTCACATCAGGCTCCCCACTCAGTGTGGAGTTTGCTTAAAGACGCTTGCTCTCTCTCTTACCTCCCCTCCCTGTGCTCTCTTTCTCTCTCAAATAAATAAATAAAATCTTTAAAAAAATCTACCATGTTAGATTATATGGAGTAGAAAAGAAAAATAGATATTCTACACCCTCCCCTCAAGATAACTCACAGTCCTGTTAGGAAATAAAATTTTCGTATATGAAATTCAATCAACAACAGTCAATCAAATCCTCAATTGACTATAATCGGGTATTAAGTACATGAGAGGAGCAGTGAGTGCCCTGGACCGTACAGAAAGATGGGTATATTGACTAGGGGCAGTCTCTTTAAGAAAGGAGCACTGTGAGGAGGACCTAATTAATAATTACTACATTAATCATAAAAGTTCCACCTATTAAATGTTTACCATGTCCCAGATACAGTGGTTTAGCAATGAGTGTTGTTATGTCCTCTAGTTCTCATTACTACATTGTAAATACCTGATACCTATTCTCCAGACAAGGCTAAAGGAGATGAGGCAACTTTGCCAGTGTTATATAATAGTACTTTGTGGAGTCAGAATTTCACCCCAAGTCTGTTGGATTGCAGAACCCTGTTTCTTAGCACTCCTGCCTTAATAGTTAACTCTGGTAGAGAAGGTTAATAGATTAAGAGGTTTGTAGTGCATTGCAGATAAAGGTGACCCCAGAAAAGGGGCCTGACCAGTGTGCAAGTTTATGTGGGCAAGTCACCCAAACCAGGAAACATCTGTTAGGATTATGGAAGGTCTTGTATGCATAGATGGTGATCTGGGATATAATATCACGGATACTGAAAAATCATTACATATTTTTTAACATAATGAAAGTACTGCTTTAGGACTAGACTAACATTGGCTGAAAAGCATAATTTGGTGAGAAGTGAAGAGGTATTTGAATAGGAGAGCCAATTCATAGTATGATTGTTTTAAACCAGATACTGGATAATAAGGAAAATGGGGTGTTTGCAGGGGGGAGAGAGAGTGACTAATGATTAAATATTTTAAAAAGAAAAATGAAAGCTTTTAGAGGCAGATTGCCCAAAGGGACTAAAAGGAAAACTTCAGAATTTTAACTTGACATTCTGGATCATTTTAAGCTACACAGAAAAATTGCAATTATCTGGAGAGAGGTTGCAAAAATTAGTAAGACAGTTAGAAATTGTGAGTTAAGGTCATTCTTTACTCTCTTTCTTCCTAACTACCTACATCCACCTGGTCTCCATCCCCAGTTGATTTTAAAAACACGTGAATCAGTCCCATCTACTTCATCCTTCCTCATACTCTCATATGGAAATAGTCATCCTTCACCTGGCCTATGGTAATGACAGCCTGTGTGTGCTCCTGAATTTCTGAATCACTTCCCTAAAATCTGTTGTTTTTCTATAGGAGTTTTCTTTCTAAAACCTACGTCTAATTATAGCATCTTCCTGCTTAGAGTTTAAAAATCTTCCCCCCTGCCCTTTATTGCAGTATATTACTTGGCATGGCATTCCAGAATTAGAGCAACCATAGCTTATTATCCAAATAAGAGACTTGGGAGATTGAAATCGGGCATATTAATCATCACACTCGGACGAAAGACACGTGAGCTTTGCCTAGCTTTCCATCTGCATCCCCTTCCAGGGGCACCTTATGCATGAGTAATACCAAAATAATTAGTGAACAAACCCTACTGGTCCTTTATCTGTGGTGCTCACATCTGTATTTGCATTGCCTAATCCCCTGCTCAGCACATCGTAGGTACTCAGTATTTGCAGAAGGAAGGAAGGGAGGAAAAGAGGATTAAGTAAAACAAAGAATTTGAGAATTGTTTTAGCCTAGTATGTTGTTGTTGACATGAAATTGAATTTGAGGTCTAACCTCTTTGGAGAGAGAGGAAACCATAGGCAGCCAAGTGGAGACACAGAGAACGTGGAAGCGGAAGGTAGAAAAGATAGGTCCCAGAATCTGACCTGCTGTTAATGAACCACAGATTGCAGTGTGAATTCCAATGCTCTTTACCAAAAGACTAGATTATGTGTGCATCCGATGATAGCTCTTTACCAGAAATAGTTCTCGGTTTTGTAAGGTGGATCTTTCAAAGTTATCATAAATATCACTGTGGAGCTGTTTTTTAAAAGTCTTCCCAGTAGTATTCTAGAAGTTGTAACAACAGAGGAGATACGCAAATGTCCATTTTGTACTTCGGAAACCAGATGCAGTCTCTGTGAGAAAAGAGAATGTGTTAGGAGCATGGGAACAAATAGAAAAACAATGGAAAAGAACCTATTATTTAATTACATTGATGGCAGCCTTCTACACGAACTAGATGCGATGTAATTAAAATACCTGTAACAAAATGAAGCAGGGACATTCTTTCCTTTTTCCTAAATAAAGGAAGATTAGAAATCTCATGTTGTTTGAGGGAAATGTATAATATCTATGCAAAAAAAAAAAAAGGGTGCTTTTGTGTCTGTGTGTGTGTGAGAGAGAGAGAGAGAGAGATTTTTCTCTTAGTTGATAGCCCAACAAAACAGCCAATACTTATGGCCTTTCAAAATAAAGTCCCTTACAATAAGGAGATGGTATCTATAAATAACTACAGATTAAATATTACTTCAGTGATCTGGGCCCTATTGCAACAAACATTACATTTATTTTACAATGTATTGATAGTTTTAGACCTTTCCCCAACTATAAAGCCATAGCAGGAACTTGTTAGGTCAGAAATACTTATAGAGTAAGAACCAAATCATGAATTTCAATGTAGAGAAAAAGAACATTCGCTCTAACAGGAGGATATACTGCTCAGCAGTGCTGGCCAGTAGTGGATGTGGCTAGGGCACCCATCTGGGGAGCCATTTGCTCTGCACTGTGCTCATGTAGGCTGTTCTGTTCTAGCGATCTATGAGCCTTCCTGTGAAGCATACAAACACCTGGGCCAGACGTCAAATTACTACTGGATAGATCCTGATGGCAGTGGACCTCTGGGGCCTCTGAAAGTCTACTGCAACATGACAGGTAACTATGCCATATTTATGTTTCATAGACATTTCTTTTCTCTATGTTGAACATGAACAGTATAGCACTCAAGTTTCTTCTGCACCATGTTCTTATCACAACATGTAATAAGCTAAATATTGTTGGATTTGTTCAGTAAAATGATGAAATGTATTTCTGAAGCAATAAAATCTTCTAGCCTGTTCTTTTTAAAGTCTGCCTTCTGACTTGAACATTTTAAAATATGAATATGTAGGGGAAAAACCCAGAAAATGAAATTGAGGGGGAAGTCCACAGGAAGAGCTGTGGCCCATGGAGTAGGCTCCACCAGTAACCTAGACTGAAGAACTTAGTATCACTGCTTGACTGTCCACGCTGCCCATGTCAGGGGAAGCTTATGGACCGCTCCTGATCTTCCCCGGGCCCTGTAGTTAACAGAAGGAGGCTTGCTTTCTTTTTTTTTTTTAAATTTTTTATTATGTTAATCACCATACATTACATCATTAGTTTTGATGTAGTGTTCCATGATTCATTGTTTGTGCATAACATCCAGTGCTCCACGCAGAATGTGCCCTCTTTAATACCCATCACCAGGCTAACCCATCCCCCCACCCCCCTCCCCTCTAGAACCCTCAGTTTGTTTTTCAGAGTCCATCATCTCTCATGGGTCATCTCCCCCTCTGATTTCCCCCCCTTCATTCTTCCCCTCCTGCTATCTTCTTCTTTTTTTTCTTAACATATATTGCATTATTTGTTTCAGAAGTACAGATCCGTGATTCATCAGTCTTGCACAATTCACAGCGCTCACCATAGCACATACCCTCCCCAATGTCTATGACCCAGCCACCCCATCCCTCCCACCCCCCCCACTCCAGCAACCCTCAGTTTGTTTCCTGAGATTAAGAATTCCTCATATCAGTGAAGTCATATGATACATGTCTTTCTCTGATTGACTTATTTTGCTCAGCATAACACCCTCTGGTTCCATCCACATCGTTGCAAATGGCAAGATCTCATTCCTTTTAGTGGCTGCATAATATTCCATTGTATATATATACCACATCGTCTTTATACATTCATCTGTCGAAGGACATCTTGGCTCTTTCCACAGTTTGGCTATTGTGGACATTGCTGCTATAAACATTGGGGTGCCCGGACCCAGAAGGAGGCTTTCTGTGGATGGAAATTCCATTCTGGCAGTACCCACAGTTTTCATGATATGTATCTGGAATTTTCTACATCAGAAGAGAACCTAGTTTTTCTTCACTTCCATATTAAATTTCGGGGTTATGAAATGAAATTGTGTGTTCTTATAAACTGCCACAATGTGTAAAATATACAGATCTCTAAGAGCAGATTTTCCATCAGACACTTAGTAATGTCTTACCCTCCAAAGTAGAAGAGTGTGAGGCATGTCCTATTCACTGGCTCCAGGAGAGGATCAGCATTTGATGGAAACTGCTGAAGTATTTGATTAGAACAGTAATGACACTACTTAGGATGATTACTGTATGATCCGTCTACTTTGTGTCAGGTACCATGATAAATTCTTAGACTACCTGGGTTTGCATCCTAGCTCCATCAGTCACCAGGCATATAATCATGGGCACCTTAGATTAACTTTATTAAACCCAATAAGCCTCAGTATGTTTATCTATGAATGGATTAATAATAATATCTACTGCATAGCATTCTTATATAAATGAAATAAAGTAATATACATATGGTTCTTCCCATATTGTCTGACACATGGTAAACTTTCAGTAAATGTTATCTGGGAGTAAGGTATTATTTTTTTTAAAGGATTAGATAGCTAAATACCTTGCTTATATTATTTAGGTAAGATTCAAACACAAATCGGTTGGGGGGCTAGTGGTTCTTAAATCAGGCAATGCTTTGGAATCATTTATGGAGTTTTTTGTTTTTGCTTTTGTTTTCCATACATACTAATTGTCTCTATGCTGAAGACTTTGATTCAGCAGTTTATTGATTGACAACTCTCCAGGGAACTTTGTGGGTGTGATCTGAAACCAGCCCCTGTACTCAGAGGGCAGGGAGAGACCCAAGAAAGACACAGGCCCCTCCAGGTTGGTAGGTGGCAGTTTTAATAAGCACAGGAAACTTATATATGAGGCTTGTCTTGCTGGCAGCATAATCTTTAACAGTATATAAAGAGGCCTCATGTGGGTTCAGTCACATACACCATACAGGCGTCCTCAACACCACACCACCACCACAAGTCTCTGTCCTTGGAGCAGCCCTCAGGAGAGAAAAAGGCAAGTGGAACCCCATTCCAAGGACAGGGGAAGGATGAGAAGCCTTGGAGTGCCTGGGTTCAGCTCACAGGTCATTCGGCAGTCATGTCTTTCCAGTGACATTCCCAGACACAGGTGCAAAGTGGAGATAGGATTGTGCTGCTCGAAGGGAGAATCCTGAAGAGCGTTGTGTGTAAGCAGACCCTGCGGAGAACTTCCAGCAACATCAGGAAGCCATGCATGGCCTAGAACAGAAGAGGGAATGATGAGAACGGGAATATAGTATGGAAGGCAGGTGGAGAAAATGGTAACATGAGAGCTGTCCTCCCAAAAATATCCTTCCATGCCAAGAACTCTAAGTGTGTCCCAGAGAAGAAACCCGCTTACCAGAAAGCTTGATCTAAGAGTTTATTGACTGTTGGACTTGCCAGTGTGCTCAGGTACTTTCTTGTTTATCTTCATTTTAATCTTAGTTGAACTAAAATATAATCTGTGAGAACTTGATTTAATCTATAAGAATCTTGATTTTTTTCTCCTAATATATAAAAATATGATTGTATATTTTTTAAAGATTTTATTTATTTGACAGAGAGAGAGAGACAGTGAGAGAGGGAACACAAGCAGGGGGAGCGGGAGAGGGAGAGGCAGGCTTCCCGCTGAGCAGGGAGCCCGATGTGGGGCTCAATCCAGGACCCTGGGATCATGACCTGAGCCGAAGGCAGATGCTTAATGACTGAGCCACCCAGGCACCCCAAAACATGATTATATTTTAAGCCAGTACTCTAAATGCAGTCTGGACAGTGAAGAGTACAGTACCACTTTCTGAAGGTAGAATATGTATCTTTTATCATGCAAGATAGTTATGAAAACCAATGTGTCAGGGACACTGAAGGCCAGCAGGCATTCTTTGGCCTTTTACCACCCATCAACCCTTCCTTCATCTGGAAAGAACGTGAACTTGACATCATAGGACAGTATGGTACCACATAGCTTGGTTTGGGCTGTTGCAGTTCCAAGAGATAGATGTTGAAGAAGAGGAAGGAATGACAGCATGAACAATTCTATGAAGTCTTGATATATCTATCACTGTATGTCATGAGAAAGTGTATATACACCTTACTTTATAACTTTTCTAGTAAAGAATAGATCTGTCCCACTTCTCAGTGGCCCAAATGTAATTAGGTATTATTACTGTTGAATATATCACATATTTTAAAAATGGGAGCAACACATCTTCTCTGGGGAAGAAGCAGCATCTTGGCAGTGATCAGCCTTTTTTTCTTTCTTCCTACAGATGGGGTGGGATGGAGGAGAACTTTAAATTTGTACAGACATAGTGAAAATTTTAAGGGAAGGGACCTCCCTGACAGGTAATATCTGATGTAGATTTAGGTAGAAACTAAAGACGCTGTTGAAAATTACTTCTGATTCAGATCTTTTCTTTGGAATCCTAAACTTTCAATTCAATTACTAATTTAAAAGATAAAAGAAATGAAAACACAAATAATTTAGGGCCTGACAAGAAGAAGGGAGTCTCCCTTGATTTTTGGACCAGAAGTTCCTCCAAATAATCATGACCACACTAACTGTCAACTGATGTCTCCAAGTTTTGTTTGTTTAACATTATCAATAAGTAACATATCCCTTATTCTCACTATGTTTCATATTGAATCATAAGGGAGGACTTGACTTGTGTCCCTTTTAGAATATTTTATTGTTCATTTCGGTCCACAATTTTAACCTGTTGATATCTTTTGGTCATCTCAGCTGTTTTTATGTTTGTTTTTTTTACATTCTCAATTTCTTCTTCATAATGCCTCTTGCAAAGCATCCTTATTTTCATCCCCAATTCCCAACAATCGTTTCTTTATATTTATTTTTTTTATTTTTTTATTGTGTTATGTTAATCACCATACATTATTACATCATTAGTTTTTGATGTAGCTTTCCATGATTCATTGTTTGTGTATAACACCCAGTTCTCCATGCAGAACGTGCCCTCCTTAATACCCATCACCAGGCTAACCCATCCTCCAACCCCCCTCCCCTCTAGAACCCTCAGTTTGTTTTTCAGAGTCCATAGTCTCTCATGGTTCATCTCCCCTTCCGATTTCCACCCCCCTTCATTCTTCCCTTCCTGCTATCTTTTTTTTTTTAACATATAATGTATTATTTGTTTCAGAGGTACAGATCTGTGATTCAACAGTCTTACACAATTCACAGCGCTCACCATAGCACATACCCTCCCCAATGTCTGTCACTTAGGCACCCCATCCCTCCCACCCCCCACCACTCCAGCAAACCTCAGTTTGTTTCCTGAGATTAAGAATTCCTCATATCAGTGAGGTCATATGATACATGTCTTTCTCTGATTGACTTACTTCACTCAGCATAACACCCTCCAGTTCTATCCACGTCGTTGCAAATGGCAAGATTTCATTCCTTTTGATGGCTGCATAATATTCCATTGTATATATGTACCACATAACAATAGTTTCTTTAAAAACTCAACATGCACCTACTACATGACTCTGCAATCGCATTGCCGGTCATTTACTCCAGGGGAATGAAGACAGAGTTGCACGGAAACCTGTATGCAGATGAGCATTGCAGACTTATTGGTAATGGCCAAAAACTGGAAAGGACCCAGATGCCCTTTGACAGGTGAATGATTAGACGGACTTAGTACCTCCATACCATGGAATACTCTTTGACAATAAAAAAGAATGAACCGTTGATCCAGTGCAACAGAAATAAATAAATCTCCAGAGAATTATGCTGAGTGAAAAAAATCCAATCTCAAATGATTGCATACTGTCTGATTTTGTTTATATAACATTCTTGAAAAGACAACATTATGGAAATGGAGAGCGGATTAACAGCTGCCGGTGTTAAGGATGGATGGGGGTGGGAGCGAAGTGGGCGTGGTGATAGAAGGGCAACATGATACACCAAAAAAAATATCCCAAAGATTGTGAATGTTTTCAGTCTTTATGGAAAAAAAAATAATGTTTAAGCATACCTCTAGGATCCTTTTTTCCAGGTATTTTTTTATTTATATATCCACTATGCATCAGGAACTGTGCCATGTGAGAATAAGTGGATATGCTAAATGCCTTCACAACTAATAATAAAACACATGTTAAAAAAGCAAACAAATAAATAAGAGGAGAGAGTTTAAGCAGGAGAATGAGAGGGTCTTGTTTAAAACTACCATGGAGGCGGGGGCATGAGTGGCAGAGTGGAAACACCAAGACCAGTTCTGGAGTTTTTGTCAAAGTCCAGGGAGGCATCATCTCCTCCTTGAACTAGAGTGGTGACAGTTTAAGTGATGAGACAGAGATGCATTTTAGATCTGTTCTGAAGTTAGAATTCTCAGGATGGATGACAGATTGGGTGAGGATGGCTAAAGACAGTTATCAAGAATAACTCCCGAATGTATGGATTGAATAACTGGGTGAATTACAGTGCCATTGGGAGATGTGGAAAATTAAGGGAAGAACAGATTTTAAGAAAACTCAAGAAGTCACTTTTGGCATAGTTAAATGTGAGGTGCTATATACCATCTAAATTGAGATGCCAGTTTTGCAATTGGATAAAACCTCAAAAAGGATATGTGAGTTAGAGATAGAAATGTGCTAGTTGTTAGCATATGAATATATGAGAAGTGATAATATCATTTAGGGGTTGATGTAAACAGGGAAAAGGTATGTTGGGCATGAGCCCTCGGGAACTCAGTAGAGATCAGGTCTCTGGGGATGAAATGATGTGTCAGCGTGTAGGAGGAGGATGTAATTGAGAGTAAGTGGAGGAAGAGTGTCTAAGAGCATTTGGGGAAGACTGGGTTATCCATATGGATGTTGAAGTGACTGCTTGGGTGCTAGAGAATGATAAAACATTTGAGGACGGAGAGTGACTTCAAATCAATGCAAATGTCTATAACGAATGAGGCGAGGCACCCAAGTATGGCAAGTGCCAGCAAGCAGGATGTGGGGAACAGGGTATGTCTGGAAGTGACCAAACTCATGAAGGGCCTGCGTAGACAACTTTAGGAAACCGTAGAATAGGCAGCTACCCTAGACTCAGGGACCAGCAAAATCTCCCACAAAAACAGTGGACTCATGATCCGAGTCTTGAAGAACAGGTGTTGTGGGGCCTGGAAAACAGGAGGAGAAATAGACCAACATGAAATGCTTTGTATGGCATGGAAACGTGGTTCAAACGTGGTCCTGAGGGAGAAGCAAGCTCGTGGTGATACTGTACTTTTAAAGCATGACTTTGGCAGTTGTGAATGGGATTCTCCAAAGGAAACCCAGACCTAGAACAGGGATACAAGGGAGAAAAACCCCTGTTGCGATCTAGGCGTCAAAACTGAGATGTAAGAGCAAGATGGGGGAGGAGTAGGAGACCTGGATTTCGTCTGGTCTCAGGAATTCAGCTGAATAGGGATCAAACCATTCTGAACACCTACGAACTCAACAGGAGATCGAAGAAGAGAGTAGCCAACAACTCTGAACAGAGAAGCGACCACTAAGTGAAAGGTAGGACGTACGGCGAAGTGAATCTGAGGCGATATTCTGGAGGATAGACGGCGGGGGAGGGCGCCTCCGTCGGCCGCTTCTGGCAAGTGCTAGAGCCGCGGAGCACAAAATCGGACCTTTTAGAAGCCGGCTCCGCGGAGGGACGTCGCTCCAGTGGCTAAGCGGGGGGTGGAACCCTCGCGGGACAGTGTGGTCTCAGGACCCTCGGGGTCACAGAAAGACCGGGGGTGCCTGAGTGCGCCAGAGCTCCCAGGGATCGGAGCGGGGAAGCCGGCTGCAGAGACGGAGCCGAGGCGCGGGCTCTCAGCTCGGGGTGGCCATAGACTGTGGTCCGCGGCCCAGTCGGGCCACTGCTCCTCCAGCAGGGACCCAACAAGCGGCAGAGCCGGGGAGACTCCCCTTCCTCCCCCGGGAGGAGCGGCGCGGGAGCGCACCGCAGGGATCTGCTGGGTTTGGAGACTCCACACGGGGTCGGGTGCCAGAGATAGAAACGCTCGGTCACAGGCCGGGTGAGCACGGAGTGCGGCCGGAGACCAGGGAGACGGGAGTGACTGACTGCTCTTCTCTGGGGGCGCACTGAGGAGCGGGGCCACGAGTTCTCGGCTCCTCCGAGGGGAGATTGGGAGGCCGCCATTTTCACCCTTATCCTCCAAAGCTGTACCGAGAGCTTGCAGGAAACAAAAGCTCCTGAGAGCAAACCCGAGCAGCTTCCTTAGCCCGGACCGACAAGGGCGGGGCAATTTCGCCTCCGGCAAAGACGTTTGGGAACCACGGCAACAGGCCCCTCCCCCAGAAGATCACGAACAGCCAGCAAGCCAAGACCAAGTTTACTGATCAAGGGGAACGGGAGAACTCCAGCGCTAGGGGAATACTGCACATAGAATTCATGGCTTTTTTACCATGATTCATTAGTTTTTCAAAGTTAATTTTTTAACTGTTTTTTGTTTTGTTTTGTTTTTTAATTTTTCTTTTTCCCATTTTCAAACATCTTATCAATCCCTTTTTAAAAAAAACATTTTTTTATTTTTCATTTTTAGAGTCATATTTTACCCTTCATAGTAGTTACCCTTATTTTTGGCATATATATATAAGTCATTCTCTCTTTAAAATTTTTAGATACAATTTCTTTAACAGATCAAAATATACCCTAAATCACTAGTGTATGGCTTTGTTCTAGTCTCCTGCCTGATCACATTCTCTCCCTTTTTTTTCTTTTCTTTTTTTTTAATCTTCTTCTTTCTTCTTTCAAACAACTTCTTATCTTATCAATTCCGTTTATAAAACCTTTTATAATTTTCATCTTTACAGTCATCTTCCATCCCTTCATTATATCAACCCTTATTTTGTACATATAAGAGTCTTTCTTCCTTTAAAATTTTAGGAGGCACTTTCTTCTAACAGACCAAAATATGCCCAAAATCTAGTGTGTGGCACTGATCTATGCACTAGCCTGATCATATTTGATCATATTCTGGTTTTTTTGTATTGTTCTGTTTCTGTTTGTTTTTATCTTTTTCTTTTTTTTTTCTTTTTCTCTTTCTTTTTTCTTTCTTTCCCTTTCTTTCCCCCTGGTTTCAGGTCTTTTCTGATTTGTATAGAGTATATTTGCTGGGGACGTTGTTAACCTGTTAACATTTTGTTCTCTCATTCATCTGTTCTCCTCTGGACAAAATGACAAGATGAAAAAAATCACCTCAGCGAAAAGAACAAGAGGTAGTACCATCAGCCAGGGAACTACTCAATACGGACATTACTGCGATGTCGGACCTAGAGTTCAGAATCATGACTTTAAAGATACTAGCTGGGCTTGAAAAAAGCGTGGAAGTTATTAGAGAAACCCTTTCTGGAGGAATAAAAGAACTAAAATCTAACCAAGTCGAAATCAAAAAGGCTATTGATGAGGTGCAATCAAAAATGGGGGCACTCGCTACTGGGATAAATGAGGCAGAAGAGAGAATCAGAGATATAGAAGACCAAATGATGGAAAACAAAGAGGCTGAGAAAAAGAGAGAGAAACAACTACTGGATCACGAGGGCAGAATTCGAGAGATAAGCGATAAGATAAGATGAAACAACATTAGAATAATTGGGATCCCGGAAGAAGAAGAAAGAGAGAGGGGGGGCAGAAGGTATATTGAAGCAAATTATAGCAGAGAACTCCCGTAATGTGGGGAAGGAAACAGGCATCAAAATCCAGGAGGCACAGAGAACCCCTCTCAAAATCAATAAAAATAGGTCAAACACACCGACATCTAAGAGTAAAACTTATGAGTCTCAGAGACAAAGAGAAAATCCTGAAAGCCGCTCGGGAGAAGAGATATGTCACCTACAATGGTAGAAACATTAGATTGGCAACAGACCTATCTACAGAGAACTGGCAGGCCAGAAAGGACTAACATGATATCTTCAGACCACTAAACAAGAAAAATATGCAGCCAAGAATACTATATCCAGCTAGGCTATCATTGAAAATAGAAGGAGAGGGGCGCCTGGGTGGCTCAGTTGGTTAAGCGACTGCCTTCAGCTCAGGTCATGATCCTGGAGTCCCAGGATCGAGTCCCACATCGAGCTCCCTGCTCAGCAGGGGGTCTGCTTTCTCCCTCTGACCATCTTACCTCTCATTCTCTCTGTCTCTCCTTCTCTCTCTCAAATAAATAAATAAAATCTTTAAAAAAAAAGAAAATAGAAGGAGAGATAAAAAGCTTCCAGGACAAACAAAAACTAAAGGAATTTGCAAACACAAAACCAGTCCTACAAGAAATATTGAAAGGGGTCCTCTAAGCAAAGAGAGAGCCTAAAAGCAGCATATATCAGAAAGGAACACAGACAATATACAGTAACACTCACCTTACAGGCAATACAATGGCACTAAATTCATATCTTTCAATAGTTACCCTGAATGTAAATGGGCTAAATGCCCCAATAAAAAGACACAGGCTATCAGATTGGATTAAAAAACAAGACCCATCGATATGCTGTCTGCAAGAGACTCATTTTAGACCCAAAGACACCCCCAGATTGAAAGTGAGGGGGTGGAAAACCATTTACCATGCTAATGGCCACCAAAAGAAAGCTGGGGTGGCAATCCTTATATCAGACAAACTAGATTTTAAAACAAAGACTGTAATAAGAGATGAGGAAGGACACTATATCCTACTTAAAGGGTCTGTTCAACAAGAAGATCTAACAATTGTAAATATCTATGCCCCTAACATGGGAGCAGCCAATTATATAAGGCAATTAATAACAAAAGCGAAGAAACACATTGACAACAATATAGTAATAGTGGGGGACTTTAACACCCCCCTGACTGAAATGAACAGATCATCTAAGCAAAAGATCAACAAGGAAATAAAGACTTTAAATGAAACACTGGACCAAATGGACTTCACAGACATATTCAGAACATTCCATCCCAAAGCAACGGAATTCACGTTCTTCTCTAGTGCCCATGGAACATTCTCCAGAATTGATCACATCCTAGGTCACAAATCAGGTCTCAACTGGTACCAAAAGATTGGGATGATTCCCTGCATATTTTCAGACCACAATGCTTTGAAACTAGAACTCAATCACAAGAGGAAAGTCGGAAAGAACTCAAAGACATGGAGGCTAAAGAGCATCCTACTCAAGAATGAATGGGTCAACCAGGAAATTAAAGAAGAATTTAAAAAATTCATGGAAACCAATGAAAATGAAAACACAACTGTTCAAAATCTTTGGAATACAGCAAAGGCTGTCCTAAGAAGAAAGTATATAGCAATACAAGCCTTTCTCAAGAAACAAGAAAGGTCTCAAATACACAACCTGACCCTACACCTAAAGGAGCTAGAGAAAAAAACAGCAAATAAAGCCTAAACCCAGCAGGAGAAGAGAAATCATAAAGATCAGAGCAGAAATCAATGAACTAGAAACCAAAAGAACAGTAGAACAGATCAACGAAACTAGGAGCTGGTTCTTTGAAAGAATTAACAAGATTGATAAACCCCTGGCCAGACTGATCAAAAAGAAAAGAGAAATTACCCAAATCAACAAAATCATGAATGAAAGAGGAGAGATCACAACCAACACCAAAGACATACAAACAATTATAAGAACATATTATGAGCAACTCTATGCCAGCAAATTAGATAAGCTGGAAGAAATGGGTGCATTCCTAGAGATGTATCAACTACCAAAATTGAACCAGGAAGAAATAGAAAACCTGAACAGACCTATAACCACTAAGGAAATTGAAGTAGTCATCAAAAATCTCCCAACAAACAAAAGCCCAGGGGCAGATGGCTTCCCAGGGGAATTCTGTCAGACATTTCAAGAAGAATTAATACCTATTCTCCTGAAACTGTTCCAAAAAAATAAATGGAAGGAAAACTTCCAAACTCATTGTATGAGGCCACCATTACCTTGATCCCAAACCAGACAAAGACCCCATCAAAAAGGAGAATTACAGACCAATATCCTTGATGAACATGGATGCAAAAATTCTCACCAAAATACTAGCCAATAGAATCCAACAGTACATTAAAAGGATTATTCACCATGACCAAGTGGGATTTATCCCTGGGCTGCAAGGTTGGTTCAACATCCGCAAATCAATCAATGTGATACAATACATTAACAAAAGAAAGAACAAGAATCATAGGATCTTCTCAAGAGATGCAGAAAAAGCATTTGACAAAGCTGAGAGTTTTTCCCCTAAGATCAGGAACGCGGCAGGGATGTCCACTATCACCACTGCTATTCAACATAGTATTAGAAGTCCTAGCCACAGCAATCAGACAACAAAAAGAAATCAAAGGCATCCAAATAGGCAAAGAAGAAGTCAAACTCTCACTCTTTGCAGATGATATGATACTGTATGTGGAAAACCCAAAAGACTCCACCCCAAAACTGCTAGAACTCATACAGGAATTCAGTCAAGTAGCAGGATATAAAATCAAAGCACTGAAATCAGTGGCATTCCTATACACCAACAACGAGACAGAAGAGAGACAAATCAAGGAGTCGATCCCATTTACAATTGCACCCAAAACCATAAGATACCTAGGAATAAATCTAACCAAAAAGGCAAAGGATCTGTTCTCAAAAAACTATAAGATACTCATGAAAGAAATTGAGGAAGACACAAAGAAATGGAAAAACGTTCCATGCTCATGGATTGGAAGAACATTGTGAAGATGTCAATGCTACCTAGAGCAATCTACACATTCAGTGCAATCCCCGTCAAAATACCATCCACTTTTTTCAAAGAAATGGAACAAATAATCCTAAAATTTGTATGGAACCAGAAGAGACCCCGAATAGCCAGAGGAATATTGAAAAAGAAAAGCAAAACTGGCGGCATCACAATTCCAGACTTCAAGCTCTATTACAAAGCTGTCATCATCAAGACAGCATGGTACTGGCACAAAAACAGACACATAGATCAATGGAACAGAATCGAGAGCCCAGAAATGGACCCTCAACTCTATGGTCAACTCATCTTTGACAAAGCAGGAAAGAATGTCCAATGGAATAAAGACAGTCTCTTCCACAAATGGTGTTGGGAAAATTGGACAGCCACATGCAGAGGAATGAAACTGGACCATTTCCTTACACCACACACAAAAATAGACTCCAAATGGTTGAAAGACCTAAACATGAGACAGGAGTCCATCAACATCCTAAAGGAGAACACATGTAGCAACCTCTTCGACCTCAGCCACAGCAACTTCTTCCTAGAAACATCGCCAAAGGCAAGGGAAGCAAGGGTAAAAATGAACTATTGGGATTTCATCAAGATAAAAAGCTTTTGCACAGCCAAAGAAACAGTCCACAAAACCAAAAGACAACCGACAGAATGGGAGAAGATATTTGCAAATGACATATCAGATAAAGGGCTAGTATCCCAAATCTATAAAGAACTTATCAAACTCAACACCCAAAGAACATATAATCTAATCAAGAAATGGGCAGAAGACATGAACAGACATTTTTCCAAAGAAGACATCCAAATGGCCAACGGACACATGAAAAAGTGCTCAACATCGCTCGGCATCAGGGAAATCCAAATCAAAACCTCAATGAGATACCACCTCACACCAGTCAGAATGGCTAAAATTAACAAGTCAGGAAATGACAGATGTTGGCGGGGATGAGGAGAAAGGGGAACCCCCCTACACTGTTGGTGGGAATGCAGGCTGGTGCAACCACTCTGGAAAACAGTATGGAGGTTCCTCAGTTGAAAATAGAGCTACCATATGATCCAGCAATTGCACTACTGGGTATTTACCCCAAAGATACAAATGTAAGGATCCGAAGGAGTACATGCACCCCGATGTTTATAGCAGCAATGTCCACAATAGCCAAACTGTGGAAAGAGCCAAGATGTCCATCAACAGATGAATGGATAAAGAAGAGGTGGTATATATACACAATGGAATATTATGCAGCCATCAAAAGGACTGAGATCTTGCCATTTGCAACGACGTGGATGGAACTGGAGGGTGTTATGCTTAGTGAAATAAGTCAATCAGAGAAAGACATGTATCATATGACCTCGCTGATATGAGGAATTTTTAAGCTTAGGAAACAAACTTAGGGTTGTTGGAGTGGTGGGGGGTGGGAGGGATGGGGTGGCTGGGTGATAGACACTGGGGAGGGTGTGTGCTATGGTGAGCACTGTGAATTGTGCAAGACTGTTGAATCACAGATCTGTACTTCTGAAACAAATAATGCAATATATGTTAAGGAAAAAAAAAGAAGAAGATAGCAGGAGGGGAAGAATGAAGGGGAGTAAGTCGGAGGGGGAGACGAACCATGAGAGACAATGGACTCTGAGAAACAAACTGAGGGTTCTAGAGGGGAGGGGGTGGGGGGATGAGTTAGCCTGGTGATGGGTATTAAAGAGGGCACGTTCTGCGTTGAGCACTGGGTGTTTTGCACAAACAGTGAATCATGGAACACTACATCAAAAACTAATGATGTAATGTATGGTGATTAACATAACAATAAAAAATTTAAAAAAAACTGAAATGTAAGGTGGTAGCAGTCAGGGAAAGGAGGGGATCAGGTTCATGGATATTTAGAAAGTGGAGGTGGCCAGGCTGTGGCTGGTAAGGTGAAAGCTGGCAAAGATTGCCGGGTGTCCACCTTGGGTACCTGCATGAGGTGGAGCACAGGAGGCCAAGGGCAGTTTAGTGAAGGGGCGTGTCCTTCACTCGCCTCTGCCAGTGGCCCCGTAGCGGGTACTGCACAGATTCCCCCTGGGGCTTTGAGCACCCCAGTTAATCTCTGTGTCTGGGCTTCCAGTTTCCTTGTACATGAAGTGTAGGAGTTGGAGTGGGAAGATCTCTACGCTCTCTCCCATTCTAAAAAAAAGAAAAAAGAAAAAATTCCATTATTATCATGGAACAAGAAAGAAAAGTATCACAGTATACCTGCAGTCAAATAATCTAGAGACAGAATCCTCTTATCTCAAATAAGCTTGAATTTACTCATTTCTTGGCCAAGTTTGACATGAACTGGCACTCTTCATTTTTTTTATCATGAGGCAGGTCTCCTACGCTGCAATTCTTCTTTTGACTATCTGCAGTTCAGGGCTACGTCACTTGGAAATTAGGGGGTGCCCTAAATGACAGAGCATCCCAAGTACTGTGGAGTTGGTAGTGAGCAGAGAATGTATTCACTGAATCCCCTGTGGAAGAATACATCATTCTATGCAAGCCAAAGCCCGGTTTTCTTTTTTAAGTCTTAGCGCACAAAAATGTACTCGTTGTTACCCTCCTTCTCCACTTTCGTCCTCTCTATGAGAATTTGCTATTGTAAATACAATTGTCGTGAACAGAAACTGTCATATATTTTGAATATTTACCTCTGTTATCGGTACATTTTTTTAACATGTAAGCTTCTATTTCTGTTTTGAGATGTTCGCCAGCATCTTTTCCTAGAACCCTCAAACTTTCATATTTAAAGCTTCGTTTGGTTCTTTCCGCCCGATGATTAATAATAATAGTAAATAAAGCTAGATCCAGTCATTATCCTCAGAAACTTACTACTTATCCGTAAATCAAAAACAGTGTTTTTCTTAATATTCTGTACTCTAATTCATGTTCTTTATAACTCTCTTTGCATTCATGTTTAGTTTTTTAAAATTTCAGTAAGCATCTGTGCGGCAGCGTGTGAAGTTTGAAGTCCAAATAAGGAACACCTCCTGTATTCTTCCTAGCACTAGTTTTGTAGTTTTATCAAAAAGCCATTAAGCTTGTTTACATAATTTGTGCTTTATAAAGCCTGGGATTTAGCTGATCAAATTCTATTATCCTCTATAATGGTAAAAGCTGTTCATGTCTTTTTAATCTAATATTTATAGAAAGCTTGTTACTCAAGTTCCTAAGCACTTGCCCTCAGTAATATCACTTTATTTATTATCATGCTTCTCAGAAGTTTCCGTAGGGAAGTGCAAGCAGCAAGGAAATGAGTCTCTTCGTGGTGTGCATGGGTCCTGGTGGAAAGTATCATGAACCTCCCCCACCATGCCTACTTGTATACCCTACCCCCCAGCAAGCAAGGCAGTTCCTTCTCTAGCATATTCATTTTCTTAGCAGCTTACAATTTATTTTCTCACTGTTAACTCCAGTCAGGAGTCAGCCACCAATGAGCTCATCCCCTGAAGTGTCTCCCAGGCTGAAATGAAGGGGGTCAGCAGGGCTGTGATCACCTCTGAGGCTTAGTATTCTCTTCCATGTTCATTCGGGTTGTTGACAGAATTCAGTTCCTTGTGGCCTTAAGACTGAGGACCCCATTTTCTTACTGGCCATTGGCTGTGGATTGCTTTCAGCTCCTAGAGGCTGCTCCCAGGTCCCAGCGGTGAGTCCCTCTCACAGCCTGGCCGTTAGTGGATCTCTCTGGAGACCTGGCCGTTAGTGGATCTCTCTGGTCTCCAGACTGTCTTGCACGAGCTCACTTGATTAGGTCATGCCTACCCAGGATAATTACCTGCTTGATTAACTCAAGTCAACTGATTGGGGACCTTGCTTACATCTGCAAAATCTCTTTACCTTTGCCATACCTAGTGACCTAATTGCAGAAGTGACACCCATCACGTTCACTGATCCCCCACATTCAAGGAGCAGGGCTCATGCAGGGAGTGCATGAGGGGTGGCAGGAGTCTCGGGGGCCATCGTTGTGCTCTTCTTACCACACCTAGCTCCGGACACCTCTGTATAGTACTCACAATTCCAGCTACATTTATTCTTACCTTCTGAGCAGCAGTGCAACATTTATTTTGTAAAATATTAAGCCTTTTTTTATTATTTGTCTAAGAGTTTTTAGTATAGTGTTCAATATAGGAAATTTTGAAAATATGAAAAGCAAAAATAAAAATTGCTTACCAGCTACAGATATGAATTACTAACATGTTAGGAAAGGTGTCATAAAGACTTTGCGTTATATAGTGAAGCTGTATTTATTATTGAGAACAAACTGAACATCAGGCACCATTCTAGGTAGATTACACACATTAATTCATCCATCATCCAGTACTTCACAACAACCCCACAGAGTAGGTAATAATACCCACTTCCCTTTTTTTGGATGAGGAAACTAAAGCTCAGAGATACTAAGTCCTGAGTCACACAGTAAATCTCAGTAAGTTATGGAGATTGACTTCTTAGCGTTGTATGATTCAGAGCCAGAGTTCCTAGTTACTATGTGTCTGTGCGTGTGCATGTGTGCATGGTTACATGCATCCATTCAAGCACTGCTCCTCATTTTGGATTCTGTAGTATGGTCGCTAATATGATCTCTGAAATGAGCACCTCTTATTCATATCTTTTCATTATCATTATCATCAAAACTTCCTTACCCAGGTCTAATTCATTATCTGTGCTTTGGACAGCATTTTTGCGGTAAACTATTTACTTCTTAATTGTCCAAATAATGCCTTGGGGTTTTTAATCAGCAAACACATTTTAAATGAAATCAGCATCTAAACCATTAGGCAATTATCAGTCTTAACTCTAAATTCAACTACGAGTTAATATAATTTTCTGAGAGCTTTATAGGATAAATTGTGTATTTCCTATCTACCTAGGTTAGTCGTCCCTTAGGGTTAGAGCCCGACTTTTAGGATAATTAAAATTCTATCACCAATATCTAGTCACACTGTCAATGGAACATCTTACACCAAATCTAACAAAATCTGGTGTGAGAATGTAACAAGAT
This sequence comes from Eumetopias jubatus, assembly GCF_037043125.1. Taxonomy (NCBI): domain Eukaryota; kingdom Metazoa; phylum Chordata; class Mammalia; order Carnivora; family Otariidae; genus Eumetopias; species Eumetopias jubatus. Next base: position 100,431,190 of record NW_028274820.1, read on the forward strand.
TGAATGGAATTGTACTGGGGATCATCCGGAATATTTAGTGTGCTTATAGTGCCTTCTTCTTCCCTTTTTTTGCAAGGAAACCAGCTAGAAACGAGGACACATGCTGCTCCCCTATTCTCTGTTAGGCTTATTAACATTCGTAGGCCAGGTGCTGCTACGCTTCCAATCCCTCAGTGTTCCCAGATGTCATGAACTATTTCTCTGATGAATTCACGGCCTAAAGCGTAAGCTTCAAAACACTGGCTTCTTCCATTTTATTCCCTCTGCTCATTTTTATTTTTTCTCATCACCAGCTTTTTCTCTCCCTCATCTGTCTCCTGCCCCAGCACACCTCCTCTATTGTTAACCCGCACGCAGAATAGCTCTCCTCCGTGTCTTCTTCAGGCACATCTTCTCCTCTCTGCTGACCTCTCACAAACTGTCTTTGTTAAAAAACCTTTGTAATCACTCAGTAACTCCTGCCTCACGCGCTCAGCTATTTCAGTTCCTCACAATCAGTATAAATCTTTGAATTCAATTCTGTTCATACAGCTTCAATTGAAAATCTAGGAACCAACTCACTGATCAAACACAGCCCGAAAAGAGAGCTCTTCTCTGTAACTGATTACCCACTTGCCCAAAACTCCCTTCTGGATTCACGCTCTTATTCCACAGATGGCTTCCCCTGCCAGGCTTTCTTTCAAATCTCTTCATTGTGTGTCAGTCACAGTGATAGGTTAATACTACAAAAGTTCTCAAATGGTTTTTGAACTTAAATCAAGAAGAGGAGAGGAAAGCTGTAGGAGGTCGGGTGAGGCCCACGCCACCGAACGGGGCCCGGGAGGGAATGCAGGATGCCATGGAAAATCAAGAAGAAATGGCTGAAGAGTGGTAACCGGCCCCTCAGGATCTCCTCTGGAGCTTCCAAAATGGCACCCCACATGCAAAGGCAACCACCTCCAAATATTTCTACACACCTACCTAGACAGTATTTTTTTTTAAGATTTTATTTATTTATTTGACAGAGAGAGACAGCGAGAGAGGGAACACAAGCAGGGGGAGTGGGAGAGGGAGAAGCAGACTCCCTGCTGAGCAGGATCCCGATGCGGGGCTCGATCCCACTGGGATCATGACTTGAGCCAAAGGCAGATGCCCAACGACTGAGCCACCCAGGTGCCCCTAGACAGAATTTTAAACACACTGCCTTCTGGTGCTAGAAGCAATGCCTTTCTTATGTGACCCACCCCCCCCATGCCTCCTCAGAAGCCAAGAATGGCTTCCCATTGTCTGTGGCAAGGGAGTGTCGTTGGTGCCTCTGATATCTGGGGTCTGAAACTCTCATCTAGCCCACTGTAATCAGCTCCTCCATCAGGCAGGAGGGGGAGAAAAACACCTTGGAAAATCCAACTAAGTCAGCTCGTTGCTTTGTGATCAGAAACCAGAAAGCACAGGAATCATTTTGCCAGTCTACACTAGAATTCCTTCTCTTCTGCCTGACTTAAAGCCCCTATGTGTGGGTTTCTGTCTCCAAATCCTGCCTTTTTCAGTTTTGTGGGTCATCTTTCCTTCCTTCTGAGGAAATCCATTTCCATATCAGAAGGTTCCTGGCAATTTTGTTAGGAATAGCTCATATAGCAGCTAATTTCTTTTTTTTTTTTTTATCTTATCTTGGTCTCACTGATGCAACCAAGAAAGTTAAAATAAACTGCACCCATTCCATGTTGCCTAAACTGGCAGATATTGGAATCATATCTCCTGGACTCAGAAGCCCTGAAGCTCATCAGTGCCCTGCAAATGACTGCCACACGTTGACAGGTGTCCTGTTTGTGAAGAGTGAGGAAGTAATGAAGTTGTCAAAAATCTCCTTATTGCATTTATGGACAGAAGACTCTGTTAGGGCTGAGCTCCCTTCACATAATTATTAATCTCATGTCCTGCTTTTACTCCTATTTTTGAGCAAAGAAAATCAACATTGAAAGGTGAGACTAGGCAAGAACTTGCTACATCATCATCATCATCCACCATCATCATTGCTTCTTCTTTGCTTGGCTATACGTCTGTTTCATTCTATCTTCCCTGGAACCACGTTTGGCCCTTGTGCCTCAAAGCCCTCTTGGTTGGATGTAGGTTTCAGGCCATGAAAAGGCAGCATGCTTTGGGACATCAAAGGAACACCTTAGTGGACAGGGGTGCGGAGGTGAGGGCAGGAAGTCGCTCAGTGTATGCTGAGGCAAGTCAAGCACAGGATAGAATCTGACCTATTCTGTTCGCAGTTCTTAAAAGACTGTAAAATTGTCGTGGGCATCTCGCTGATGTTTTCCACATTGTCCAATCCGAAGCGTTCGCTGTCTGTGTCTGGGGCATGCCGTCTTCGTGAAGCTTCGCCTCACCACACCCCTGTCCTTGTGCTGAGAGAGTCCTCATCTCTCCCTGTGCTGGATCTCATGCTTCCCACTTTCCCCATCTCCCCTATCCTGGTTTCTCTGTCTCACTCCAGCACAGCACACCCTGTGGTCGCTTCATGACCCTTTAATGTGACCTACCCTTCTCTTTGGAAGTTAGAATATTCTTTTTGTCCCAGATGTTCTGAAATTTCACTACTTGCCTTTCACATTGGAAACTCCTTACACTTCTTTCTATTGTTCTGTTTGTGATTTGGTCTCTTCCGATTTCTCTCTTCTCTCTAGAGTGACTTTTCATCATGGCTTCCTCAAAGAGCTCTTTTTTTGTTCCTGAAAAATTCCTTCATAATGGCATTCTAGCGTTGCTTCATGAATGCACAGCATTTCCTTGCCTCTTAAGAATAAAGATGTTTATCTTTCTTTATTCTTCTGTTTTATCTAAATTACTCTATTCTCGGGGCACTTGGGTGGCTGAGTCGTTAAGTGTCTGCCTTTGGCTCAGGTCATGATCCCAGGGCCCTGGGATCGAGCCCCGCATCGGGCTCCCTGCTCCGCGGGAAGCCTGCTTCTCCCTCTCCCACTCCCCCTGCTTGTGTCCCCTCTCTCACTGTGTCTCTCTCTGTCAAATAAATACAATCTTAAAAATAAATAAGTAAATAAATAAATTTCTTTATTCTCATTTTTCTGTTGTTTTTTTCCTGATTTCTATGTCCCTCAGCTTTCCTCGGGTTCTTAATAATTATTAGCTGTGTTTGTTATTAAGAGTGACAGGGTCTGGTTGACTTTAAACTTTTCTCTGGGGTAGAGGTACCACATGCCCTGGCATGCCCAGCACAGACCCACTGGCGTGCTCTTGCCCTCGAGTAGTCACTGATAGCTCTCCCTTTTACTCTCTCACACACAGAGTATGTGTGCATATAATATACACTACACTCGAATTTTTTAGGAGGGAAGAAATTTAAATGCCAGTGTTTATTCACCATCCTAACCTAGAAACCCTTACTTAATTTTAATCCCTTAATTTAATACCATAGAAGCAAATAGTTTTTCAAAACATGACTTTCAAATTTATTGAAATCTATAAATTTTAAATATCAATTAATGTTTCCCTTTTATTTAAAGGATGTCATCATTCTTAGTGCTTATCATTGACTCTGTGTAAGAGGTAATGTGATAGAAGCTTTCGTCTATAGTGTTCCGTTTATTACTTACAACAACCCTGAGAGGTATTAGTGTTCCAATGTCAGAGACCTGTGAACACTGACACAGGTTTTAATATTTTCAAACAGCCAATGAGTGTTCAAACACATTATTATCTATGGGTGCATCTGTAAGACAATTTATCAAAAGCTATTCATTTAAAGAATATGGGTTTGAATGAGAGACTTTCTTATCTTTTAATGGCATAAATTTATCACTTTTCCCTTTTAATAGATTGAAACATTCTGAGAAACTCTCGTTCTTATAATTAAAATAATGTAAATTATTATTAGTAGTAGTATTTTAAAATTTTCTTCCCATGTTTCTGATTTCTGGTTGACTAGAGTCTAGGCTGTGATCCAGGATGACTACTTTGTTCACTAATGAATCCAGCAGTGTCTGTATATAGTTGGCACTAATAAATGCACTGCTGTGAACAGACCTTTGCTACTTTGGCTCTTTGAGTAGATAGAAGTAGCCAGCAATAGTTTGAGATAAACAGGTAAGCATGAGTAACTATTTCTAACTTGGTACTAGGTAACAAGTGTGAGACAAGTCTGCCCCTCCTAGAGTTAGAAGACAGATGTTATTAGCAGTGGGCTCAAAAGTTGTCTATACAACCTGTTCTGTAAGCTTGAAAGTCCAAGCTCTTTATCCCTTTACATGTTCCAGCTGCCCGGTGTATGGACGATTTTCTTAGACCAAATATGAAAACATTCCAGAAGCAGGACTGAGTTTATAATTGGGATCCAACAACCAGAATCCTCTAATTCAATGGATGAAGCAGAATGATTTAAGACTCCAGCCTCAGTCACCATTATGAAAAATAAAAAAATAAAGGTTTCCCTAGACTTTATCCTTTATCCTTTTGATTCAAGAGTAGGGAGAGTCTCTAAATTATTTTCACCAATCACCTTTGGTGGTGAACACCAGTAATTTCACCACTAAAAAAAACCCACCCCCTATAATGTAACTAGCAATTCAATGTATTTATGCTCATTAACAAAACATGAGGCCTTGAGCAGAGATAAATATACCTTACATGCTGTCCACCTGTGAAATCTGGTCTTTTCACAAAATACTAGCCACCCTCCTATGGTGTGTATGTTCTTGCTTAGATCAACCCTTGGGTATCATCTGTCTCATATACATGAAATTATATCAAACTGTCTTTGTGGATGTACTTTAAGAGTAAATTACAGACCCCAAAACATATTAATTAACTGCCCAGGTTGCCTACCAAGTACTTGTAAAAGGGCACTATGTCAACATAAGTTAGTAAACTTGGGACAAATTTGGAAAAGGTGGTTACTTTAACATTAGCATGTTGGCTGATTGTTGTAAAGCACAAATAATGAGTTATGTCTTCGTAATAATCATCAATGATGTTACTGGGTTTATTCCTCAGACTCCTGAATCACTCTTGCCAATTATTAACTGCCATTCCAGGCCAGCTTGAACAACATTTTCCTTTACATTTTGTCTTGCTCCTTTCTTCTTTCTCATGGCCTTATTTTCAGAGCCTTACGGAATGTTCTCCCTTGGATAGAAGAAGAGAGATCTGATATGACTCTAACATATCAATGTAATACATTACCTCCTCCAGTGTATCTCCATTTCAAAAAGAATAACAAGAGGACTCCATATATGAGGAAGATATTTTCAAACGAAGCTCTTTGAAATGCTCTCAAAATCATTCCTATCCATAGCCCCCGTTCTGCTTGTCTATACAGAACATCATAGTCCAAGTGATTTATTTTTTAAAGATTTTATTTATTCATCCATCTGAGAGAGAGAATGAGAGAGAGAGCATGAGAGGGGGAGGGTCAGAGGGAGAAGCAGACTCCCCGCTGAGCAGGGAGCCCGATGTGGGACTCGATCCCGGGACTCCAGGATCATGACCTGAGCCGAAGGCAGTCGCTCAACCAACTGAGCCACCCAGGCGCCCTGTTCAAGTGATTTTTAAAGGCTCTGTTATGTGAAGTTTTGTTTGATGAGAGCTGGTAAACCACTACTTTTATTAACTACTCTGTCTTACTTTTGTATCAATACTGACTTTATAATAAGTCTTTCTTTTTTCTCTTCCCCTCACTCTCCCATTCCATTTACAAAGGCTAAAGGAAGGTAAGATTAGAGAAAAAATTGAATTACATATTACATAGAAAATCAAAAAGGGACACATACTTATTCTCTGAAAAGAGAATTAATCTGTTAGCATCATATTCCCAACACTTCCACTCTCCTCAAGTTCTGTCTTCTCTTTGAAAGCTCTAGATTCTATTTATTAAAAGATTCAGATTCCCCATATATAATAATTTTTAGTACTTTGAAATCCTAATCTTCATTTGTATTTGAAAGTAAAATACTCCAACTCCCATATAACATGGGAGTATTTCCTCCATTTTGGCAACACATCACTAGGGTCTGTGTCTCATTAGGTGGGCAAGAACCCAGCTAGTTCAGAAGCTTCTGTGGATGCTGAGATTTTTATCATCATGCTGTTATTCGTGGGTTGTCAGTAATTGCAATCTTGCTTAGATATTTTTGGTTAGTAGTGGAAAGTAAAAGGGGATAATAGTTACAGCGACTTAAGAAATTAGAAGGAAGTTGGATTTGGATATTTATTGTTAAAACCAGTGATATTTTCTTTCCCCCATTTCAAGCCCTGGGCAGAAACCTCATAAAAACATTTGGATGGACTGTCATGGCCCCACTGAGCATCTGACTCTGTTTGCAATGTCATTAAAATGAATTTTTGGTGCCAGTCCAATTTGCCTGTAGTTCTACAGACATGGTCCTATTCGTACTGATTGCTCTCCCTTTCATAGTAATGGGATGAAGGAAAGAGGAAAACTATGTCCAAAAGTAGTCAGTGTGTTAAGGCTTTCTTTTTCAGTGTTCCTGTCCCATGACGTTTTAATAGGCCTGCAACTCTATTAAAGATGTTCCTCGGGGCACCTGGGTGGCTCAGTTGGTTAAGCGACTGCCTTTGGCTCAGGTCATGATCCTGGAGTCCCGGGATCGAGTCCCGCATCGGGCTCCCTGCTCAGCAGAGAGTCTGCTTCTCCCTCTCACCCTCCTCCCTCTCGTGCTCTCTGTCTCTCATTCTCTCTCAAATAAATAAATAAAATCTTTAAAAAAAAAAAAAAGATGTTCCTCGATGATAATCTTGCTTTAAAGGGGATGTTAATTTCTTGTGTCGTAGTGAGAAAATATTCAGTGTGCAAATGATTCCTAAAACATAAAAATCATGCAAATTATATAAGTATGCAAATCCCGTTTCCTTTAACAAAATTACAAAAAAATACATTTATTTATATCATAGAAGTATCATTTTTGACAAAAATACAAATCTTTCGCCATTTGCCTTTCATAAAGCGTGTTACCTTAACATCAAATTTAACTCTAGATTCTTAGTTTCTCACTGCAATTATTTAGGAATATTGAATGTCTTTAATAAATATGCAGAAAAAAATAAGTTCTGAAATACCTTACAAATCCATCTCTTTTAACATAATCTTTAAGTAGGCACTTGGACTTCCCAGTTCCTTCAGTAGATCCTTAATTGAGGTGGTTCATAATCCCTTTCTAATTCTGGTCATTAGGCTTTTTTTAATTTCAATTTGAATAACTATGATTTGATTAGCAGCAATTTTAATGGTAGCTGTGATAGACTTCTTTCAGACATTAGACAGAATGTGCGTCATTTCCCACTCATATCAAATATCTGTGTTTATTATTCTATGTTATCCCCTGGGTACAATTTTTAGAATTTTAATGTGTTTACTTAAGTTTATGTAATTGTTTACTCACTTAACTAGTATTTATTAGTGCATATTATGTGCTAGGCCCTGGGGATACAATAGAAAACACATTGAACATAACATCTGCTTGTGGGGAGCTTATAGTATTATAAATATGTGTAAAATTATTTCAAATAATCTAGCATAGCATTATATGAGTAGCCAAGTTATTTTTGAGACATTGAATTATTAAAATGAGAAAAAGTTATAAATTTGTTAAGGTTAGTATATATGTTGATCTATAGCAATTTCTGATAGATAAATCATTTATTATCTTAAGTCGGAATTTCCCAAACTTTAGTGATTTATCATCTTCACAAGTTTTGCAAAGCCAGCCCACAGACAACTAATTTATTTATTTAAGAAGTATTTTTGTCTTTCCTTTTTTTTTATTATGTTCATTTAGCCACTGTAGAGTACGTAATTTGTCCTTGATGCAGTGTTCAATGATTCATTAGTTAAGTATAACACCTAGTGCTCATCACAGCACGTACCCTCCTCAATGTCCATCACCCTGTTACCTCCTCCCCCTATCCTCCTCCCTCTCTGATTTCTCTCCCTTTGGACTTCCCTCCCTTCCCCTATGGCCCTCTGTGCTATTGTTTATGTTCCGCTTATGAGTGAAACCATATGATAATTGTCTTTCTCTGTTTGACTTACTTCACTTAACATAATCCCCTCCAGTTCCAACCATGTCGATGCAAATGGTGGGTATTCATCATTTCTGATGGCTGAGTAATATTCCATTGTACATATGGACCACATCTTTCTTATCCATTCGTCTGTTGAAGGGCATCTCGGTTCCTTCCACAGTTTGGCTGTTGTGAACATTGCTTCTATGAACATTGGGGTGCATGTGACCCTTCTTTTTGTCTTTCAGTCAACTTCTGTTTTTTTAACTTATTCTTATCCAAAGCAACAATATCCATAAAATTTTGTGTTTGTTTTTTCCTAATGTGCTGTTAAAATACACTGCGGGCATATAACAGAACTAGTGTGATATGATATGATGCTTCTCCAAGTCTCTGGTACACACACTGGGAAATTCTGGCTTAACAAAACCTTTGTACCTAATTTAAAATCTTCTCTTTTGTGAAACTATTAACTTGTATGGCCTTGGAGTAAGAATTGTAACTAGCACAGCCCACACATTTTCAAAATCTAATAGCTTATTTAAATCTGAGGAAGGCTTATGCATGAGGACTTTATTTTAAAACGCAAATATTGTAATTTGGTAGCAAATGATAGACCTGGATCCTAATCTCTTATTTTGCTAGCAGTTGATTCATGTTGGCCCAGGTGTTCTTTATGATGCCCATCTGATCTTCAGACATTCTCCTTCTTCTGTCCTTCCAACCATCACTCGGATTTCATATTTGATGAGCAATTACTATAATCTGTATCTCTGTCCCAGAAGAATGCAAGCTGCCCCAGGACATTCTAAAGTGACCCCCTACTGCCAACCCTGCTAGTTCTCTACCCAGTTCTGCCCTCTCCAGTTCTCTCCTGCTGCCTTCCCTTCACCACACCTACACTCCTGTGTATCAGGTCATGATTTGTAGACTCTCACAAAACTTTGAGCTAAAGAGAGTCTTCATCACCTAGTCACACCCCATTTTACAGATGAGAGAATTAATGCTTACATTTTTGACAGTCCTAACTTAAATGCTGACATATATTTAAATTGGATTGGGCATATTCATAGAATTAGCCCCAATGATAAATTTTGAACACTTCCTAAAAACACTTTATATTGCTGTCTCTTTTTCAGTCAGCTTACAAAATGATTTTGCCTATGTTATTTACATTATTTGTTTATCCAATATCTTAGTCATTCATCGTCCACATTTTAAGCCTATAAACAGCAACAATAATAAAGTTCTAATACTTAGCAAACACTGTTGTGTGCTGGGCATTGTGCTTTATGGGCACAAACCTCTCATGAAGTAGGTTGCATCCCCTTTGATGTGTGAGACAGCTAAGGCTAGGTAAATAACTGGCCTAAATTCAAGAATTATTAAGTGGTAGAGTGAAACCAGGTTTGTGTCACTTTGGAGGCCACCACCTTTGTCACTTCATTATAGCCCCCACTTTATTCCTGGTGCCATGCTAGAGTAATGAGACACTGTGTAAAAGTATAAGACACAATGCTTATCTTTAGTAAGACTTCACTCTAGTTCAAATGACAGAAGTAAAAATATTGTTCATCAGATTAAGACCTGAATTAACTTTTAGCAATTGTCAAAATCTAAATCTACCTTCATAGGAAGAAAGATTCATGATCATTGATATACACTGTGACCCATGCTGTGGAGGCATTTCCAGTGAGAACATTCCACATTGGTTTGGACAATGACAGAATCACTGAAATAAGTTGGTAACATGGCAAAATGAGCTTGTAGTGTTGTCTTCTCCCTTGGATGTAAGGACAACATGGAGCCTCTGGTCAAACAGAAAAAAAGCCCCTAAAGACAGATTCCAGTAGCTCAGAGTAAGCATGTAGGACTCCCCTAACAAAAAGATGGTGACATATCATCAGGGGAACTTCCCTTCTCCCATCTAAATCTGGGAAATAATCATAGGCTCCAACTTTTAACAACTCAACAGTAAGGACAGGTGCTCAGTTTAATTATCTGGAATAAACCAACAATGATAGAAGTGTTTCCAGTGACATGAGTGCTATAAAAAATATACATTATATACAACGAAGAGACTTTATACATAGGGGGAGATCAATGAATAAATGTTTCTCACTGATTACAGAAAATATAATAATAAAGCACAGCCATATAGATAAATAGTTATGAAAATATGTATTTTTTTCTCCTTGTGAAGATTTTTGGAGAAAAAGGAAGATAAAAATAATTGTTAATAGTAATTGTAGCTTGTTAAAAACTTAGAAGTTTATTGAAATTCTTAGCTAATCGACTTGTTACTTTTACAGAATTTTTATAATTGCTTCAAGTTCCAAACAAGTGAGTATGTATAATTGACAACCAACTGTAATAATGAGAGTTGTGGTCCTGGAAATTAGGTTTATAACCTTGCTTCTTTCACCCTGAAGAAGTTTCCACCAGCACTTGTAGATTGTACATTCTTACTGCAGGTGGCATTGAGAGATTACATTAAGTTGGTTATGGATCATACTGTATAGGTTCACTTTACTAAAATGTAAACTCGTTTCAACAAGTCTAAATCTGACAAAGTATGCCATTTTCATGCTGTATAGACTCAGCAAGAGGTTATAAGAGATTAGAGGTTAGTTGAGGTCCCGAACTCTGACCATTGCAGATCTGTTAATGTTATTTAGAAGTACTGAATTAAATGATATATATGGAGATGTTTTTATACATTAATATGTAGGTATGAAACTACAGTACTTTGAAAAATACAAAACAAGTGTCATCAAACCTCTAGTCTTTACCACACACTCCGGGGTGTATCACAAGGAATAAAGCATTCTCTCCAGGGATCCAGGAGTAAAGAAGGTCCCTGTGACATTAGTGGTTTATATGTGATTGTTATCACAACAGAAAAAAAAAATAGCTAATTGTCCTCATTTCTGGCTTCCCTTATTAATTATGTCAGCTTCTTTCCACATTTTTCCTTATAGGATGTGAGTTTATTTCGTCCCATTCTTTCTGAGCTAACCCGTATCCTATCCTCACTCTGTCACATGTACTGAAGTAACTATAGCAGAAGCGACTAATATCCGTCTTATCTTCATGCAAGACAATTTTCACATCCATTTAACTGCTGCTCCAGTCCTCATCGCCTCCTTAGTTACTAGTGCTAATATCCTGTTTAAAAAAAAAAAATGGTATGAAGGCAGCAAAATGCATTAGTGTGTTCCTGAGAAATCAGACACATCCCCGGGAAGTCTCATAAGGTGATATTCATTACCCCGGTGACATTATTATTGTCTGGAGACCTTCATTGTCGAAGGTAAGGTGGTGAAGTGCTAGGAGGGCAACCCATTAACTAAAACTCAGTAGAATGGTGGATAAAACTAAAAAGTCAATTAATTTATAATGAGAAATAATTATCCTGATGCTCAAAAGTGATTGCTTCTTCTCCCTATTGGCAGTCCTACATAATCAGATAATTTGGGAGCTTGGAATCAGTACAGAAGGAATTACATAAATCACATGAATTGATGACATCAAGCTAAGCCTGTTTGTTGCATCGTTTTACTACTTGGGTCTGTTTTGTTTTTGTTTTTAAGATTTTATTTATTCATTTGACAGAGAGAGAGATAGCGAGAGAGGGAACACAAGCAGGGGGAGTAGGAGAGGGAGAAGCAGGCTTCCCGCGGAGCAGGGAGCCCGGTGGGCAGTGCTCGATCCCAGGACCCTGGGATCACGACCTGAGCCGAAGGCAGACACCTAACGACTGAGCCACCCAGGTGCCCCAGGTCTGTTGACTAAACTTCCCTCTCCTTGGATCGTTTTTTGACGGTCGTCAGCTTGTACTTCTACAACTCTTTTTTCCCCAAGCTTCCAAGGTGGACAATACCATTCTGATCTTTTTTTTCCCCCTTTCCATATAAATGACATCAAACAGAGCAAAGTTTGTGTATCGGTTGCAAAGTGTTTCGGGAGAGTTGGACTCAGGGTGAAGAAGTTCGAGGGCGCCTTACCCAGTTCCTTGCACTTCTTTTCCTTGACAAGGATGCATCAGTCATGGAATTAAATGAAATTAAAAGCATTTTTTAAGATGTTTTATTTTTTCTTAATAAGTGTTGCATAAAATAATAGTCTATCTTACAATCCATGACCTCCTGAATTATCAAATATGATCATGTATTTTTTTAAGATTTTTTATTTATTTATTTGACAGAGAGAGAGAGAGAGAGCAAGAGAGGGAACACAAGCAGGGGGAGTGGAGAGGGAGAAGCAGGCTTCCCACGGAGCAGGGAGCCCGATGCGGGGCTGGATCCCACATGACCTGAGCCGAAGGCAGATGCTTAACGACTGAGCCACCCGGCGCCCCCGATCATGTATATTTTTAATGAATATTCTGTCTGTCTACATATATTGGCCAATTTAGAGATGTCTGTAAACAGTCAACATCTGTGATTGTTATCACAACAGAAAAAAAAAATAGCTACAATCAACATCTCTTTTTTGAGATGGACAAATCTTCACTGAACTACTCCCCTGTAATGGATGGTGGTAGGCGAGCAGCCCTCCTTATTCCGAAAGATGTCGAGGGTAAATTTAAGTGATATTTTCAAATTCTGTTTGAATTTGAAATTCTGTTTTGAATCTGAAAATGGAAAGATTGAAGTTCTTTATTCATGAGGTATAATAAAAGGCTATTCCATTACCATATGGTCAAGCCCATGGCATGGTTTGCATGTGAAAAAATGGTAGAGAAATATAAATTTTTGTAAATGAGAAACAGGAATAAAATGTCGTGTTTAAAGCTGTAAATAGAATTTCCTGGAAGAGTAGATTGGCAGCACCACTACTAGTTCTGTGAAAAACTCAGGGCTTCTTGCCTCCTCTCTGGTCTGGCAGATGCTCCTGGGAAAGAAGTGACAGTTTTGAAGACACTGCAGCAGGCATGCGTGCATCTTTATGCTCACGCAAGCTGCGGTGCTGGGGGAGCCTCCGCGGGGCAGCCTCACAAACCCCTCTGAGGCAGCTCGGCAGCTCCCGGGCATGGGGAACAAGGCTGGCCAGGAGGGCAGTGGAGCTGGTGAGGGCCACGGCCCGGGGAGACCCTGACCGGGGTGACCTTCTCTGAGAATCCTCATGCACCTGCGAGCACACAGCAGTGTCTTCGAATCGCGTGCTGCCCACGGCCCTCTGCCTATGTGTTCCTGTTTGACACAAACAGTTGCACATTGTCCAAAGTGATCTCCGTAAATCCCATTGCTGTGGTTTGATTTAACATCATATCCCCGAATGTCAGTTCCAGCTCAGACGCAGAGTTCCGTACTCGGGTGGATTAGCTTACCTAATTAAGGATGTTCATTAAATGGTATTAATTTAAATGTATACCCTCATATACGGAATTATTTTTATATGCTGCTCTATTATTTAAGGCAACATAGAAAATAAATATTGCTGTGATTTAGGATTAAAATAACTGGTGAGCAATTATATGTATATGTAAAATTTTATATATACAGAAAATTATATATAATTATATTCTATATATTATATTATAACATAAAACATAATATATGATATATAATTATATATTAAAGCATATAATTATAATGTAACTATATAGAATATATAGTATAAGTATATAATTATACATATAAGTTTGGATATAAGTAAACTTTGGCATATATAAAATAACTCACCAAGTCATGTGTGTAAATAAAATATGTATAATATATAGAATATAAGTATATAATTTATATATTATATTATAAATATATATAAATATACATATATACACATATATGTATATATATGGAGTTACTGCTAGGTATAGGTAAAAAGCTGAGATAATTTGAGCCAAACTATGGATGCTTATGATCTTTTTCCTTAATTAGGTTAGGTTTGAAATAATGACCAATTTATTCTTAATTTATTTTCTATGAAAGTCTTGTGTTTTACTTCTCTTAAGGAATATAGAGAGAGAAAGAAAGCAAGAACAAGAGGGAAATGGGGTAAAGAATGAGGCAAAAATATCAAAGAAACCCCATCATAACACAACCTGTGCGTGTGTGTGGATGTTGAGCTGGTCATACAGTTGTGTGTGTTGTCCCGTGCACAAGGGCAGCCAGACTAATGAGTCAAAGCTAAAGTCAGTCCGTGCTCCACTCAGAAGCCACAGGCCCTGGCTCATGTCTGCATTCGTGAAGAAAAGGGCACCTTTATCTCATTCACACAAAGGCACCATATGGGCTATCTCGGCCCAAGTGGTAGAAATATACTTTTCCCATCCAGGCAACATAAAGTCTAAAATTATACCCACAGAAATTCAAGCTGTTATGTTAATCATTACCTTTTCTAGGCTCTGTCTTCTAAAATCCAGTGACACTTTAGTGCAAAGTGGTTTAACTGGTACTTTTTTTGGTAATTAGAGTAGGCACTGGCAACATAAGGCACCAAAAGAATTTGAACAGAGGAATTACAAAGAAAGTAGTAAGAAGAAGAGGTGAGAGGGGCTGAAAGCTGGCTTACCTACTTCTTCGGGGTCACCTGAACGTCTGGAATATCTGGATCATGACTAGCCCTTCATTAAATCCCCCTCAGTTTGTATTTAATATGCAGAGTGTGAAGGGTCAACATTTGAGAAAGAGCACTGTGATTACAACATTCATAGAATCTTCTCAATTCAGATGTGATATTGGGACCAGACTCAGGTCTGGAGCTCATATGACTACTGACAATTTCACGTGCTTACATCAAGAGAAGTTTCATACGTATGCTTTTGTCAACATGAAGTCAGTGAGCCTTCCTGCATGTGAAGTTCCTTAGCTGGACACCACAGGCAGTTGATGAAGACAAGAAAATCCCCAGTCCGTGTTCCGCCTGGCTCTTAAGCCTACATTTTAGTGTATTTTAAATTTCTCAGCTTTGTTTTTTAACTTGATACAGTTTGGACTTTGTGTAACCCTAAAAATTCCCTAAACTCTATGTTCTAACATAGACTGTTGAGAGCCAGACTTACAGAGTTGCAAGTGTTCCATTGGAGAATCATTCATCTAAAACCAACAGCAAAGATTTATTGATACGTGGCAAAATCTTGCCAGTACGTTCTTCACTGTCCACCTCTCTCTTGAAGATAAGACGGCCTTTTAAAGACAAATAAGACTCATAGTGGTATTTCACATGGAACCTCGTGATAGAGAACTCAATATATTTGAACACTGTAGCATTTGTTTGTCATCATCTTACAGTCCTTTTCTGTGTTTCTTCCCCTTCACAGCAGAATTACAGGAGGAAACGGCATTACTCAAAAGTATATATATCAGGAGTGAGAAGCCTTAAGTAGTATTTCTCTGCTTCCTAAATAACTGTGAGACTATGGACAAATCAGTTTGCCTTCCTGGGCCTCTGTTTTCTTACTTATAAAATGAGACATTGAAGTAGTTAAATTTAAACTCACATCCAACCATAAACGTATCATAATGGTAATGTGGAAAATAATGAGTTACTCAGAGCTATTTCTGAATCAAAACATGAAATTATTTTATAAACTATAGAACTATTTTGTAGAGTCTCAGACTTTCTTTACTGAAAGGAGAAAGAAATACAGGAGAGTCACTAGATATATTTAGAGCCTCCTTAGTCTAAGAGAGCCAGTCAAACAACCTAAAGGAAAAGAGGAATATTTTATAAGGACTCCAGTGTCATTACAAAGGACTAGCGCTATAACCAGACCCAGGATTAGGACTTAGAAACCAACATACTCAGTAGAGACTAGATATTGTTTCCAGAACCCAGCTCCATATTTCAGGGGGAGACAATCAACTTGACCCTGCTTGGATCAGGATTTTCTTCTCAGGACAATCAGCCATAACCCAGGCCCTCTATGCGGAGATAACTCTCAAGCAAGAAACTACAATGGGAACAGATGTACTGGAATCTATCAACAAGAGTGCCTGTTTCTCACCCCTTCCAGCTATAGTATCCCAAAGATTTGGGTATTTAAATGTATAAAAAGAAATATTGCCCTAGGTTTTAATTCTTGGCTACCCAAGAGTAGGCACTGGCAACATATCTGTAAATTTGCATGTCCCAACAATCAATCTGTAAATTACGTTCTTCTCTGTACCGATACAGTGATTAGAATCAAGGCAACTGGATGTGCCATTATGTTCTTTCCCCACATCATAGCACTAGGCAATAACAGAGGGCCAGCTGGGCCAGCCTGGTACTTCAAGAGAGACACTCTGAGCTTCTTCAGGCAACTGACATTTATGGGAGCTATGGTATGGCACCAATAATTCCCAGAACCTCATGACAAATGCAGGCAAGCAGCTGTTCTGTAGATAGGGGCCTCATCACTTACTCATGTTTGAGACATTTTTACTGGTTCATTGCCTTACTTTAAAGCTTCTTTAATTGTAGGGATGCTACAAAAAGAATGCAGCAACTAGCAATTAAATCAAGAGCACCACTCTGCATCATAAGTGGGTAGGTGGATTACTTACTTCGTGGAGGGGGTAATTGGCTTTTGAATCCCTAAATGAATGTTTGGCCACCAAAACCTAATGTTTTAAATGATCCATTTATTTCTGTTCAACATTTGCCTCTACGGTGAACTGAAAACAAATCTTACTGCTAACTTATGTGATAGAACCACAGATAGAACTTTAGAATTGAGTGGCTCCTTAGAAATGATCAAGCCCTTACTCTATATTTTGTTTAAGAAATAAATGTCTAGAGAACTAAAGTAAATGTCCCAAAATCACACAGCTAGTTCTTAAAAGTGTGAAGACTAGAGGTCAAGTTTGGTGGAACTTGTGCATGCACCCCCCCCCCCCACACACACACACACGCACAGAATTAGATTCATCACAATCCCTGGTCATACTCTCATTATCCATCACTAACCAATTTTTGTTTAATAACAATATAGTAAGGGCCTGCAAACCCATCATCCTCCAAAAGAGCTAGGATATTGGCAATAATATAGGAAACTTAGGATCTTTCCTATTCTATGCCCCACCCCTGATGCACAGGTAACTGTAAACCTGAATCGTGCATTTCTTTCATGTCCTTTGTATAGTTTTCTTGCACGTAGATGTAATCCATAAAGACATTTTCAGTTTTTTTCATTATGAAAAGCATAATAATCACGCTGTGTTAACTTAACGTATTACTAAGGCCCATCCACGCTGTGTATGCCATACTACAGTAAGGTTTTTACTCCCCCATTAACAGGCTTTTGGATTGTCTGTGAGGTTTCTTGTGAACAGTGCTGCTATGAATATTCTTATGTTTCTTGTTCTAAAGGTACAGGAGTTTCTCAGGGGTAAATAGCAAGAACTGCTAGGTAAGCGACTACATAAATGATTAGGTTTGTGGTGACAAATTGCATCCCAAAGTGGTGGCACCAATATTCACTCCCAAGAGCAATGTATAAGACCCTGCAGATGGTGTCTATCGGGGCCAGAAAGCCTTTCCTACAAAGGGCTAAGCAGCAAATATTTTAGGCTCGCTGGGCCACAAACAGCCTCTGTGGCAGTTACTCAACTCTGCAACTGTAGGAAAAGTAACCATGTAAATGCACAACACCTGTTTTATAGGCACTGACATCAGAATTTCATAAACTCTTCATGTTACAAAGTACTATTCTTCCTTTTTCTCCCCAGCCATTTCATAGTGTAAAAAAACTTTATTTTGTGGGTCATACAAAAGCAGCTGGCAGGCTGTTGACATCTTCACTTCCTTCCTTCCTCCCATCTCCTCCCCTTTTTTTGGGTAGTGATGCATTAAAAACTTACCGATGACCTGTTTGTTACATGCCATACAGTGTTCCAGACGCTAAGGATTCTGTTAGCAAGTGAAATATGTAAGGATCAAATGGTGGTAGGTATTATAAGACAAATCAAGGGAAGTGAAGATTGGTGATAGGAGGTGATGTTTTAGATAGAAAGGTCAGGAAAGGCCTCCCTGGTGGGATGACATCTGAGCTGAGCCCTTATTTTTAAATGGGGGATTGGGACATGCAAATATCTGAAAGGAACTGTTTCAATGAGAGAGAACAGCAAATCTGTACTCCTCCCCTGAGCTGCACATTGTATTTTGAATATTGTGCTGACCATCTCTTCCCGAATATGCCATAGGTCCTCTGACTCTCATTGGCCAATCTGAATGCACCAGCCACTGCAACCTTGGGTTCTCCATGTGGATGAAAGGCATCTCTGTAACCTGTCATCCAAATCAGAACCCTTTAAGTTTTCTTTTCTCTCTCCTCCCCTTTTACTGCAGACATCTGCTTAGTCAACAAGTACTTTCATTTCTGTTTCCTTAGTATCTCAGTTTGCTTGGGCTTCCATAACAAAATACCTCAGACTGAGCAACTGAAACAGCAGAGTCATTTGCTCACAGTTCTGAGGCTGGAAGTCTCAGTAGAAATGACCAAGGTGCCAGCCGGGCTGGATTCTTCTCAGGCCTCTGTCCCTGGCTTACAGATGGCCTCCTCCCTTTGTGTCCCCATGGGGTCTTGTCTGTGGATGTGGGCATCATGATATCTTCCTCTCTTCTCACAAGGACACCAGTCATATTGGACTAGGGCCCATCCCTATGACCTCATTTTGCCTTAATTATGTAAGTCTTAAAAGGCCCTCTCCCCAACTACAGGCACATTCTGAAGCACTGGGGGTTAGGGCTTTAGCATATGAATTTTAAAGGGACACAATTCAGCCCGTAACAGTTATCCTCCAATTTAATCTCCCTTTTCCCCCTTTTTAATGTCATTTTCTTACTTAAGGTCCTTCTCTTTTCATTTATATTTATTGGTTTCTTAATTTTGGTCTATATACTTATGACCAATTCTCCCCAAAGTTAGCAGAATAATCATGCAAAAATAAAAACTTGACCATGTCTTACTCTGCTTGAATAAGCCTTCATTGATTCCCTGGCAGTCATGAGGATAATGCCCACCAGCATATCATATGCTCAAGGAACTGCCCTGTCCACGCGGCCAGTCCTCTCTCACCCGGTAAACTGTCCCCCTCTCCACTGCAACAGGAGTAGACTACTGGCAGCTCAGGGCCTTTGCAAATTCTCTTTGCCTGGAATCCCACCTCTGTTCTAATCAAGTTGTTTCACGTGATTAATTGATATATTCCAAAAAGCACAGCTCAATATCATCTTTTATGAAAACCGTTAGCAGACTAACAGACCGTCATTTTCAACACTAAGTTAGCTGTCCCTCCTGTGGGCCCTCTGACTATCACAGTATCTTTTTCCAAAGGAATGCAGTACAATTATTTCTGCCCTGAACCGTGAGGACCATGTGAGCAGAGACTGTGTCTTGATTGAGACTTGTATCTTTAGTACAGCTAAGTCCCTGCTCCTCTTAGGCACTTAATGAATATTTGATATACAAGAGAATGAATACATGAATGAATAAAAAAGATTAGCTAGAAAGAATATTTTTGTATATTATTTCAATACTCTAATGCCAGTATTTTTTTTAAGATTTTTTAAATTTATTTATTGAGAGAGAGAGAACGAGAGATAGAGCACGAGCAGGGGCGGGGGATGGGCGGGGAGAAGCAGTCTCCCTGCTGAGGACTCAGGGCTGGATCCCAGGACCCTGGGATCATGAACCGAGCCGAAGGCAGATGCTTAACTGACTGAGCCACCCAGGCGCCACACTCTACTGCCAGTATTATGAAGGTAATTATAATTAAAAATAAACCATTAGGTTGTGCTAAGCCAAAAACGACTACGAATGGCACACATGGTATAATTATGACCGTCTGTGTAGTATCCAGACATTGAAAATCAATAACCAGTATTTAAAAGTGGTTGTTTTCTGTTTACAGGTTATGAGTCTGTGTATAACTTACTTCCTTTTTCCTACTTGCCTGCATTTTTCAAGCAGCCTTTGTTCTATGAAATGTCCCATGACTCTTTACTCGCGTTACTAAATTTACCACCTGTTTCTCAACTTTCTCAAATTGTGTTGTCCTTTACATTTCACTGCTTAAAAAATAAAAAGTGGTATCTGATACAGATTATTTGGCCACAAATCCACATTTTCAGGGAACCGAAATAAAACACATAACAAGGCTTGGAGGATAAACTTCTCCAACCACTGTGAAATTTCCATTACGCCCTTCGTAACTTCTCCAGGTTTTGGCCCCAAGAACAAATGAACAGTCTAATCTTTGATCAAGGGTTACTTCAAGTTAAAATTATCTGCCGTTCTAGAGAAACGCTTCCAAACGGTCGCACCCTGCTGCTATGAAGGTGAGAGTCGTTCCCACAGTTCACATATTGCATAGCTGCAGGATGCAAGGCAAGGACTTAGAGAAAAGATTAAACCTCCCTCAAAACATTATTTCCATTAAAATGATATCATACAGAGCATTATCGCCAAAATGTTTTCAGTTTTCTGCAGCCCTAACAAAACAAATATTGCCCTTGAGGCAGCCTTGCAGAATAACTTTCACTTAAGAGAAATGCAGAAGGCAGCAGACATTATAATTTTAGGGAAAGGATTAAAATAACCATTGCCTGGTTTCTGGGAGCCTTCCCTCTGATTTTCTTCTGTGTGCTGATTATCTCCACAGCTGGATAATAGAGCCGTAGTTTCGGAGATAGAAGGAATCTTATAGATCATCTAGTATATATAGCTTCATTTACAGTTGAGGAAATTGAAGCCCAGAGAAGCCCAGGAACATGGCAAATGACTCGTTCTTCCTCTGAGAGGCCTTGGAAGTGAATCACAGGATAAGTGACACATCTCCATTATTAACTTCAGTCGTTCCATTCGCCTGCAGACTCTGGTCAGAAAGACCCGGGTCTGCACTCCTGTTGCCACATAGCAGTGTGATCGCGGGGCAATTATTTAATCTTTTCAAACCTTCTACTTCCTCAGTTGTAAACTACTCATCTTAAAGGACCTATCGTGTGAAGTTGTGTTAGGATTAAATGCGAAATTTGCTAGAAACCAGGTTCATAAGTAATACTGGTGTTAGCTGTCAGGTATCTCCATGGAATCCCACTAGTTGAGCTAAGGCATTCTGGAAGGTCAAGATTTCAGAGTTTATGAAGACAGTGACTTTATCACTTTTGCCTCAGACTACTTGGTATGTATCCAGCTTCCATATCCCTGTTTCTTAGGATTTTGGAGCCTGACAAAGGAAGAAGAGGGCCTAAAACGAGCAGCCACTGGCGCGTAGTGAGTGGTTGGTCTGTGACTGATTCTCTCCAAAGTGTTTTCATGCATATTCCCATTTATTCCTCAAAACCACTTAATAAAGTAAGCAGGTCCTGTGATAATCCCCATTTTCACAATGAGAGACAGACACAGAGCAATTAATTTAGATGCGTTAAAGAGTTATTTATTACCACCTTCCAAATTGCTCCAACTGTCATGAGGCAAGAGGATTTGCCGCCCCCTGGTGTCTCAGTTCTGGTCTTGGGCTTCCAGAGCTGACAGTGGCTTTTTTGGTGGCAGGAGAGGTCCCTACCAGTTCTCTGACTATCCAATCCCACATCTCACCAAACGCCCCAGTGAGCAAGGTTTTCTAGAGCAAAAAGGTAGCCTTTGATGAGGGGCTTAACTACCTAGTTATACATTAAGACCCAGCAGGTATAAGGCTTTCTTAGTGATGCCCCTGGAGCAAGGACATACTTTGAAATGCTATCTGATGGGTTTCCTTTCTAGGCCATTGCCC
This sequence comes from Eumetopias jubatus, assembly GCF_037043125.1. Classification (NCBI taxonomy): domain Eukaryota; kingdom Metazoa; phylum Chordata; class Mammalia; order Carnivora; family Otariidae; genus Eumetopias; species Eumetopias jubatus. The sequence continues at coordinate 100,452,906 of NW_028274820.1, forward strand.
TCTCCTTCCCTCCTCAGTGCTTGTCAAGGCATTCAGGCAAGGCTTGACATTCGGTCTTGGTGTCCCAGGGAGGGGAGAGCACTCTGTTCACTGGAACGGAGAGTTGTTACTCACTTTTGAGCCTCAAATTAGCTTTTAGAAACTCTTAGCAAGATAGCAATTTTAAAGGAAGAAACGATTTTTCTCGAACTTCTAAAGCTAGGTTTTATCACAGTCAAAACAGATTAAACTGTGCTTTTGAGTAAGAAAGACTATGATTAAAAAACAAGTTCTTGCTGCACAACAAGGAGGAAAAAAAGAAGCCTTTCTGTCAATGGTGTGTGAAAAGAGAGGAACTAGAGAGAGAGGAGAGGAGAAAAGAAGAAACAAATGTGGAAAGGAAAGAGAAATGGCAGAAAGGAGGGGTGCAAAAGAGAGTGAGAGGCAGACAAGGAGAAACAGCAAACCCCACCTCGCCCACCTCTGCTTGCTGTGGAAACCCCGGGGCACAGGGAGAACAGGGAGCTACCATGTGGTGGGCAGGCAACCAACAGAGGGAGGCAGGTCGGATCTGAGAGAAGTTCCATGTGAGTCTGTAAAACAAGAGATTATAAACATGCCTGTAAATGTTCGCTCTCCTTAACCTGCGGTTTACTGTCCTCTAACAAGGACCGTCAGGATACTTCTCACGCATCCCCTTCTTAACTTTGTGACCCATGTGGAGATTTAGGAGCCCTGATCTCTATTTACCATCTCTTAACCTTAGCTTTCAAATAATTCACCAACTTATGCATGCAATTGTATTGTTATGCCTTATTTTCCATTCTCCAGAGAAGCCTTGTTTTGGAAATGTGATGTGGGTCTGGATATGAATGTTACTTTATCTGATATGTAAGTCATACTTAGGAGTTGAAAAAGTTTCCAGATTTTTATAGGGACATTTAAAAACCTTAGGTGGCTTGACATATTCCCTACTGCTGTACATCAGCTCATTTGAAATAATGCATTCGATGGAAGCAAATGATCTGCTGAAGAGTATTCTTCATCTTGCTTCCCATAACTTACAGCCTTATCTCATTTCTCAAAATGCTTTACCAATTACAGCCAGCACTTGATCATTTGAGCACACAGCACCTTACCTGAACGGTTCTTCCGGTGGGCTTACCTTTCTGCCTTGTTACCTATCCTGAGACCCTCCTCAGAAGTTGTAGTTGCTGAGGCTGGAGTAGAGAAGGTAGATAGGGAGCATGAAATACGGATGGGCCATGTCTGGCTGTTAGAATCTTACCAGATTCGATTGACCTCAGTCTCCTTTGAAGCCTCTGAAAGTCTGAGTCCCCAAGCCTTGTCCTGGGCTCACCTTGCTCTTTCTGAACATTTGCCCTCACTTATCTCATTAGTTTCCATGGCATGGAATAGTCCACATGCTACCCCACAAACAGCCACATCTCTAGCTGTGACCTTTCTTCTACGCCCCAGATGTTGATATCTAATGGTTTACTTGAGGGGAGCCTGGGTGGCTCGGTCGTTAAGCGTCTGCCTTCGGCTCAGGTCATGATCCCAGGGTCCTGGGATCGAGCCCCACATCGGGCTCCCTGCTCCGCGGGAAGCCTGCTTCTCCCTCTCCCAGATCCCCCTGCTTGTGTTCCCTCTCTCGCTGTGTCTCTCTCTGTCAGATAAATAAAATCTTTAAAAAATCATAATAATAATTGTTTACTTGATAGAAGCATTAACTGTCTCTTGAGCATCTCAAGTCTGGCTTGTTAAAAATGGAACTTTTGATCGCTCCACCATCAAAAATGTGTTCTTCCATTTACCTGTTGTTGAAACCAGAAAGCTGGCTGACAATCATCCTCCATAAAACACCTCTCTCTCTGTCTTTCTCTCCCCCACCCTCCCTCCCTCCCCTCCCCCACCTCTCTCCACTACCTGCCTTATCCAACCCATCAATAATTTCTATTTTTGGGGATGCCTGGGTGGCTCAGTTGGTTAAGCATCTGCCTTTGGCTCAGGTCATGATCCCAGGGTCCTGGGATCGAATCCCGCATCCGGCTCCCTGCTCAGGGGGGAGCCTGCTTCTCCCTCTCCCGTTCCGCCTGCTCGCGTGTTTTCTGGCAAATAAGTAAAATCATTTTAAAAAACAATTTCTATTTTTTTCTGTCAAATGTATCTCAAACTCATTCACCGTGTTTCCATTGCCACCACCCTGATTCTTGGTACCACCATCTTCATTCCGGTTACGCATTGCCGGTCTGCTCCCACTCTTAGCCACTCTAACCGGTTCTTCACATAACAGCCAGAGTGATCTTTTAAAAACAGAAACTGGATTGTGTTGCTTCCCTGCGTGGAACCTTTCCATGCTTCCTGTCCTGCTTTGCACCTTCCTCAGGGCCTCACCTTGCACAGAAGGGCTCCCCAGCCTGACCCCACCCGCCTCAGTCAGCCCCGGCTGTTTCCGGAGCCCACTGAGTTCTTTCTCATCTTGGAAGCTTTCCACCATGTGTTCCAGCACCTGGAACTTTCCCCTGTTCCACCCTTGCCCCCTGGCTTCCCCTCCATCCTCATCTCCCACCACCAGCTCTTTGATCATTTAGGGCCTACTGAAGTACCAGTTGATCAGAGGCTGTCTCTGTCCACCTTGATGGCTTCCTTCCTGTGGCTATTTAACACGGCTGCCTGTTTATTCAAATCGCCTGTCCCATTGAGTATTTTCTTCTTCTATGTTATCTCTGTTACAGTCTCTGAGGTCAAAGCCAGCTCTGTTTTATCGACCACGAACGAGCTTATGGCTTAGGGGTCCAGAGTAAGTGGGGCATGTTTATTGAATAAGTGAATGAATGAATGAATGAACGAACGAATTTGGTGATACCCATGGATACCATACGAGTTGAATAGGAAATACTTATCAAAACAAGCTCATCTCAGAGAAGTACCTTTCCCAGGTTCAAATCCCTTCTCTTTTAGTTCCCCTCACACACCCACCACCACCACATAACCCACGTTCCTTAATAAGCAGCTGGGGCTGTTCTCCGCAAAGGTGGGAACTTCTAATTTGCAAACTTGACTTTCACTGGCAGTTTAGAAATATTTGTCCGGGGATCTAGTCACATGATTATTTCTTCTAGGCCTTGAGGCAAAGGGCTTCAGGCCCTTTGCTAAGTCACTGTGTCCTGCTCCAGTCAATGACACCATGTAGTCCCATGGGGAATGTTGATCTGCAGTAATACCCAAGCCTTTCTATTCCTCAGCCTTGCCAGCAACAGTAGGTCAGGCAAATTACCAGAATTGCTGGGGCCTCCCTATGATGGTGCAGAGGTGAAAGGCAGTGCAGGGAACCACGTACATCACGGAATGGGAGAAAGGAATTCTAAGGATCATTAACTGTATCAGCAGAGGAGGCAAGAGGCAAGAAGCATTCCAAGCCCCTGTGGGGTGATTGTGGTTGCATAAGAGCTTGACCCCCACAGAGCGGCACTGAGCATAAAGCACACCCTTTCCACTCAGTGTCCTGTCTGTAGGCCTTCCCAACATCGTATACTGTGGATATCAGTGCACGAGTTCCAGGCTGTGAGCTTGTTAAGGATTTCTACTTTGTCTTTTTCCTGTGTTTACCACCTTGCTGGATAAAATGAACTGTCCACGCAGAAGGCAGTGTTGTAAGTCTCCTCCACTGCTTCCCTCCTTTATGTAGAATACAGAACAGGAGTTAAACACTTACACAGCACAAAGAGGTGATTGATAGGAATAACCAAGGACCCCCAAATGGGTGGGTGGCTTAAAACAAGAGAAATTAATTTTCTTATAGCCTTGGAGGCTATAGATCTGATACCATGGTGGTCTCAGGGCTCAGGGTCATGTGCTCTCTGAAGGCTCAAAAGAGAACTTTTCTTACCTCTTCCATCTCCTGGCGGTTGTCGTCCTTGGCGTTCCTTGGCTCGTAGTTACATTATTCCAATATCTGTCTCATTGTCACAGGGTGTTATGTCTGTGTGTCCACATTCCCCATTTTAGAGGACACCAGTCATTGGATTTGGACCCATCCTAATTCAGTTTGACTTCATCTAAATTTGATTATATCACATAATCTTATATCTTCTATCTGCAAAGACCCTATTTTCCAATAAGGTCACGTTTACACGTTCTGGGTAGGTACGAATTTTGGGAGAACACTCTTCAGCCCGGTACAGTAGGTTCACTTGGATTCAAATATATCAGATAATACCTTGATAGTGCTTTTGAGTTGTATGTTAAAACAACCTCACACTCATAACAGTAGAGGAAATAACTAAATTGGAGAATTAAAGCATACCTGTACAAAAAATTGCAGAGGTTTGTCAAAGTTTATACTTAGATTACCATTGTTTCCACATGCAGGAAATGGGAACAGACCCTGGGCTTGGGTGCGTTAAATGCTGCTCTGTCACCCTCCACTGATTTGTCCCCTTGCTTGGTCACTCCTTTGGACGTGTCATCTGTCAGCTTCATTCTAGGAGGTTCACACATTCCTATAAAGCTAGGTGTTCTCCTTTTTCTTCCGCCTTTCTGCTTTCTTACCTGTCACTTTTGTTGAGGGGTCAGTAACCTTTTTCCACAAAGGGCCACAGAGTGAATACTTAGGCTTTGTGGGCCACCCCATCTCCGTGGTGCGGCGGCTACCAGAGACAACGTGTCAACGAATCAGTGTGGCCATATGCCAATAAAACTTCATTTATGGACGTATATGTGTGCATTTTATATAAATTCCATGCGCCATGAAATATTACTCTTCTTTTGATTCTTCTACCCATTTAAGACTGTAATGAGCAGGTCCACCTTGAGGACTGTGTGAAGAGGAGGCAGGCCAGAGTTTCTGATCCTCGCCGGGTCTTAGTCTTTCTCTCAGGTGATCTGTCTGCCTTCACCTCACCTTTTCTAACTCAGAGCACATTCTGCACGCTGTACAACGCTCCACGTCTCTTTTTCTCCCCACTTTCTGTCCTTTCCCTGTCTTTCTTCTTCCTTCCTTCCTCCCCTGTGCACTTGGCGTGCTTTCTCTGCCCCTTGCCCTCGATACTATGTTTCCAAAATAAATACCCACTGCCTCTAAATTATATTTGACAATTGCACATTAATTATGTTAACCATTTCCCATTTTCTAAAAATTGAGGGTTAGTGATAATAAGTCATGGGAATATTCATAAGATGATCATTCCCTTATTCAAGATAGGAAATAAGCTTTAAAATCCCTATATAAAATGAATACAGATTGTAATAATCCCTTGGTTATTGTTTAAAGCATGTGTTTTCTCTGCTGGGTGATCAGCCTCCAAACATATCCAAAATTAGAATGCTGTACAGAGTACTGGGTGCCAATTACCCAGTTTCTACAAGTGGCCAATAATAGCCAATTTTGTTTCATTTGTCTCTCTCCGTCCCAACATGGAATTACTTTGAAGCAAGTCCCAGACCTCAGTGATACTTTAGCCTGTATGTATTAAAGATCATGGTTCTTTTTTAAAAAGCATATCCACAATCATATTATCATAGCTAAAAACCAATCATAATTTAATATCTTTAAATATCCAGTGTTCAATTTCCCCAATTGTTTCATAATTGGACAGCCTCCATTTTGTGGGTCCCAATATATGAATTAACTTTATCATGCCCAGTATGACTTCATTCGTTCAGCAAGTACCAGGTACTCTGCTAGACAGTAAGGATTAAACAATTGCAGTGATAACCACATTGCCCTCACTAACTTAACAAAGTTGTAGCTACAAAATGTTACAAATATGATATGAGAAATGCGAGTGCACTGGTAAACATAGAGTTTTAGGGAAGCCGACGGAGATGGATGGACATCTAACTTGAACTTCGTATGGTACTTGGGGTTGGGATGTGAGCAGTATGTTCTGCAAAGTGCTTAATATCTGAACCCTGATGGACTGAGAGGAGCTTGGGCAGGTGGTGGTGTTCCTGGCATGGGGCAGAATTTGCTGCAATTAGAGACCTCAGATTTAGGAAACTTCACAGAGAATCATTAAAAAAAAAAAAAGTGAAATCACCGAATGCATTTGTACTTCTGTTAAAATTAGGGTGAGAACACCAGTTTTAGGCCCTTTGAATATGTTAACTCTGATATTTTAAGGGTTTCTCTCCCTAAAAAGTTATTTCTAGCTAATTATCCTTACCAAGGAACTTAATCTGTCAGACTGTCTTGCTAATGTTCCTCACAATGGAGGCTGCTTCAGTGAATAGAAACTGAGTTAATGGGGAAAATTAAATACTTAGAGGAGTTGATTATTTGGGGATTTTCTTCCAAGGTGATAAATGTTATCTGTATCATCATCTTTTCTTTTTTTTTTTTTTTCTAATTAAGCCCGGTGCCTGGGTTGGAAGAAGGGAGGCAGGGCCCCCTCTAATGGGAAATTGCTTACACCATGGTCCTTCCTGCCCCTAAAGAGGTAAACTGCTAGGATATGTTTGGGTGATCTCCCAAAATTTCAGGGAGCAGACAGTGATGTGAGCTTGGGTCAACATGAAAGGAAGGGCCGTCTGGTAAGATTCTGTTCTGTTAATAGCGAATCAAACTGTCATTTCCAATTGTATGTTTTCTGCTACATCAAAGCCTTTTAGATAGAAACTTCAGAAGGAATGTAATGTCTCAAGTTAGCCTGTTACAAGTTAAGTTTAAACTAAGTACTAACAGAAAATAAAATTCCCCAACAATAAAATAGATATAAAATACAATGCTAGAGAATTTTAAAGTGTTACGTACATTAAGGAACTTGGTGTAGGTTATAAGTGGGTTTATGATTTTATATAGTAAATCTTATTACTTGGATTATTCTGGTGGTTGCCTGAAAATTAGCAGTTACTTTTTCAGCTTGTACCATAATTGCTTATTTTGTGTAGCTTCTCCCACTTGCTCTTTGGTGGCTTTAAACCGCCATTATTCATCTGCATGTGCCCAGGGCCTAGAACAGTGCTTGGAATAAAGCACGTTGTTCACTAATGAAGGCTTCTCTGCTCCTGACACTCTCACCGGGGGAAGGAGGCATCCCCGTACTTGGCACAGAACACTTACTCTCTTACTGTTCAACCTGCAAAGAAACAATGATGGTTTTAAGATGCTCATTGCACCTTAGATATAATTTTATGTTGCTCTTTTAAAAATCATTGCAGTTTAATATCATGTAAATATTGCAAGTACAATACCAGTCCTCTATAATTTCAAATATCACTCTGATGGTTTCACCTGTAAAGACTTTCTAAATGCTGACTTTTTTTTTTTTTTTTTGAAGCTTAATGTTGTAGCGCTCTCTGGTGTGAGCTACAGCACCATGAACTATCTATTTCACATGGGTACTTTACAGGAATCACTGATGATTATGATAGTGATAGAGGCTTGTTGGAAGCTAAATGAAGAAAGGAATAAGGTATATCATTAGCACAGTATTTATTAAACTTCTGCAGACTTCTAGGCACTGTGCTAAGAATTTGAGATTCACCAGTAAAAAAGTTATAAAAAAAAAAAAAATTCTCCAGCCTAGTGGAGTAATTTATAGTCTTTGAGAAAGGTGGTAGGGGAGACAGACAACAGAAAACAAGCATTACAAATAACTAAGTTATATACTGTGTGAGCAGGCCATATGTGCCTTGGGACAAGGAATGGAGAAGGTAAGGGGCAGTGCGGGGTAAGTTTGAGTAAGGCAGGCAGGGTAGGCCTCAGCGAGATACGCCGTTCGAGTCAAGACTAAACAGAAGAGAAGGACGTAGTCCTGAGACCAGGGGGAGGCACCTTGAAGGCACAGGAGGCAGCCGGGCCCCGAGACAGAGCCGCTTGTCACAGCCAGGCAACAGGTAGAGACCGGTGTGGGGGAGACATTATTTGAAGTGATTTTTTTTAACCTAGTGTGTGCAGTATGTTTCAAGGTATTTTTAAATAACAGGAGGTGTTATCTTTAAAGGTCCACAGGAATGTTCAGTCACTGATCCTGGATGACATTTACTTAGTCCCAGTTTGGAATCGAGATCCGAATCTCATTTCTTTTACAGGCAACAAGAAGCGAAAAGTAGCATTTCCTTGCCACACAGGGCAGAAAACTCCTTGTTGCCACAGAGATGGACTCCTGACTGTCAGATACACACGCACCACATCTCTACCCAGTGTGAGAGGAAAGGGAAGGGAAGATTAGCTTGTCTAAGTATTGACATAAATGCAGTCAATAACTCCAGCCGTACTGTAAAAGAAATTTAACATCCCTACAATGGAACAAAAACATTAACAAATATCCTTTTTCCCAGAAAAGAGCTAATGCCTTCTCAGAAAAAAAGACACAAATAAGCTTCAAATTGTTCTTTGGGTGGGCGAGAATGATCCACCATTATTTATACATGTTCACAGCACTCGATTTGTCATCCATCTTTGGGCTGGAATCGTGAGCATAAAAATAATCAACACTTTCCACCACCTGCAGAACATCATCTGTGCTTGTAGCTCGTTTCCTCAGCGCTTCCTGCAGAGGTTCCATCTGCTTTACATACCTTATTTCTCGACACGTGATTAGAGCTGTTTATGCCACCTGAGCTGTATACCTGGCTGGCGTTATGAATGGTTCATACCACCACGGCCCGCCATTGTGACGCCAGTGGTGTCTGCGGTATGAGAGGCTAGGCTCCAGAGAGGCTTGTCATGCTCGCACAGTATCTGCTGGGGGAGAAAAATGTGACACCGAATTTCTAATAATTTAAATTATGTCAGTAGGATTATACTTATTGAGGAAATCTTCTAAACAAAATAATGATCTATGAAATTTCTGGTCTTCAAAGTTATACACTTGGAAGACTGATGAGATTTTCAAACAGATCCTCTTAAAAATGACAGAAAAAGAAAAAAGACTGTATTATAACCTAACATTATGCTGAGAGTCTTTCTATCTGAAAGATTTATAAACAATTTTGTTGAAATTAGTACCTTAAATAACTACAAGTGGTAACTACGAAATTATTTTGTGACTTAGTAAAGCACACAGCTCATGTAAAATGATCAATATTTCCTAGATTATTAACTTGTGTAAATATGGATCTTACTATAAAGTTTACCTGAAATAAGGTGCCCCTTAATTGTTTGTTTCAATATGAAGTATTTCTAGCTTTTATCCAATACCCAGACTAAGAAATACAACATCAAATAGAAAATTAAACCCCGTGATTATCCCTAATCTTATTCCCCTTGGCTTATTCCTGTTCCTAGAGGATCCTGATCTATTGAGGATGATGTTAGCTGTGGGTGTGTCATAAATGGCCTTGAAGAAATATTTTTAAAATATGAGTTGATCTTTTATCTCCACAGGTTTTCAACACCCACCTATAACTATGCACTAGACCTTTCAACCCATGCACAATTGTTAGGGCTCTGCAATCTTATATTTCACTATTGCAGACCCTTCAACTTCCAATTGATCTAGATCCCATCTACGAAATCCTTTTTGTCTCCAAAGTATTTGGTCTGAACTATAAGAATGAAATTGGCCTTACCTTACCCTTCATATAGCTCATCAGTATTTAACCTTTATGATTCACTGACAATGCCATGTCCCTCTGGTCATTTCACAGCTTTCTAAATCTAGGTCATGTGGACATTCTGTAGGAACTCACAGTAGCCTATGCATAGCTCTATTTTAGCACTTGTTTGTGATTTGTAATTTCAGGCCTAATGTTCTCTCACCATCAGTGGACTATAAGCCTGCTGAGAACAGGACCTCAAGTCTATATCCCCAGAACCTAACTGATGAAACCGATCAGGAGCTCAATAAATAGTTGTGAATGTGTGCATTATTGAATTACATTAATGTTTTATGACATTTTTCTAAGTGCAGTAGGTTATATATTGTTGTCATTTAAAAAGTCTATCTGTGGGTACCAGGGTGGCTCAGTCTGTTAAGTGTCTGCCTTTGGCTCAGGTCATGATCCCAGGGTCCTGGGATCGAGCCCCACATCGGGCTCCCTGCTCCGTGGGGTGTCTGCTTCTCCCCCTGCCTCTCCCCTCTGGCTTGTGCTCTCTCTCTTGCTCACTCTCTCTCCCAAATAATAAAATCTTATTTTAAAAAAGTCTATCTGTATGTTTCCCCCATCCCCTGAAAATTAGTGGGTTGCTATAGGGAAGACAATAAAAATGTTGATGTGTCACCAACCATGTCACCACTGGGTCAAAGGGATGAGGAATGAAAAGAATACTAAATCTAGAACCAAGGGACAAAATCTCCATCATTTTGCCACTAACTCTTTATAGTCAATTGGGCAAGTCACTTATCACTCCTGAGACTTGGCTTCTTAATCTCTAATAGAAGAGAGTCATAATGGATGTCCTCTAAGATATTATATTGATGGATTATTTGGGATTCAAAACTTTTCACATGAGAACATGGCTTCATTCAAATGTTAGGCTTCTTCCTTTGGAGATGTGTTCCTATGAGGCTGCAAATTTTAAGTTTTGCAAAAGCAATTCTTATTAATGCTGTCGCATTCAGTTGGAGATCCTTGCTCATATCTTGCTCGTTGTTAATGCTCAGTTGTTGATTGATGGAATCAGGATAATAGCCATTAAGACTTCTATGTCCAAAGAAAGCCACAGATAAAGTTATTGGAATGCAGTTTATTGGAGGAGAGATTTAAGGATGTACAAAATTGAATCCACTAGTTTTATCCAGCAGGCCAAGATTTACATGCAATATGGAAAATCTTGGGTGATGTATATACCATAGTTCACTTCCCATTGTGTTACTCTAAGAGTGAGAAACCCAAAGTCATTCCTGAAGAGTAACTCTAATAGGGCAGTAGGGCTTCCAAGGAATTTGGACTGCAAGCAGTTGTTGGTTATGCCCCTCTAAGATGTTTTATATGCCATTTTAAATTTAGATAGCTTATAATGTATTCTCTTTTTTAAAAAGATTATCTCGGGGCACCTAGGTGGCTCAGTTGGTTAAGCGACTACCTTCAGCTCAGGTCATGATCCTGGAGTCCCGGGATCGAGTCCCACATCGGGCTCCCCACTCAGTGGGGAGTCTTCTTCTCCCTCTGACACTCTCCCCTCTCTTGCTCTCTCTCACTCTCTCACTCTCAAATAAATAAAATCTTTAAAAAAATAAAATAAAAATATTATCTTAGAGCTAATATGAGAGAAAAAAAGCTCTCAGATTAACAAATTGGTCCTCAGCCAGTACAGTGATATGATTTGAAAATCAAAAACATTTAGATGCATATGCAGATGTATAGGACACACACACTTTTTCCCCACTGCATTCAGCTCAGATTGGACTTTTATTAAAATATGCTCTGTAGGGGGCGCCTGGGTGGCTCAGTCGCTAAGCGTCTGCCTTCGGCTCAGGTCATGGTCCCAGGGTCCTGGGATCGAGCCCCACATCGGGCTCCCTGCTCCGTGGGAAGCCTGCTTCTCCCTCTCCCACTCCCCCTGCTTGTGTTCCCTCTCTCGCTGTGTCTCTCTCTGTCATATAAATAAAATCTTTAAAAAATATATGCTCTGTAATGTGAACTTCAGAATATATATGGATAACGTGGAAAAGAGTCAAAAACAGCCATATATACATGATAATGAAAACTGTTCCATCCTGTGAGGAGTTATTCTTTGCTTTTTTTCACCGGTCATTTCCTGGCTTTATCAGTTCCTGGTCAGAACGCCAGCCTTACAGAGAACTGAGTTCTCCTGAAGTGAATTACTTGAGAATTACAGATAGGATAAGGATGTGGGGTCACTGGTAGAGGCGGCAGAGGGACCTTTCTGATGTACTCATGTCGGCACACCTAAGCTGGGTAATCTTGAAAACCCTGTTTATTGCCGAGCAGAAGGATGAGTTTCCACAGTGTGCTCTACATGTGTCCCAGTATTTGAAAAATACAATTAAATCATCTGTATTGAAAACATTGTACAGTGTGACAGTTTTTAAATATGCGATCGCATGATGAGACAGATACTAAGCTCCCAGTGATCACAGAAGGCACTTTCAAAGCACACTAACCCAAAAAGTATTTGAAATACACTAGTTTATCAATTCTTCATGAAAATGGAACAGTGGCAGAAACTGAGAATTTGCCATACCTAGTAGTTTCTATTTGTGTTACACACATATCTGATAACACAGATTATATAAACACATTACAAATATGGGAATAAGATCCTTAATTTTTCACTTATGATACTAGCAAAGGAAAATCTATAAGGTGTAACTTTCTTCTAGATGGCGGATATCTGCAGAATTGTTAATATCCATTTGTCACTTAAGACTTAATGGCTCATGTGTAACATGCAAGCGTGAAAAAATAATTTGCAAGATGCATCAACAGTAATTGCTTTATGCCATTAAAATAGAGTTTACATATTACCTTTTATAATGCCACAACACTGTAAAAAGATTTAAATCTTTATATACATATATATGGGGGGGTGTATGTGTGTGTATTTTTTTTAAGCCTTCCTGAGTTATAGCTTTATTGAAATAAAGAATAGTATGTCAGAGAATAAGTTCAAGCATGCTACATTAACTTGCTTCAAACCTTCCAATTCTGAAGGGCTTTCCATCTCACACCTACCCACTGCCATTACACCTCAGACCTTAATTCCTGCTATTCTCTCCTTCCTCACTCACCGGCCTCCTTGTATACCTAAACTGTACCAGAATATCCCAAAATTAGGATGTTTTCATTTGCACTTTCTCTGTCTGGAATACTTTTCCCCAGACATTCGTGTGGCTTGCTAGACAATGGCCTTATTCATTTAAACATCACTTAGTGAGTGAGGGCTGTTATGGTTTACACTATGTTAAAAAATGTAATCAGACAAAGAAAGACAAATACCATATGATTTCACTTATATGTGAAATCACTCATATGTGGACTCTAAGAAACAAAAGAAACAAACAAAACAAACAGATTCACAGATACAGGAAACAAACTTGGTTACTAGATGGGGAGGGGCTGAGTGATGGGCCCCAAATTGTCGAAGGGAATTAAGAGCTACAAACTTCCAGCTATAGAGTAAATAAATCATGGGGTTGTAATGTACAGCATAGGGAATATAGTGAATAATATTGTAATTAGTATGGTGACAGATGGTAACTAGACTTGTCATGGGGATCCTTTCGCAATGTATAAATATCACATCACCATGATGTATACCTGAAACTAATAGGGTATCCTCTATCAATTATACTTCAATTAAAAAAAATTGCAATCTACACGCAACCTATTCTTCCATTCCTGTTGTAGTTTTTCTCCCCATTATCAGTTGCTAACTATATATATTTTAATTCTTTGCTCATTATCTGTTTTTTCCCCACTAGAATACAAGAGTGTAAACTGCGAAAATTTAGAATTTTTTTTTTCTCTGTGGCTTCCCTAGTGCCTAGATCCGTATCTGTCATGTAGTGGGTACTTAATAATGTTTGTTGAATGAGTGAATGGACTATAAAACAAATATGAAGAAGATGGTGCCCTGAAGATTGTTATTGAAATGTGTGTGCTGAAATGCATGTATGTGGGGTTTAGGGCCAAGCAATCACTAGGACCAAAATGTCAGAGACTAATCAATATTAACAAATTGGTTAATATTTTTTAAGTCATTGACAGATATGATATTTTTAAAAGGGGCCAGAGGAGAATGCTGTTTCATTATGAGTTAAAGAATGAAAGTTATGGAATATTGGAATATTGCTACTGGACAAGGATGAGGTCCTGATAAGGATTAAAAAAAAAAAAAAGTTAAGTACAGGGCGCCTGGGTGGCTCAGTCTATTAAGCGTCTGCTTTCGGCTCAGGTCATGATCCCAGAATCCTGGGATCAAGTCCCGTATCGGGCTCCTTGTTCAGCGGGGAGCCTGCTTCTCCCTCTGCTGCTTGCTCCCCCTGCTTGCTCAGTTTCTCTCTCTCTGACAAATAAATAAAAATCTTTTTAAAAAAATAATAAAAAATATAAATTAAAATTTAAAAAGGTGAGTAGTGATGAGTTCTCAAATGTTTTGACAGAGGCTGATTTTAACAGAAAAGAGATGAAGCTAACCTTAATTAATGGATCTTTACCTAGGGGAAGGTAAACGTGAAGGTCTGGATATAAATGACAACCAGAGTGTTGTCAGAATCATGTCAGAAAGAGAATTACTAACACAAACTGTAGTTTCTTTGCCATCTCAGAGGAGCTGGAGGAAGACAGTTCTGATCAGGCCAAAAGTGAAAGTAGGAAATCATTACCTTACGGAAAACGTGTTACTGCAGGGACACCGTATAGAGCTTGTTTTAGTTGGTTTAAGAAGAGCAAGGTGGAAAGGATTCTGAGGTAGAGGCATGTTACAACAGATGATGGGAAATTAGAGTCTAGAACTAGAAGTGGGCTTGTCCAGGCTCTCGGGAAGGTCGTGGCCGAGCCAGAACTTGAACCACCGTGATTCGGGAAGTTCCTAGATCGAGTTATTTGTATTCTATTGATGTTTTCTTAATTCATACTAATATATTGTGAAGGTCTGTTACGCGCGAGCTACTGTTGTAAGCACTGTGCATCCAGCGTTGAAAACAACCCCTTGCCTACCCCACCCCCACCACCGCACCGTGGGGAGACAGAAGGGAAACGTGCCCTCAATCAGAGAGGGATAACTACTGTGGAGATAGGAAGCAGCTGCGGTGGGGAGGGGCAAGCAGAGGAAAAGGTGGCATTGGGGCAGCTATGGGGCCGGGGGGTGGGGGGCCTGCGGATCTCCAAGGACGGAGTGAGAGCAAAGGCTCCAAGGATGGGCTGCCTGAGGGGGTCTGAGGAAGGCAGGGGTCAGTGTGGCTGGAGCCTGCGGAGCAAGGGGGAGGTGAGGAGGGCAGGACGGGCTGGGGCAAGGCAGGCGGAGCGGGATCACAGAGGGCCTTCAGCTGTTCCAACAACTGGACTTTCACTCTGAACAAGACTCTGTGCCGCGTGACGGCTTAGAGCACAGTGTCCGAATGTGACGTATTTGCAGAGGCTCAGCTTGGCTGCTGTGTGCAGGGTAGGTGTGAGAGCGCGGGGGGGGGGGGGGTTGGTTACAAGGTTCTGTGTGATGGGGGCAGGAGGTGGGGGCTTTGACCAGAGTGCTGGGGGGGGGAGGTGAGGGTCAGGAGTGCTCAGATCCTGAACGGAGAAGGTAGAGCAGACAGGATTCACGGACCGGTTGGAAATGAGTGTAGAAGAGAGGGCGGGGGTGGGGTGGGGGTGATGGGGGCTGTAGTGGGGACCCCCCCCGGCTTTGTTCTGAGCAGCTGGAAGAATACAGTTGTCCTTTACTGAAAGAAAGAAAACTGCTTGAAGGGCAAGTTCAGAAAGTCTCTTTTAATCTGTAGTGCTCTCCCTCTCTGTTCCCTTGTAATTTATAATTTGTTGAAAAAACTAGATTGTATAATCGGTAGAATTTCACACTGCACGGATTCTGCTGACCTTTCCCATTGGGGTCATTTAGCATATTCCCCTCCCCCAAATATACATTGTTTTCAGTGCATGTTTCCCAGAAGCTGGCAGTCAGGACCGCGAGTTCGGTGAAGTTCGTGTTTGATTTTGCGCGCCGTGCTTCCCAGGCGGAGTTGTGTACTTCCACCGGAAGGCACGTGTCCTTCGGTTTGACGTGCGGTTATATTAGCAGCTGTGAACAGCCATTGCTCAGAGCCTCCTTGTTAGAAGTTACAAAATGATGGTCCTCTAATCCCATCACTTAGTCCTCATTTATGAGCTGGAATATTTCCATACAGAGCGTTAGTTCTGTGACGGTTCCTACAGGTAAGGTAAGGCTAAATGCTGGATTCTTCCTGCTTATGTCCTGATATTCAAAATAACGAGTTAGTTACTTGGCATTTTCCAAGATTGAACATTTCTTTTTATTTTAATGAACTCCTGGAATTAAACATCCCTGATGTATTTTATTCCATCGCAGCAGATTCTTACTGATGTTAAAAAATCATCCTTCTTTGTTCCTGGGGGTTTCTGAACTGCCCTCTGTTTCCAATAGTTTATTTGTTTATGTGACATTATGTTCCAGGCTTATCTTGTGCATTTCCAGCCCTGAAATCAGTCACTTCACCCGGCAGCCCAGTTTCCTCTTAATGAAAAATCATATTGAGTGATGACAGTCTGTTTCTACAGGTTGTCCTTGTTTGGGGCCTTTTCCAGTGGACAGAGCTAGGACATAGGTCTACATTTTTTAAAAAAGAAAAATTATGGGTTCCTAGTGATGTTTCTAATTCAAATTCAGGAGTATGTAGGGTTATAATTTAACCTCATCAATCTTATATTCACTTGTCCTTTTCACACACTGAAATTTTCAGGGTCCAAAGCATCAAGGTAATTACTCATTTGTATTGTTGCCCATGTAGAGAGCATTTCAGTAACAGAGAACGCAGGGTCCAATTTTACCTGAAAGGTCACGGTGAAAGGGACATTTGTTGACAAGATGAGGATGCATATTCTGATTAGAGCAAACAGCATACACAAAGATTCAGAGGCTTGAGAGAGCACAGTTCATCTAAGAAAGAGCAAATACTGTTGTCCCAGAGGAGTGATGGGTTAGGGAGTCAGGAAGGACTGGGAACATGATGAGCTCACATTCAGTGCCGTGAGCCGTGAACGTTAGCATCAACCAGAGACACAAGCTGTTTTCTGTGTTTAGGAGATATCTTGTATTTAGTTTTTGGGTTTCTTTTTAAAGATTCATTTATTTATTTTAGAGAGGGGGGAGAGAGTGAGCAAGCAGGGGAGAGGCAAAGGGAGAGAGAGAGAGAATCCTGAAGCAGACTTCCTGCTGAGCACAGAGCCTGATGTAGGGCTCCATCTCATGACCCTGAGATCATGACCCGAGCCAAAATCTAGAGTCAGCCACCTAACTGACTGAGCCACCCAGGCACCCCTTGCATTTCTTTTTAATAAAAAGCATTTCTACTTTGTCTATATAAGGAGAACCTGCAGGATAGAACTTGAAGGATGGCGATCCTTAACTTTGTTCTACATCAGTTCAAAGAAAGTGCAGCTCAATTATTTTCTACCACTTAAAGAAGTCCTTGCATCCTAATGACCCATTTCGTGGTATTTTTCTCCCCACAGAGGACAAGGTGTGGACTATAGTGTCTCACGATTTGCAGATGCAGACCACAGTGGTGGGCTACAGCCCAGAAAAGTACTCTGTGACGCAGCTCGTGTATAGTGCCTCCATGGACCAGATCAGCGCCGTCACCAGCAGCGCCGAGCACTGTGAGCAGTACGTCTCCTATTTCTGCAAGATGTCGAGGTTGTTGAACACCCCAGGTAGGCTGAGAATAGAGTGTTACTTTTAATTACTATCTCAGCTGGTGCTTGGAATTGTCCAAACAATCCAACAGGTGTGACTTATTATCTTACAGTCCAGTCTCCAAAGTGCAGGCAGCTGTGAAAAAAGGAAAACATCACTTGGTTGGTTTCCTGGGGAATGAAACTAAAGTACAATTTTCAGAAAAAAATTCCATTGTTTTCAACTTACAGATTTTTCAATTTTACGTGCATATACGTGTGTATGAGTGTTTCTGGTGCTTAATTATCAGTAGTTGCTTTGGGCAAAAGTGTATCAGAGCCTCTTGTGAACTTTCAGGTAATACCTTCTGAGTTCTTCAGCTATCTTTAACGTAAAGCTGAAAGCATTCTAAAGGCTGCCCGAGGTAAATAACATGTAGAATAGCGATAAAATTTAGAGCTCTTTATTGTCTATAGTCATTTAACAGTATCTGCTTGTCTCAAGAAGTTCGACCTAATTTTTTTTTCGTGATGGCTTCCTTTAAATGATACCTCAGGATGTGTGTGTGTGTGTGTGTGTGTGTGTGTGTGTGTGTGTGTGGTATAGAAAATAAAGAGTTTCCAAAGGCTACATTAGAAATATCTTTTCCAAGAGATCCGTATGCTTTGGGGTTCTTGGCAGCAGATTCAAGATGTTGACAGAAAACTAAATCCCTCGGTCTGTAGTATAACAGAGTAGAAATAAAGCATGTGCTCTGAGTCAGAGAAACAAATGTTCACACTTTTCAGCCTGGCCGCTCTCCAGGTGTGACTTTGGTGGAGTTATTTGAACCCTTCAGCCTCAGTATCCCATGTCTTTTTCATTCAAATAGGGATCATAATGCCTACTGCAGGTGAGTGAGAATTTCATAGGGTCATGCACTAAATGCTTACTATAGGGTCTGATGCATTTAAGGACTTCACAAATAGCAAATAGTGTATTGATTATTCTTAATATTAAGTAACTTTAGAAGTGGCGTTGTGCTACATCACAGACCAATGGGCTATTTGCTGCCCCAAATCAGTGTTGGATTGGAGGCAGTATTGTGGGGAATACTTACAAAGAAGAGTTATAAAAAACATTATATACAATATTTTAAAGATTTGAGTGTTTTTTTTTTAATGTGTAAAGCCTTGTGCTGAAATTATAGATGAGTGTAACCTATGGACTCTAAGAAAGTAAAATCTGTAAGTTGTGGACATGACTGGTTCAGACACTTAGTTCTGCTGAGGTGGTGCTTAGAGGCAGAAAGACGATTTGAGGATGTTGAAAGAAGGTAAGCAAAAGTCCAGAAGACAAAATGTGAATGATCCTTCAGGTCATGGTGAGAAGTAGCTCAGCAAAAGCAGAGTTCAGTAACAATAGGAAGAAATAAGGTTGGAAAACACATGGGAGAAACTGGGGGCGGAAGGGTGTGCGGGGAGGTGCGTGACCTAAGTGTTCCGCTGTGGACCTGGGATGTTTTGCCCTGAAGGCTGGTGCTTCTCAGACTTCAGCAGGCATTGGAATAACCTGGGACATTAATAACACACAAATTGCTGAGCCTCAGTCCTCAAGTTTCTGATTCACTAGGTCTGAGGTGGAGCTCAAGAATTTGCATAAGTAATGAGTCCAGTGGACTGAATTGTGTCCTTCCAAAATTTGTATGATGAAATCCTAACCCCCAATGTGACTGAATTTGAGATAGGGCTTTTAGTAGGTAATTAAGGTTAAATGAGTTCATAAAGCTGGTGAGATTGGTGGCCTTATAAAAAGAGGGAAAACGAGCTCTTCCTCTCTCTCACATGTGGACACAGTGAGAAGGCAGCCAGCCATCTGCAAGCCACGATGAGAGCCCTCACCAGAAGCCAAGATGTCTAGCAACATGATCTTGGACTTCCAGCCTCCAGAACCATGAGAAAACAAATGTGTGTTAAGCCCCCCAGCTGTGGTATTTTGTTATAGCAGCCTGAGTGAATTAATAACCTGAGGTCCCAGCAATGACAACATTGCTGGTTTAGAGACCACTCTTTGAACACCACTGCTGTGGGCCATGGGAAGCCTTCCAAGTCCCTACAGCCCAACTGTTCTTCCCTGCACTTGCACTTACCATCGCCTTTTTTACTGGATCCAATTTTCAGTGCCGGGAAAAGTCAACCAAGGATGATAGAAAATACAGGGCACTGGGTGCAATTAACAACTTCCATCAGCTTGTCAGCACTGAGTTTCATGAGTGAATGCTCCTTACTGAGGTGCATTCCAAGGATCTCAGTCAATTAGTCTTCAGTCCTGGTGGGTGTGGGTGAGGACGGGGGCAAACTGCTGACCAGACAAGTAGCTCGGTACCATCCGCTTTATTTTCTTCCATTCTTCTCTTTGACTCCAAAGTCAACTTTTGCTTTTTGAATTTTGCTCTGGTGGTTACAAAACACAATGTGACTTTTAAATAAGTTCAGTTTACGGTTTGGGCACTAGGAGAATTAGGTTGGAAGTAAGCAGAAGAATTTGCCTCTGGTGCCGGTCTTGTTATTCATTCCTTCCCTCTTCCCTCCTGGACACCCTCCGCCTCCTCCCTGCAGCCACTAAGAGGTCTCACACACTTACTATGCTCCTTTTCAAAACCAGAGGGTTTCTACAACCTCAGGAAAAATAGGATAAATTTTTTAAAACAGTATTTCAGTTACATGTTCTAATAATAAGCTAAACATACTTTTTGTCAACCTCCAGACGCCTTTTCAGGGGGAATAAACACTAAATTGAAATCAAGAGTTAATTGTTAATCTGCACAATAGCAGATTATTTTCTTGTGATTCCAGACATTGTATTTCCAGACCCTTGTAGATGATTATTGTACTTAATACATTGTACTTTGAAAATAAGTTTATCGTATGCTGCTTGCCTGTATGTACATATATATGTATATAATTTTCACTCACAAAAGATTAGTACTTAATAAATGTTTGCTGATTGGAATGAAATGAAAATATATCATTTTAAGTATTACCTCATCCTACCTTCAGGCAGTTGTTTTAAACAAGTTCAGGTTTGTCAAAATGCTGATTCCAGGGCCACACTTCTCTGGAACTCTCATTTGATAGAACTTGGTTGGGGCCCAGGAATGTTTGCTTTTAAAAAACCATCCATGGGTAGTTCTGTGATCCAAACACTAAGAAACACCATCTTTAATTTATGGTGTGAAGGTCTCTCATGTTAGACTTTAAGATTTCAATTCTCCATGTTAGAGAAGATTAAAGGGAATATTAGAAGTTGTCTGGCCAATTAAAAGAAAATGGCATACATAATTACCTGCTACTTCAGCTAACCTAGGTTGGCATTGTAGTATTTATTAATCCTTTTCATAGACAAGTCTCTAAATGTTATACAGCAGCCTTCCCTTCTGAGTCATTCTTCATACTCCCAATTTCTGTTTCCCAGGCTAGCTACTCTGTAGAACAGCTGAGGCAAGAAAAAGGAGTAGTTGACAGCAAGTGTTTCTTTATGATCGTGTTCGGTGTATGGGCAAATAACACAATTTAATAAAAATCTTTAATTTGTTGTGTTTTTTTGTTTTTGTTTTTAAAGATTGTATTTATTTATTTGAGAGAGAGAGCACATGAGAGGGGGGAGGGTCAGAGGGAGAAGCAGACTCCCTGCTGAGCAGGGAGCCTGATGGGGGACTCCAGGATCATGACCTGAGCCGAAGGCAGTCGCTCAACCAACTGAGCCATCCAGGCGCCCCTTTAATTTGTTGTTTTAAGGAGCTAATGTTTGCTGTAATTGGTTTTTTTTTTTCCTCCTTCCTGGTAACATTCAATTTTAAATATCCATTTACTCCTCCTTAACTAAGACTGAATTATATTGGAACTTCTGTAGTAGTACTTGTGACATCTGTTTGAATATAAAGTATATTCATTATAGTCATGGCAATTAAAATGAATATCAAATGAGTTTGTAATAGTTATGCACTTAAAATGTTATTCTTTATTTTAAAAGTCTTAGCCTCAAGAGTTCATTTGGGGCTCTATAGTTTCTAATGATACTTATGATAAAGAGTTGATTTTGTGTGCATATGGATCTCATTTTTATTTTGATAAATGTTTGGTTGTGCCATACCGTTAGCCAACAAGTGTAGCATTACTCATTTTTGGTTTCTCACAACTTTACAAGAGTAGTAATATTCTCTCTTCTTTTTATTGCTACAAAATTTAAAAATGGAATCAATTTTAAAGTAAGGATTTTGCCATTCGTTATGGTCATATCTATTCTTGCCATGTTACTTACTAATTCAGTTGTTCTTAGTCAGCTTTGTAAAAGACATAGAAACAATACAAAGTTACTTTATTCCATAGAAGAGCCATAGAGTTTGGAGGAAGGCCTACCAATTTGGGAATGAACAAATTCTCCCTAAACAAAGGAGACCATTAATGGGTATCCAAAACCAAAAGGATGTTAACGTGTTTTATATTTGTAACCCCAGCACTGCAAATGTAATAATATCTGAACTTACGAAAGACAAAAATCATTAAACAATGAAATATACTTCTGAAATAAATACTTTCAGAACCTGACTCTGATAAGTTAGATACCAAGAGAAAGTTTCATTAGATCCCACTTGAGAAACATCTTAGCAATCCTAATGCTTTTAGATAAAATATTTCCCTATATTTGGGCACAACCTATTAACCTGCTTTAAAGTGCTCATTTGTATATCTTAGATATAGGTAGTAGAATCAACATGAGTCATGACTGCTTATCTGCAGAGTAATTTTAGGAGAGGGGAAAATGCAATCTTCCCCTGGACCTAGGAGTAAAGATAAAGTGAATGACTCTGAGCAGTTGTAATGCCTTCATCAGATGACTCAGTGAGGTCATGGGAAGAGCAAGGAGAGAACACTGAAGGAAAAAAACACTAATTTGAAAAGGTAATTGAAGGAGAGGTTGCAGCTAACTAACAAGACCCAAAAGTGATGATCAGAGCAGTAGGAAGAGAGTCAAATTAGGAAATCCTAATAATCAAGAAGTTAGAGGAAAGGAGTGTTTAACAATAAGCAAACAAGTAAAAAAAGAAGAATGAACAAAAAATTGAGTTGTGGTCAGTAGTGAGACATCATATAGGGAAGCCAGGCCTTGGCTTTGGCTGTTGGGAGACCACTGGAGTTTCCTTGGCTTTGGCTGTTGGGAGACCACTGAAGAATGAATAGAAGAAGGGAACAGCAAGTGAAGGTTTTCAAGAAGTTCCATGGTAAGGAGGGAGGGCTAAATACAGATTTGCTGCTTAGTCAAAAGACAGAACCAAAGCGAGGGTTTGGGAATTTCTTATATTTTTAAAAATGAGGGAGTTATGAGTAAGTTTATAAATGGAGGAGGCGGTAGAGAGGAAGAGGCTAAAGATATAAAACAAAAAGAAATGACGGGGCCCCAGGAGAGACAAGACAATGTGGAATTTGCCTTGGGGGAAAAAAAAAATACCTGCTCTGAGAAGGGAGATAAAGGAAAGAGTAGAGATTTTCATTAAATTCTATTGACCGACACCGTTCTTGACATTTTATCTCCTTTAACTCTCAGAGTTATGTGAACTAACTTTTATTATCTCCACTTTGCAAAGTAGGGCTCAGAGAGGTGAATAAACTCACCAAAGGTCACTGTGGCTGGAAATGAGAAAGCAGGGTTCAAACACAAATCTAGCTTCTCATAAGCCTTGCATGCTGACTCACTGAGGAGAGCGTGAACATGGGGAGAGATCAGCGCCCCCCGCCAAAGTGAGGCTAGAGCAAACCCAGCATGGGATCCACACATCCCATCTCTTCAACCACCATGAAAGAACGTTTTCCTTCGTGCCTTTTACTTTTTGTCTCTGATTAGAAGTGCTCTTTGCCAAGTGACTTTTGGTCAAGTCCAATATTTCTGATTAATAAATTAATCTTAAGGGCAGATTTACTGAGGACAGCTTGACTGACCTCTACTAAAAGGTTACTGCATTTCAAGGTGCCAACCTCTTGAGCTTTGAGGTGTGACTTTGAAAAAGATTGACCTTCTAGAACTTGATGAAGACTTTTTATTTCTGCCATTTTATTTTGTGAGTGCCTGTGCATAGCTTCCTTTATTTTTAAATGACTGAAATAGGAATGAAGGGACACTTTGAAGCAATCCTATATCACACTGCAGAATTTGGCAAGTATCTTCTCATATACTTAAATCATCAACATTTTTTGTTTGCATATCACCTTTAAAATCATCCATTTCAGTGACATAAAATGAAGATAAACCTAATTGGTTAGTGTAAATTATGTTTAAAAATACCTCTCTCCTCAACAGGATACTGAAAAAAAGGAATTTTACTATAAAAATCCCTTGCAAATATCTAATTTTATTAAGAAACATTGAGCAAGGATTTGTTGAATACAGAATACTCTGCTAGGTGCCATGAGAATACAAGGTGGGCAAAGAATAGTTTTTAAACAGCATTTGCCATAAGATATAGAAACTTTTTTATAATGAAAAGTTATTTATTTTCTGAAGGGATTTTACTGGTACCTCTTGGATAAAAGATTGAATAAATTTAGAATTCATAACAATTCCTAAAAACATTGGTATGTGTATTTTGTACAGGAGGGAAGATCAGGAGCTATTTGGGAAAGCTTAGGAATGGGAGGAGAGAGGGTTTTTGAGTTCCATGGGCCAGTGTACCAGTCTAGGTTCAACTGGAGAAATAAAACCAGTAAGAATATATATATTTACAAACTCATTCCAAGGAATTGGCTTATTCAGTAGTGGGACCTAGCTTGGCAAGTCCAGACTTGGGGCAGACAGGCACTCAAGAATGAGAAGAAAGCTGCTGCCCATGGGTAGAATATCTTCTCCACGGAAGACCAAGTCCTTTCATCCTGAATCAGATCCATCCAGCTCATGTGGCCTGATCTCTCTTACTTAAAGTCAACCGATAATGGACTTACCGACATCTACAAAATACCTGCATAGCAACACCTTGATTTATGTTTGGTTGAGTGGGCACTGTAGCCCAGCTAAGTTTGCACACTAAACTGAGCATCATAGTCAGCAAAGATTATTGTTTTAAAATGAACAAGTGAGAAATCCGTTTCTAGAGTAGCGATGATTTATTCCCTCAATTGTGGAACATGGAGCTCTCTCTGTCAGCATAGACAGGTGAAAGCGACATGTTAGAGCTGTTGGGGACCTTTTATTCTCCCATCTCTCCATTCCCAATGAGGGTACATGTGAACCTGGTATCACATTGCCAAATAAAATATTTTATATGGTTAGAGCAATGGTAGTAATTTGAATGAATCAAGTAGATCAACTTTACTCAAGAAGTCAAAAACAAAGATTTTCCTTTTCTCTATGTTGTTTCAAAAAAAAAAATTGTGGATGCCTTTATTCCATATTTTAGCCAAGATAGCCTGTGTCCACCAGGGACCTGGCAGGATTCACTCATTGTTGGTCAGAGCTCTGCCTAAAGGAAAATATTTCCATTGATCCAAGTAAGTGTACCCCAGACCCATAACCTTAGGAAAGCTGCAGCTCCCTCACTCCACATTACTTTGCAGTGTTTCTGTGTTTTTTCTTTTATAATTGAATCAAATCCCATTGCCATGCAAACTAAAAGTAATGTTACAGAAGCTCAGAGAAAGTTGAAAGAACTCACTTTTTTTTTAAGAATGGATAAGAATGAAATAATACACAAGTTTGTCTTCCAAGTTTTGTTATTTCCCACTTCTCTAAGTGGGATGAAAGAACTTCTCTAAAATACTGAGTCTCCAAAAAGGCAGCTGGATTCTATTATCCTGTTTGCCTGTGATTTACCCAAACCGAGTGATGGGGTAGTTTTTATAGGAGAATGAATAATGTTGCAGACTGTTAGTCAAGTAGAAATGCCATAGCCATTTTGACCTTCATTCTGTATCTTAAATTCTCTTAAAGAAAATAACTCTTTTTTTCCCCCCTCTTGGTACTGGATCTGAAATTCAGGCTAAATGTATTGTCCTCTATATACTTAAATAAATAATGTTGTAAAATCTCTAAATTAGATTATGATGAAAGGAGGAAAAATGGCATTAGTGTTTATTAAATGCTTACCATGGACATTTACATATATTGGCTCATTCCATCCATCCCCAAAACTTTGTAAATTATATATTATTATTTCCATTTTATACCTGAAGAAACCTAGACCTTTGGAACGGTTAATTCACCAAAGGAAAAGAGTAAAAATGGTGCTAAGAGTCCAAACCAAGATTAAAATCTAGGCTTTTTTGCCTCTAGACTCACGTGTATTTTCTACCAAAATGTTAATACAAAAACAAAAACAAACAAATGAAAAAAAAAAAAAACAGGAGAGTGGGGAGAGAGAGAGAGAAGGAAAGAGAACAAAAGAAAGAAAGGCTTATTAGGGGCCACCTAATAAGCTAATTGGGGAAATTTTTAGTTTTTCCTAAAGTGCAAAATTAGGATGTGCTCTTAGTACAATTAAAACAGAAGTTTGAAGCATTTTTGTTAAGCAGGAGGCCAAAAGGGACATTTATGAGAGCTGCAAATGCTTCATTTTGAAATTCTGCTTTTTCCCCCAATATTCTTGATTTGGCCCTGACAAGTATATTAAAAAATATGGTTTAGATGACAATTTGTTTGGAACCATATTGAAAAACATTTGATGTGAAAGAAACAAGAACATGCCTCTCTTTCTATAGAGTACTTGACTTTCATGTTTTAATATCAAGGTATTTCAAATAGCACAGATGTATAGTGATGAAATAGAAAAATATTGCAAAAGGTTATCCACTTTTCAGACATGAGATATGAAAACAAAATGTTGAATTTTTTTTCTTTTCAGAAGAAACTCACACACTTAAGCCTAACACACATGCCATGCCCCGCACTGTATTCTTATTAATTTGCTATTGACAGATTGCTCAGAGACCCTGCTAGAATGGGCAAGGGCAGAGACGGCCAGGTCTGCCTATGGCTGGGCAGTGCCTGAAGGGTGGCCCTAAGACACAGACATAAAGTCACCCAGCAGAGAGAAATTTATTCTCTTAGGGTAGGGAATTGTTTTCTGTCAAAAAAATAAAACAGCTCTCAGTTTCAGGCTTGTAAGTTGGAGGAAGAATGGACAAGGGGAGGTGGTTTCATGCCGGGTAACAGGAAGGAGGGAACTTCATAGGCAGGCAATGGAGGTTGGGTGGGCAAGAGCCAGGGATAGGTGGACAATGCCGGAAGGAACATGGGGAAATAACTAGAACAAAACAGCCTACTCTACATTCTGTCCAGCCAGACTGTAGATTCTATTTAGTACCTCATGTTTTTATAAAATCCTATTGATCTAGTTAGCCCAAATGTTAAAAAATCAATTATCTTTCTTCTTAGAAGGCAGCCATGTAAAGGTCTCCAGAAACCAAAATTTTTTTATTTTGTTTCATTGTAAAACATCAAGACAAGACAGTAAGGTGATCGAAGCAACCAAATTACTAGGATCAGTGCTATAAGATTGGCGAGTCTAATAAACGAAGCTTAATACATAATCGTGGACAGAGGTTTCAGTTCTATTAACCACGGTTATGAGTTTACATGAAGAGAACTGGTAGAATAACTTACAAGGTTTTAATGTAAAAATAGGAAGTATTAATGAAGTAATATCCACGAAAGCAGGGAAGAAATGTGCATTTCCTAAATGAACAGTCACTACACAGGTCTCATAGACTTTCAGAGATGACTTAAATTCTGGAATCACTAGACACATATTATCCAAACTAATAAAAAGTAGCAAAAAGATGAATTAATACAGCAGATGATTATAATATAAATACTTGGCATTGGAATGTTATAACTTTTAAGGGTGTAACCAGTATCTAAAAGTATACTCTAAACATGATAATGAAGTTACAGGATACTCAATGGCAGTGACTTCTTTCCTCCTTCCGTCCCTGGGCAATTTATTCTTCTTCTGGCCTTGCAATAGATATTGTTCAGATTAGGCAAAGCATCCACCTTCACTATGTGTGTGTGTGTATATATACACACACACACACACACACACACACACACACGTATAAGGACATGTATTTTTTCACCTGTTGGGGTATATACCAGTGCATGTCTCTGTGATAACCTAATGTATCTCTGTGTGTTCTAAATACCACACACACACACCCTATATGGTTCCAAAAATAACTTGGTCAGGCAGAATTCCTCCATGAAACTGGCTAGTTCTGATAGACTTCATGAAAGTAACAACACCCAGAGCTTATTTGAAATGCAAAGAAATCGAACTACTTATATGGAGTAGGTGTTTGCTACTGGAGTTGAAAACATCATTTGTGGGAAAAATAATCAGGCCAGAAAGAACTAAAAGTTGGCTGTAATTTACTGTATTGTTAACTACAAGTGAATTTCAGATCAAAAGTGACAGAGGTGGAAAAAAATAAAAGAAAACATAACTTATGATACCATACTGCTGAAGCCAAAGTATTTTACCAAGAACAGATACATATTCAATGGAGAGGGGTCAGCTTTGGACAAATATGGGAAATAAAGATCTAAAGTAATATAAACTAAATATGTATAAAAGAATCATCTGGAGTAAGAATAGTCTGGAAATATATAACCAGTTGTTTTTTTAAAGAACTGATTTTCTACTGCCATTTAGAATTGCTGTTACCCTGTTTTGAGCATCACCTCAAGACAGGGGCAATCTAACCCAGGTGAAATGTATAAAATATGTATAGGCATGGTTCAGAGAAATTTTTAAAAAGCATAAATGATCTGAGGAGGAGAAATATAATTGGGGTTATATATGTAGGATAAAGGTCTATAGAAAAAAGTCCTTGAGAAAATAAAAATAATGTTGAACTGCCTTGGAAATTTCATTTTTAATGAGAAAGTAGAAAAACAAAGAAATTGGGCTTCTCTTATATTAGAAAGGATTTAGTAGAGATTTTATCTGAAGCAACTTCTTAGGATAGTGTAGATGAAATGTGTAGAAGTTTCAGAAAGGAAAAGAAACTTAGCTCACATCAAATTCTGAAATTGCATCATGTGGAGAAGCCTCGAAGGCTGTCTGTCAAGATAGCTGACATTACCTTAATGAGTTTTCTACGATTCAAAGTCAGATTCTTTTGATAGAACTTGATTTATCAGCACACTCTCAAATATAATCAGAGTCTGGGAGATTGAGATCTACCATCAAAATGCCACTATATTCATTTAAAATGAGAAGAGTAACTGCTGAAGCGGTAGGATGGTCTGGCCGGTGCCTTCTAGCAGGCAAGGCAACGAAGAGCCAAGGATAAACCAGGACGCCGACATGTCGATTTGTAATGAAACACGGAATGCTGGAGGGACTGGATGCTTTTGTTCTCTACCCTGCCAAATCCCTCCCTGTAGGACTACCACATGGGCAGCCAAATTAGAATCAGATGCTTGCTTCTTGGGCATGGACTGGGAGCACAAGGGGTGAATTAGGTTTTGAGAGAAGGACTAGGCTGTCTGTGGACCACGGAGCCCTTTCTCTTAGGCTGCAGTCATGCAAAGTTCGTCTTGCTCACAGCCCTCTCACCTCTACCCTGGCTCTCTGTCTAGATTCCTTCTGCCCCCGTCTTTTATTATTTAGCTCTGTTAAGATAGTCAGATTACAGTGGAGCGTTGGTCACCCAGTGGTAATTATGTTCCAGTCCTTGCTTTGCGCTGATATTTTGGTTCAACTAGCAGAGGATGATCTTATCTTTAAGACTCTTCAGGGAAGTTCTCAAGACCCCTTCCTGACAACTGAAGATGACAGAGATGATTTCTTAAAGTTCTTTCCAGCCCTCTATTTTGTTGGGAAAAAAATGTTCCAGGTGCTGTTATCGCACACAGATAACTGAATTTCCTTTTCAAAGACTAGGAATGACAAAGGAGAGAAAAGTTGGGTAGACTTAGAAGATGTGGCCTGCGTATAAGTGAATCCTTAGTGTTTTTCCAGTTCTGAGAGGGAAATAATCCTTTTGATTGAGATGTTCGCATTCATTGCCCGGAAACTTGGTTTTGGCTCCCCATGGGGATCAAATGGAATATGCAGATAGAGTACTTTACTTCTTAGTAGCTTTTATAGATATTTTGATCATTCTCATCATATTAGAACTTCTAATTTAGAACTGTGACGATGAAGAAGCACTTGCTCAGCAAAAATGTCTTAATGTTCAGCCATCTACTCCCTGGAAGCTTTTGTGATAACACATACTACCAAGATAGAGAAACCATTGTGGTGAATAAGACTTATTATTTATCCATGTGTTACTGTTGAAAATAAAAGGCAGGCCATGTATGTTTTGCATGGAACTCCATTGGAAAGCTATCCTATGATACTACAAAGAAAGATAAGGTGGAAGAAATAGAAATGGGAATGACTAGAGAGTAATACAATTAATTTATAGCCAGCCATATTAAATTTGTTTAAGATTGACAGCAGATTTACCCCTGGGAAGGAGAAGGAGAGGAGAGAATGGATTTTATTTTAAAGAGCTCCTGAAACCTAGTAGGATGTGCCTAATGAGGTGATATAATATAAAACATCACTTGATGTGAAATTTGCATAATGCCTCTTTTTCCCTAAGAGATTGCTTTGAAAGAATAACAAAGAAACTGAAATGAGGTGGAAAACAAAATAACAAAACACAAATATTTTCTCAGTGTTTGCAAATATTAAAAATAATTTCCTATCTTCTGATTCGTTTGTTCTCCTGAGAGCCCACCTGGATGTCCTCAGAATGTAAAATGATACTTTAATTAATACATTGGGATTTAGATTTCTTTATAACCATGCCACTTGTATCAAAAATGTCCATGTCTGCTTATGAGCCATGCAAAGCAATGGTTGTATGAATTACGCTGTGCTGTGCGGCACCAGACAAACACATATATGCTGCTTTGATTTATGCACAAACTGTTGTGGTAAATAAGCTAGCCCGTATCGAGGTTCTCCAAAGAAGTCTGCCTTTTGCAGTTTATTCCCTCCGTTTTGCACCTTTTTTCTTTTAATGGAGAACCTTGTCTTCCTGTGGGTGCCTGTTTTCTGACCAGCTCTGCTTATCCAAAGAGGAAACGGTCTTTGTGCTCTCCTGTTGAGATGACGCTCTTACACCAGCGCCGTATCTCTCCCCCCATCACTGCTCCCTTCACAGTTTCATAGGAGACCTAGTGCTCATGTTGCCTTGCTTTAAAATCCTCCCTACAGGGACGGGGAAGCCGGCTGCTGCCAGACATTTTACATTTGTTGCTTCATTAAATTTTAGCATAAAGTTTCCAGTCACTGCATCACCTTGTACATATTGTTTTGCATTTAAAACCCTTCATATTTAATTTTGAAATTGCTTTTCATTCCTTCATCTAGTCCTTCATTCTCGAACCAGTGTTTATTGACCATCTATTCTCTTTAAGCTACTAAGCTAATTATTGTGGGTGGTTAAGAAATGACTAAGACCTGGGTCCTTAAATAGCTTCCTTCTAGAGAGAAGTAAGAAGGTGGGAGACTGGTGAGCCTCCGAAATCACACTGCACCCAACATTGGCCCTGAAGGCATCGTTGGGTGAGGTCATTGCTAAAGAATGTGTGGGACAGATGGAACCATGCACACTCTTCCCTGTCGGCATCCTCGGACCCCCGCCCACCCGCCCGGCAGACACATTAAAATGTAAGTGCTTATATCCAGCCACCTGTTTTCAAGGCACTGCTGTCCCTGCTTGCGGTTGTCATAAACCTATTACAAACCCACTCCCTGAACATGATGGTATCTCTCCTGGGCTTCTTTCCTGTGCCAGGCCCTGCCCAGCCCTCCCTGCCATATTCTAGAGGTAAGGTGCCTCTGCACCCAGCCCCAAACACCCCTAGCTTCAGTGTTCTCCCCTGTTTGGTCTCAAGGGCCCAGATGGGTTTATTGCATATTTGAGGTAATACTTAGAGATTATACTATCATTTTCTTTCTGTAACTCCCCTTTTCTAACACCCTTGCATTTTAACTCTAAGCTGTATATTTTTATTTCTGGAAACAGAATTTTGGCCAAAGAAATGTTTAACCCAACTTAGTAAAGGGCAACTCCCCACTCTGAGGCACAGTCTGCTGGCTAAGGTAGCTAGCTCCGAGTTCTTCAGTAGAACTTAGTGGTAGTGTGGGCTGTGGAGAAAGTTCCTCTGCTCTGACCTTCCAAATTCAGAGACCTCCTTTGTGATTGCTTCTTGATCTCAACGCCCTCTAGTCTACCAGTCTGCCCCATGACAGAGCACTACCCTAATGGAAAGTCAGTCACCAAAGCCATTTGCCCTTCATATCTCTGACACTAATAAAAGTACCAAACCCTCTCCCTCAGTGGTCTAACACCCTAGACTCTCAGGAGATGTGTCTTTGTCTTGGCATTCTTATGGGCTTGCAAAAAGGCCAATCCTTCCTTAGAAAATTCAATACCAATTTATATTACTAAGATGGTACAAATATTAATCAAATATGCAGCAACCCCAGTGGGATTTATATAACATAAATGCAACATCAGATGCTTTGCCCAATAAGTACCCTCCCCTCTTTAAGGACCCTTTGTCTTTTATAAACCACGTTCCAGATTCTGCATCTATGCCATGGGCTAACGGCCAACACCCAGTGTTGTCAGGAGTCATTTAGCCCACTGATGGGACGGCACGGTCCCTACATCTGCTCCTGAATCAAGGAGCTGATTAACGGTGCATTGCAGCTCTTGGCAAGAGTCGGAGTAGGAAATAAAATTAAGGTGTAGGGGTTAGGCAGGAAATTCAGATAAAACTACTTAGGAAATGTAGCTAAGCAAGATATAATTACCTAACTTATAATTAGCCCAGAACATCAGGCCTACCATCCCTAAAGGCTTCTTTTTTGCAAAGAGACAAGTGATACCATCAAGTAGCAGATGGTACTCTTGTATGAGTGCGGGTGAGTAACGGATACTTCTTACCTTAAGAGTGTAGCCTGCTCAGAATTTGGTTATAGGAATTCCTGCTGGCACTAACTCATTAGCTTAATAGCTCATTATTTCTGTGTTTTTCATTGCTTTGGGCTAGTGTGGTTATTACATTTAAAAAAAAGTTCTGGAAAATTTCCCTAACATCTCTGGGCCTGATGGCCTCTATCACTCGATCACCTAGAACACCTAACAAATTAACACAACCAAAGTAAATTTATTAATTTATCAAAAGCCAAGAAAGTCGATTGATTTCAACATGGTTCCAACAATTTGTGATACATTTTTATTTTATTCCTTAAAAATTCTATGGTGTATTTTTTAGAAAAGAGGAAACTATTCAGGTCTAGAGTGTGGTTTTGGCCCCAGTGAGTGCTCCTGAGTCAGAGCACCTTGCATGTGACCCTGGAAATAACACTCTTATTGCAGCCTTGTTTAAAAAAAAAAAAAGAAAGAAAAGAAAAAAAAAAAAGCTCAATAAAGTCCCCTTGGCTCAAGGAATATGCTATGGAGAGAGGAAAACCCAGGACCAGAAGGGGTCTGTGGCTTCTGTTTACCTAAGAGACAGGTTCAATGAGATGAAAGGCCTGCTCTGTTCTTTCCATTAACCTATAATAGGCCTATGCAGGTGGATGAAAGCAGCCTGGCCAAGACCATGCTGCCTGTAGGAACTGGCTTTCAGTTGTGTGTCCCTCCTGGAGGGGAGTCCTAGAGCTACTGGTTTGTACCCTGTTTGTAATCACAGCCACAAAAATGGTATAGTCTTTCAAACCCTTTATTTCGACATGTGGACTTGTTCATTTATCTACTCATCCATTCGTCCTGTAATGCATCAATTCTTTGTACTAACATCTCCTGAATACCTACTCCATAGAAGTCACTTGGCTAAGTTCTGTAGAGAATAAAAATAATGTCCACTTTTCTGTGTAGCAAAATCTGTTGAATCACTGAGGTATTCAGAGAATATTAAGCAAATATATGTTATTTTATTTAGGGGATGGAAAGGCATAGTAGTGAAATAACTTAAAAGAGAAAAGTTTTTATATGATATATATATAAATATATAACTTCTATATAAGCATATATGCATATGTATAATTTTATAGATGTAATTTTAGAAGTAGTAAATACGATTTCCCATAATTATTTCTTTAATGATAAGAAATAAAACCTCTTAATGCTTATAAATGACTTGGAAAATACTCATTTGTAAACCAATCAAGTAGGACAATTATTCATTTTTGGAATACGAGAACAGTGATAACAAAGTTACCTTACGCTTTAGATTAGGGCTTCCTAGCCTGTTTTTGGATCAAGAATGTTAGCTCCGTATAAGAAGCATGTTGTCTTTCTAGTCATCACTGTATCACTAGCATCTAGAACTAGTCCCAGCATGTAGTCATCAACATTATTATACTAAAGGGTATTCAAATGATTGAAGGCAGAACACAAAACCCTTTCAATGATCTGCAAAGACAGATGAAGCATCTTCATAGGGAAATTATGTGGGTTCACGCATACCTTTTTGCGTATATTTCAGGGAAGTGCTAGACTCTCCTCATGCTCGCTCACAGCTGCTAGGTTAAGAACCCCAGCCTTAGCTGAACAAAAACAGACATGATATGTACAAAAGAGCATCACCCCAAAGTAGAGAGTACAGCCAGGGGCCAGGCCAACCCCTGAAATGTACACGTGATACTCAGAGGTATTGTTGCCTACAACAGATTTGGTATGAAAGAACTTTTTTTTTTAATCAGTTGTAACTGATACTCCAAAATTATTAGAAATACTCAGAGTCAACATAAGGGGGGGTGGAGCGTGGAGGGAAACTTACGTTTTGAAGGGCCAGGGACCAGATAATGAATGATGTCTAACCTTGTCTTCCATATACATCATTTTTGGCCCTTAAGTAATATCCTAGGGGAGAAAACCTCTCTACTGAAGCATCATTTTGCTCCTTCTTAGGATTAAAATCACTTAAATAATTGAAACTACTGAAATTATTCCTATACTCCTCACTGCAATTTGTGTGCCTATGATTGTCCCCCCAAATTCATTTGTTGAAGCCCTAAACCCCAGTACCCCAGAATGTGACTGTATTTGGAGATAAGGCCATTAGAGAGGTAAATTAAGTCAAAATGAGGCTGTTAGGACAGGCTCTGATCCAATCTGACTGGTGTCTTTAGAAGAAGGCTCAGTTAGGACACACAGAGAGACAGCAGGAATGTGCACAGAAGAGAGAACAAATGAAGATGCAGCAGGAAGACGGCCATCCACAAGCCAAGGAGAGAGGCCTCACAACACACTGAACTGCCCGTGTCCTGACCTTGGACTTCTAGCCTCCAGAACTCTGAGAAAATAGATTTCTATCATTTAAGGGATCCAGTCTGCGGAATTTTGTTTTGGAAGCCCGAGCACAGGAATACACCATCTTTCATCTTACAGATCAGTGTGCGATCTATAAACAAGAATAAGAGGCGTCATCTTGCTCCAAATCATATGATTTTAGTGTCCAATAACTAGGACTCCACCCAGAGGAGAGGCACCTTTGACAGTACTGTAGATAAATAGGATATTATTGTTAAATTTTCTTTCCACACACAAAGGAGAGAAGGAAAATAACATATAACGTCAACTCTTTGCCAGGCAACTTCATGTTATCTTTTATGTTTTATTTTTTTTAAGATTTTATTTATTTATCTGAGAGAAAGAGAGCATGAACAGTGGGAAGGGCAGTGGGAGAGGGACGGAGAGAATCTCAAGTAGACTCCCCACAGAGTGTGGAGTCTGACGCGGGACTCAATCCCAGGACCCCGAGAGCGTGACCTGAGCCGAAGTCAGACACCTAACCAACTAAGCCACCCAGGCGCTCCTGTTATCTGTTTTATTGTTCAAAGAATGTTAGGAGGTAGATATTGTTAGTCACATTACATGGATGAGAAAATGAGGGTTCTGGTGGGTTTGAACATGTGAATGGCGCGCGCATCCACGCTCAGATGCCGAAACCTACACTTTCTTCTGGATGCCACACTGATCATCTCTGAGTCATCATGGTCTGAGGTTGTCACACACCTAGGATGTCTGCTTGTCAGGGGAAGATGAGAGCGTTTGTTGTCACTCAGCTTCAGTGCATGAAGTGATGACACTGGAAACATAAAAACAGATTTTCTTTTCTAGCTTCAATGAAACCAATGATTTAACATTTTCATTTTTTTTCCTTGCTGAGAAATATGCCCAGCAATTAATATGAAAAGAAAGAAATGTAGCCATCTGGACCCTAGTGCTTTCTGTTCATGAATTTGTAGTAAAAGGTCAGAGAACATGTGGTCAAGACTAATCAATGAAATTGTTCATCTTGCCGCTAAGAATTAAGAGGTGATCGGTTCAAAAAAGTCAGTTGAACATGAGATAATTTTTGATAGTGAAAGGATACAGATTTAGCATATTTTATCACTTTTATGTTTGTATTTTATATAATTAACAATTACAATAAGAATATTATGAAATCGTTTACCATATTCTCTGAGAACAAAAATTACCTGTTTATAAGTCTATAGAAGGGGCACCTGGGTGACTCAGTTGGTTAAGCATCTGCCTTCGGCTCAGGTCATGACCTCAGGGTCCTGGGATCGAGCCCCATGTCAGTCTCCTTGCTCAGCAGGGAGTCTGCTTCTCCCTCTCCCTCTGCCCCTCCCCACCGTTCATGTTCTCTCTGTCTCAAATAAATAGAATCTTAAAAAAAAAAAAATCTATAGAAGTCAAACCTAATGGGTTTTATACAAGTTCCTTACAATATTTTTTATATTAGTACATATGTCAAAGATACCCAGAAATCAACATAATGATGGATTTTCTTTTGATATAACACAAACACAGCTCCAATTTTATTTCTCTGGGAAAATCCTTTATATATTTGGGTAATACTTTTAAGGTAAAGTGGTGTCGATCTAGTTGGACAAAATTTCTTGACCCATCTTATTCATTTTCCGTCAATATAGTGATGTTTCAACATATTCTAATATTTGTAATTGTCAAATAATGGCACAAATTTTAAATTGAGTCAATTTTTTTTTATTTTTCACTCTTAAATTGCCATTCTCATTGTTAGTTTCAATTATCTCATTTTCTTAGTCCCCTTTCCTTTCAAAGTAAACTGTCTATTAGACTTTGGGAGATTTTACTGTACAATGCAATTATTTCCATTTCCATGATTGCCATTATAAAACCTATTTTTATTTTTAAGTGAATATCACCAAGTAAGAATATTGCATTTCTATTAAACACATTTCTAGCCAGGGAAAAATGCCAAATGATTTTAGGGCATCTGCCAGCATGGGGACTATTTCATTTAGATATTTGTCTATGGTGGCAGCAAAAGGACAGTGAATGGGTTTTTGGTTTTTGTTTTTTGTTTTTTGTTTTTTTTAAGAGTTTTCTTCTTTTTTTGGAAGGGAAGAAGAGGCAGGGCTTCTGGCTAACATAAAGAGAAAGGTCTTTTCTCTTATTACAAAATAACATTTCACCCGCTTGTTCTAAACTTGCTGCTGCGTCTGCAAGCTCTTACGTAACGGGAAAAATCTGTCACAAGATTGTGGAGTCTTGCTCTCCCTGCATCTTTTTCGTTTTTCTGCCACAATTGTAAGGTTGATCCTCAGAATTCAGTTCAGTCTTTTTTCTCCTTCAAGATAAGGATGTGTTTTAGCCAGAACACTAAATGGAGCATTCGGAGATTTCACTGCTGTTGCCCCTCTCCAGCAGCACAGTGAGGCTCCTGGTCTTTTATTTCTCCGAAATCTCTTTGGACCTAGGCTGCAAATAGAAATGGCATCCCGTCAACGCTGAGAATGAAAACCAAAATCCTTATCTTGACTTTACAGGGCCTTTCATGGCCTGGCCCCTGACTGTATCTCTGGACTCACCTACCCCCTTCCAGTTGTGACACAGCTCAGACAGAGCCCCCAAACAGAGATTCAGATCTAGTCCTAGTGGTTCTCCACCCAGTGCTCTCCGTAACCAGCCCCTCCCCCACACCGTGCAGGGGCCGCAGGCCCACAGCGCTGACCTGAATCCTCTCCCCAGCCTGAAACCAGCTGTTGGCAGGAGGTCAAATTTTGTTGAGGTATAATATCCATAGAGATATGTCTAAAAATCCCCAAGTGTAAAGTTTGATTACTTTTCACAAAGCAAACTCACTTGTGTAACCAGGACCCAGACCAAGAAATAAAATATTACTGTGCCCCAGCAGACCCTTGGCAACCCTTCCAGGACCTACTTCCCCACAGACACAACCACTCTCCTGACTTCTGAAACCACAAATGTGTTTTCCTGATTTTGAACTTTATATAAGAATACAGTATGTCCTCTTTTGTATCTAGCTCCCTTTGCTCAGTATTAAATTTGGCAGATGCATCTATGTTGAAGGTAATGCAGTTCATTCTCATTGCTGTGTGTGTGGGTGTGGGTCTGACAATCTGTGCTCTGTTTTGCTGTAGGTGGATGTTTTAGTTTCCAGTTTGGAAGTAATTCAAATACTGCTGCTATGAACAGTCTTGGGTGTGTGTGTGTGTGTGTGTATGTGTGTGTGTGTGTGTGTGTACACCCTTATGTACAAACATATATATGTAAGATATATATCTAGATTTGGGGTCCTAGCCTATGTGAATGTTCAGCTTTAACAGATGCTGCCAGTTTTCCGAGGTAATTCTACCCAATTTACATCATCCCAGCAGTGTAGGAGCGTTCCCCTTACTCCATATCCTTGCCAGCCTTTGGTAGCGTGTCACTTTAGCCATTCCCCTGGGTATGTAGTAACATCAGCTCTTTCTAAAAACATTATTTTTTTCTCAAAATAACTAATTTATGTTAATGGTAGAAAAAAGGGATAAAACTCGGATAAACAAAGGAAAGTTATTAATGAAGTTTAGAAAAGCAAACAGGGCGCCTGGGTGGCTCAGTTGGTTAAGCGACTGCCTTCGGCTCAGGTCATGATCCTGGAGTCCCGGGATCGAGTCCCACATCGGGCTCCCTGCTTGGCAGGGAGTCTGCTTCTCCCTCTGACCGTCTTCCCTCTCGTGCTCTCTATCTCTCATTCTCTGTCTCTCAAATAAATAAATAAAATCTTAAAAAAAAAAAAGAAAGAAAAGCAAACAGAGATGAGATATTAAAAACCACCTGAAGTCAGCCACCCAGTGATAACTACTAACGTCTCTTGGTGTTACTCTATTAGACCTTTCCCTGTTTATGGTTTATAACACAAAATAAGATTATACTTAGGTTTGTGTTACTTAATTTTTAAAAATGCAGTGAAAAACTCTCACTGCAAATAAGTATATTTGTACAGCATGACTTTTAATGTCAAAGTAAAATTTTATCAAATCCTTTATTATAATATTAAAATTAATGGCCTTATAACCATATCTTTGCATAGGTCCTTAATTAATTTTATTAAAATAAAGTCCTAAAGTGGAATTGTTTGTGTCAAAGGCTATATACTTTAAGGCTTTTGGAGAACATTGTCAAACAATATTGTTTTTTTTTACTTTTTTTAAGATTTATTTATTTGTCAGAGAGAGAGAGAGCACAAGCAGGGGGAGTGGCAGGCAGAGAGAGAAGCAGGCTCCCTACTGAACAAGGAGCCCAATATGGGACTCAATCCCAGGACCCTGAGATCGTGACCTGAGCCAAAGGCAGATGCCCAACTGACTGAGCCACCCAGGTGTCCCTGTCAAACAATATTGTATTCCCACCCGTCACACACTGTCCACTTCCTACGTTTTTGCCCATGCTGAGTGTGAGAATTCTTACTTGGGTCAACGTGACACTAGTTCATCGGTAAGAGTTACCATTAGTGAAACAATGACTCTATGCAGTTTGCACTAAGCTTCCCTGCTTATTATTCTGGAGAGTGACTCTGGGTGCCTGTGCATGCCCAGTCTCCATCCCTGGGCTCAGGTAATTCCACACTTCTTTTGCTTCCGTCAGCATCACTGTTGTCCACTCCTGGCATTCATCGTCCGTTGGCCTTGTTCATCCCCCTGACTGTCGCATCACTACCCCCTCAGGCTTTGGATCCACTCCTAAGATTTCCTTACAGCCACACACTAGACTGTCCTCGCCCCTAAGTTTATCTACTTTTCTAATACTCATCATCTCTTTGGGAAGCAGCAGTAAGAGCAGGTAACCTAGGATCCTGCCTCTTCTGTTCCCTTCCAGAAATCTGGGAATTTTGGTTCTCCCTGGATCCCATCTTTTAGAAGTGGCCTTAGTGTTTCCTTATCCCTCTTTCTCCATCAGGACATCTTCTCCTCTTATTAATAGCTTCTGACAAAAGCGAAGATGGGAACCTGTAAAATATATGGGAGAACATGCTACCCAGTATATAAGGATCTGAAACAGTCCTCTGTAATTCTGGAGTGTGTGTTTGTTTTCTCCTGAGTTCCCCGTGTGGCCTCCACCCTTCCTCAATCTTGAATCCATGGCAGCCGCCATAAAGAGGCAGCTCGAGGCTCATGTCCTAATAGCACAGGGATGTGAGTGCCCCCGTGAAGTTCTCCCATCCTTCTGGAGCAAATGCCTCAGCCACAGAGCACTGACAAGGAGGAAGCTGGAGGAAGAGTGGGCACAAAAGCCTTCTCCAAGAGGCTCCTTAAAGAAGCCGTAGCTCTGGTTTGAACAACTACTGAGAAAACAGCCCTTCAGCCATAACCACAGACTCGAGAGCTCCATTTTTCAAGTTATAGTTTATGAAAAGTTACTGTACAGTGTGCTCATCTGAAAAAAAAAAAGAAAAGTTACTTGGTCAAAATAACTAGGTTGATTTACTTTATATCTTTATACTTTATATCTAATAAATAGTTTAAATTCCTAAAACTAGGATGCAATGTAGAATGTCTCCCAAATTGTTTCCATAGAAGAGCTAACGACACTTTAAACTCTGGTACTCCTTGTGACTCCGGTCCAGAGATTTCTGTGGGGCTCTCACGTACTTTGTCCTCAAGACTCATGCCCTCCTCCCAGGAATGAGATCCCCAGGCAGTGACCAAGTCCCTGCCAGAGGGAAGGACAGGCTAAATCAAATGGAATGGCCCCAAAGTAAATGCAGCAATATGAGCTCACACCAGGCTGTGGGCTCCACCTGCTCATAGAACTTTCTATTCAGTGTTCAGTCCGTTAACCATAGCAGATATTATGAAGAACCATTCAAAGGGGGGTGTGGCTCCCCCAATTAAGAGTAGTCCTCTGGGAGTCTGTTTCCTTTTTGTAGACAGAATAGTCAAAGTTGTGGGATTGTGGGAGCTAATCGAAGGTAATTGTCATGGGACTGGGTGTCTTCCATGCTCTGAGTGCTGTGCTGTCCAGTACACACATTATCTTATTTAATCCTTGCCACATGCTCATCCTATTTTTTAGCCAAGTAAAAAACGAGACCCAGAGAAATGAAGTAATTATCCATGGGCAGGGCACATCAGCAGTCTGGATGAAGTTGGAATGAATCTAAAGCTCCTTCTCTCCACTATAGTGTGCTGCCTCCCAGCTCGACAAGAGAAAATAATCTCATTATTCTGCCACACCATTGAGAAGCAACAGTAGCCCCTTGTCCTCCCTCATTCAGTGGCTGGCTTCACTTAGCTCCAGGTGAATCGAGATGAATCTCCTGCTGCTGGTGATGGCTGCAGCCCCGGGGGTGGGGTGGGGGCCTTCCCAGAGTTCCGGGGTACAGATGGGAAGAAGGATCGAGACCGAAGGCAGGGATATTCAATTCCCAGATGCGGACCAGTGGAGAGGAGACTACATTGAACATGAGTTTGAGCAAATCATTAAAAATCAGAGGTAGTCGAAGAAATAGAAATCAGGACTGCATTTCCTCAGGACTTTAAAAACTGATTTTTAATACATGTTAAGTGGTATAATAATTAGTTGAAGCTTTCCCAAAAATTCAAACCTTATGAGGTAACAATAATAAAACACGTGCCAAAATGCCTTTGAAAATGATTAAATGTAAGTGGTGTGTCATTAACAACACTGACACCTTGGGAGAGGTTTAATAAACAAGAGCTATATTGTACCTCTGACTATTTACTTTTATTATTTTTTTTTAATTCTGAAGGAAATTTCACACTAGAATACAGAAGCAGAAAGGAGATGAATAATGCATCTGAATAATTGGGCTAGCATGAGATGCTAAACCTCATTTTCATTGTGGGCAGATAATGTGGAAGAAAAGATTTTGGTGGAAAGATGTGGATGCTATTTAAATGGAGAATGTTTTTGTTGAAAGCATATCCAGCAACATCTGAATACCAAATAAAAGACTTTACAGTTTCATCTCTCCTTAGAGATTGTTTTTTTTTTAGTTGTTGTTGTTTTGTTTGGGAGAAAATTGCAGTTTAAGATTTTCCAACCGCTTCATTTGCAAATTGCTATTACTATAGTTTCTGCCTCTGAAAATGTTTAAAGCTGCAGGCAATGAAAAGACATGATATTAGACTTTTTCCTTACAAAGAAAGCTCTCCTTCTATTGTAAAAAAAAATAACAATACAATATTATTTATAGAGAGTTATTCATATAAGTAGTATTTCAGTGTGCTGTGCTAAGTATTTGAGCTAATGGACAGCAGACTCTCTGAGAAGATATATTTTACATAGTTGTTTAAATGCGATAGAGTTCAAGTAATTATCTTCATCATGATAAGACCCCGAGAAATTTACACTGGTAGCTGCAGCTTGTACATAACGTAAACGTAAAATGAAGCTTGTCACTTGTTTTTTCCCCAAGTAAGGTAAGGTTAAAGTTTCCTTACATAGGGGTGAGA
The DNA here is from genome assembly GCF_037043125.1 of Eumetopias jubatus. Lineage (NCBI taxonomy): Eukaryota > Metazoa > Chordata > Mammalia > Carnivora > Otariidae > Eumetopias > Eumetopias jubatus. The sequence continues at coordinate 100,494,947 of NW_028274820.1, forward strand.
TTCTCCAGTTGATAGCTGAAGAAGTTCTTAGAGCATTCAGTTCATTCTTTGAAGATTTTTCTGATTTTAGTGTGTCTTATTAAAAATATGTACTATCAGCTATTTGTTTCCTCCTTTCCTGTCAGCTCTTTATCTTAGATCTTTCAACTTAGAGAATCATTCCTTTTACCAGGGGTGTATTATTTTCCTAGGGCAGCCACCACCAACTACCACAAACTTGGTGGCTTAAAACAACAACGATGTATTCTCTAACAATCCTAGGGGCCAAAAGTTCGAGGCATGGTCAGGGCCAGGCTGCCTCTGAAGGCTCTACCAGAGAATCCTTCCTGCCTCCTCCCACTTCTGGGGCTTCAGGCCTTCCTTGGCTTATGGTGGTATCACTCCAGTCTCTGCTCTGTCTTCCTGTGGCCTTCTCCTTTGTGTCTCCCTGTGTCTCCAGCCTCCTCTCTTTTCATAGAAAGACACAGCCCCTGGAATTACAGCCCATTCCAAATGCATGGTGGTTTTATTTTGAGATCTTAATTACATCTGCAAAGGCCCTATTTCCAAATAAGATCACATTCACGGGAATTAGGGGTTAGGACTTGGATGTGTCTTTTGAGGGGGGATACACTTGAATCCATACCAAAGGGTTAAGAGCAGATTTGGGAGTTAGGAAAAGCTGGGTTAGGAGCCTGGCTTTGCCCCTTACGTTGAGGAAATGCCATCATGTCCATAATTCTTCAGAGTATTGGTTTACCTCCTCTGTGCAACGTGAGTGGTAATGATAGTGGCTTTGCAATACTGTGTGAGATAATAGTGTGTATTGTGAGATAATATGTATACAGCAATTAGCCCAGTGCCTTGCTGATAAATGGCAGTTGCAATTGCTTTTTAGGAGACCGTGTGTTTTTTTGTTTGTTCAGTTTTTTTTTTTCAGTGAGTAATTTCATTGGCTTCAGTTTCTATAGAGTCCTTCTTCTCTTCATATAATGGAAGTTACAGATGACAAAGTTATACAAATCACATCTGTATTGAATATTAGAAATATGATTAATTTTGTCCAATTAGAAGGATGTTTGCTCATGGGATTGTTGTAAGGGCTAAATGGAAGTGATGTTGGTCAAGTGTTTAGCACTAGTGTTTATTGTTAGCTACTGTTATCCACAATTCCCTAAAACCTGCTAGATTTACAAGGACAAGGACAACACAAATTCCTTTTTAAACTTCATCATCCCCTAAAACAATTAATAAATGCACAGATATAATTTAATGACTTTCCAAATAGGCCATACTTATCAAAAGTTAATAACCAGTCATGGCTTTACTACCAACTGGTGGTTTCATTCTAACTTGCCCTGAATCCTGTTGTTGTGTATATTCACCTTCCAGGACTGCTACATGAGTCTTCAGTCAAGCTCATCAAAACTCCACTCTCCCCAAGTTCCTGTTGCCTTCCAGCTGTTTATACCAGTGCCTAACACTCTCAGAGGGCTTGAAATCCTTCTGAATATGTATCTTGTCCAGAAAAACTTTTTGGATTGATCTCCTGCAAAATTAATTATGATAGGATAATTTTACTGATAACCGAACTTCCTCCCTCCCGAATGCTGGTTCTCTTTGTTATTGGTTTCTGGTATGGCATTAATCAGAAGATGCTGGATATCTGAGTTGATTCTTTGCTACATGAATAACATATCATTCAGGGCCTTAGCTTTGTTAAAACTCTCTTAGGAGACTTACAGAACGAAGGCTTTCTAACTGGGAGACAAAGGCTCTGCCTTCTCTGTCCAGGGCAAGATCAGAAATGATGGCTAGCTGGGGCGCCTAAGTGGCTCAGTTGGTTAAGCGACTGCCTTTGGCTCAGGTCATGATCCTGGAGTCCCGGGATCGAGTCCCGCACTGGGCTCCCTGCTCGGCAGGGAGTCTGCTTCTCCCTCTGACCCTTCCCCCTCTTATGTGCTCTCTCTCTCTCATTCTCTCTCTCTCAAATAAATAAAATCTTTAAAAAAAAAATTAAAAAATGATGGCTAGCTAAGAGCATGTAGATCATATGCCTGCAGACAGTGTGGTTAAAGTTGCTCTTCCTTAAAGAGGCAAAGGATCTGTACTCAGAAAACTATAAAATACTCATGAAAGAAATTGAAGAAGACACAAAGAAATGGAAAAACATTCCATGCTCATGGATTGGAAGAACAAACATTGTGAAGATGTCACTGCTACCTAGAGCAATCTACACATTCAATGCAATCCCCATCAAAATACCATCCACTTTTTTCAAAGAAATGGAACAAATAATCCTAAAATTTGTATGGAACCAGAAGAGACCCCGAATAGCCAGAGGAATATTGAAAAAGAAAAGCAAAGCTGGCGGCATCACAATTCCGGACTTCCAGCTCTATTACAAAGCTGTCATCATCAAGACAGTATGGTACTGGCACAAAAACAGACACATAGATCAATGGAACAGAATCGAGAGCCCGGAAATGGACCCTCAACTCTATGGTCAACTCATCTTTGACAAAGCAGGAAAGAATGTCCAATGGAAAAAAGACAGTCTCTTCAACAAATGATGTTGGGAAAATTGTACGGCCACATGCAGAAGAATGAAACTGGACCATTTCCTTACACCACACACAAAAATAGACTCCAAATGGTTGAAAGACCTAAACGTGAGACAGGAGTCCATGAAAATCCTAAAGGAGAACACAGGTAGCAACCTCTTCGACCTCAGCCGCAGCAACTTCTTCCTAGAAACATCGCCAAAGGCAAGGAAAACAAGGGCAAAAATGAACTATTGGGACTTCATCAATATAAAAAGCTTTTGCACAGCAAAAGAAACAGTCCACAAAACCAAAAGACAACCAACAGAATGGGAAAAGATATATACAAATGACATATCAGATAAAGGGCTAGTATCCAAAATCTATAAAGAACTTATCAAACTCCACACCCAAAGAACAAATAATCCAATCAAGAAATGGGCAGAAGACATGAACAGACATTTTTCCAAAGAAGACATCCAAATGGCCAACAGACACATGAAAAAGTGCTCAACATCACTCGGCATCAGGGAAATCCAAATCAAAACCTCAGTGAGATACCACCTCACACCCGTCAGAATGGCTAAAATTAACAAGTCAGGAAACAGCAGATGTTGGCAGGGATGCGGAGAAAGGGGAACCCCCCTACACTGTTGGTGGGAATGCAGGCTGGTGCAACCACTCTGGAAAACAGTATGGAGGTTCCTCAAACAGTTGAAAATAGAGCTACCGTTCGATCCAGCAATTGCACTACTGGGTATTTACCCCAAAGATACAAATGTAGGGATCTGAAGGGGTACGTGCACCCCGATGTTTATAGCAGCAATGTCCACCATAGCCAAACTGTGGAAAGAGCCAAGATGTCCATCGACAGATGAATGGGTAAAGAAGAGGTGGTATATATACACGATGGAATATTATGCAGCCATCAAAAGGAGGGAGATCTTGCCATTTGCAACGACGTGGATGGAACTGGAGGGTGTTATGCTGAGTGAAATAAGTCAATCAGAGAAAGACATGTATCATATGACCTCACTGATATGAGGAATTCTTAATCTCAAGAAACAAACTGAGGGTTGCTGGAGTGGTGGGGGGTGGGAGGGATGGGGTGGCTGGGTGATAGACATTGGGGAGGGTGTGTGCTATGGTGAGCGCTGTGAATTGTGCAAGACTGTTGAATCACAGATCTGTACTTCTGAAACAAATAATGCAATATATGTTAAGAAAAAAAAAAGAAGAAGATAGCAGGAGGGGAAGAATGAAGGGGAGTGAGTCGGAGGGGGAGACAAACAATGAGAGACAATGGACTCTGAAAAACAAACTGAGGTTTCTAGAGGGGAGGGGGGTGGGGGGATGGGTTAGCCTGGTGATGGGTATTAAAGACGGCACATTCTGCGTGGAGCACTGGGTGTTATGCACAAACAATGAATCATGGAACACTACATCAAAAACTAATGATGTAATGTATGGTGATTAACATAACAATAAAAATTTTTTTTTAAAAAGTTGCTCTCCCTTGGTTCTCATGTACACATTACAATTTGCATTTTAATTTTCATGTCTTCAGAACCATGGAAAGTATATTTAGGTAAATGTGCTAATTAGATCTTTGTAAGCAGCCATATGTTATTTTGGTTTACGAAATTTAAAGAGCAATTAAAAACACATATATTTTACTACTTGTAAGTGGGGGTGGGGAAGGATTCAATCTACACAGCGTAAGTGAATCTGACAAAAGAGCTAAATTAGAGATGTGCTTAATGATCTTACAGGAGAAATTCAAAGACGTTTGAAACTTTTCTTTATAAAACCGTGGGGCCAAGCGATGCTACACATTGAGTCTTGCCATAATTAAATAGTTTGAAAATTACATTTCAAACTTCTTTTCCACTAGTGTACCTACCTTGAGGAATTTTCAAAAGAAGTCTGTGGTATGTATTTTTAATGAGACCATGTCATTCCTTCTCTGGTGACTTAGCCGTTTTTATCAGTTTCACTCTGAAGAGCAGAGTGATGTATGAGTGTGATAACTTGAGGTGACATCTTACAGTGTGATCCATTATCTGAAAGATTTAGGGAAGGAGCTCTCTGAAAAACATAATTAAGGAAACAAATGTTTTCAGAAATATAATAAAGATCTTTTATGGTTTTGGTTCAGGGACATCCATTTCTATAATATCATACACTGAGGAAATAGTCTGCCAATCATCTAAATAACACTTGTATTTTGATTTTTCTTGGTTTTGCTTTCCCACAGAGAAACAAATCATAAACAGACAATAAGGGGGAAAAGTGGAGTTTTTTGTTTGTTTTTTTTTTTTAGACATTCCTTCCTAGAAGCTATTAATTAAAAAATAGATTGAAGAAATAGATTCAAAGGAGACTCAAAATAAATGGACAATGTATTTTAAAGACCTGGCCATGTTGTAACGGTTTATTTATTTTCTCACCAATAAAAATAAGCAGTTGATTGCTAATTGTCTGAAGGCTTGGTATCCTGTTTTGTGGCCCTTGCTTCTTGGTCTGGGTCTATGGAACCAACCAAAATGTTTTTAATCTGCCTCATATGTATCCCCCCATCCCAGTTGACTTCAGGGAACTAAATAATATAATTTTTTCAACAAATACCCTTGTGCCTTGCTTTGGAATTATATTATTTCTTTAACACTTTGGTTGATTTAAGAAGTCTCTAGTTTCCAGGCCAGGATCATAATTTGGAGATACAGAACTCATTAAAAATGAACACAGAAACTTAAATCGGGATTGCAAAAAGGACCTGAGTTAAATCAACTAAGGTGAAAATTTGAAAAGATGCTCTTAGCTGTGCTGATTCAAACTGGTCAGCTCTGAAGGTCCTAACTTCTCTCTCTCTCTCTTTTTATTTTCTGGTTTTTGTTTTAATTCTACTGGGTACAGATTCTGATTTTCATCCATTCCTTCCTGCCTTAAGCTGATCTGTAACCTATACCTTCACTCAAATTTCCACTTCAGTCACTTTATACAATTATCACCCAAATAGCAGTGAATAATATGGATATTGTATCAGACTTGCAAAGATTAGAAACAGAAAGAGGACCACGTGTAGTATGTTTGTAAGGAAATAGTAGATTTGCAGCATAAAAGATACGGAACCACACTTACCTGTTCTTATTCCTTAAACACATTTGGGCTACTGTGCGTATTTATATAATAACTGTAGTGCTTCTAAAGGACCACAGCTATAATATCATGGGAGTATCTTCTACTTTTCTTGATGGTGGTGGTTTTAATCAAGCATATCGGGACATAACAGGAGCGGTATTTATAGCATTCCACCGATCATATATCGTGGGCACCGACCATTTAGAATGGACTCAAGTGCTAAAGCAGCACTAAAGCACTATCTTGGGGCCCCTAGCCATTTCTGAGATGTGGAAATATTTGGGGAGAGGGGTTTTCGGGGAGGGCCCAAGACATTTGGTACAGAGCATATTGGGACTAGATTCAAGGGCTTAAGCAGTAGCTGTTTACCAACTATACAAAAGTATTTCTATATTTTAACAACTGTTATTGTCAAACCAGGGCATATCCCCTAAATATCAGCTGTGGACCACATAAATCAAAAAAGTAGACTTTGATCTAAAGAAGTCACTCTGAGAAAGTAGAGTCATTCCAATGTTACTGTCATTGTGTTCTCATTCTCTGTCTCTCTGTCCATCTCTCTGTCTCTCTTTCCAAATATATGTGTATATAATATACAGTACATAATACTTTCAAACTAGGTTGTAATTGCAGCTAATAACTGTAATGAATGTAACAGATACTTTTCCCTACCTAATGTGTGTGTGTGTGTGTGTGTGTGTGTGTCATATGTATAAAAGGCCAAGTTTTACATGAAAGACTGAAGAGCATGATCTTTACTGTCCTCAGTTGTTTGTGTTTGTTCCATTTGGTTTTTATGGGACTATATCAGACTTGGAAACTCACTATGAACCATGTGAAATGGTAAAGACTTAAGTTTTTCTTAAATCTCCAAACTTCCCGGTATGACGAAACAGTGCCGCCTTTTAGTACCTAAATGAATACCATTCTTCATTGAGACTGCAGAAAAACATCAGTGGGCTACATTTGTGCTTCAGGGAGTAAAGGCATGAGCCCCAGGAACCTAAAGGCATACCAGCACATCCTGAAGTGTATCCCCAGTACCAGGCAGGGTTGGACCAGGAGAAATTACACTTCTCTTCCCAGAGAGCCGTGTTTTACAACTCTCCAGAGCTGAGAGCTTCTCCAGTTTACCTTCCATCCTGAGCATTACATCCAGTTTCTGGTGTGTAAGTGATTTCACTGTTTTCTGAATTGATATAATTCCCTTCGCAAACATTATCACCTGATGATCTGAAAAACTATGTTCTCAATACAAAGATATTCTTATGTCTGCTTTTTGGGATATGGGAGAGATTCTCTGAAAGGGTGAATTAGAAAGGGTTATTGGAGAAAAGGAGAAAATATTCAAATAATTCATTGAAAGCCAAGGTTATTAGAAGGTATAAAAATTTTAATGTAGGTGAGTGTGTAAGTGGGGAAAGACTTGTAATTGGAATGAGGAGATAGGATTTTCTATCTTCTTGCCATTACTCTAATACATAAGCTACTACAAAATAATGTATACCAAGGCAGTGTAATAAAGGAGTACGGTGATGAATTTTATGAGATTAAGCTGCAGTTAATTTCCTTATGCATTTAAGATTAATAAACTGCTAATTAGAATATGCAAATAAAGGTTTCTGAAGCCTTAAAAATATTTCCTAGCACTTTCCCCATAAATCTCGTTAGGTAACTATTTTGTTAATGTAATTGGGAAATAACAGACTGATGAGCCAATGTAATTATGTGAAATTTACATGTATACAGTATTTTATAATAAAGGACTAATGTTAAAGTAGGGAAAAGTAGTTGTAACATCCATTACAGTTATTAGTTGCAAATTGAACTTAGTTTGAAAGTACGTTGTGCCATACAAACTATAAGCCACACCAAGGAATCGGTACTACAGATCCGGTGCCTAACTGCAGGGTGAGACGGAGCCCATCAGCTGGTTCCAACCATGATTGAGATTCTTGTGTTTACATCTCACACACCTCACACCCAAGTACATGTTTCAGAAAGATTGGCAATCATTGAGACACCTCAGTAACAGTTAATTGCCTCATTATACAAAGTGAGGAAAAGTATTCATATTTCTTAAGTTTTTAGCTCTGCGGTTATAGATAAAGGTGCCTGTTTTATGGCCAGTACCACATGAACAACTATTAGGATTCTTCTTGTTTCTAGTCAGGGTTTGTTCATTTTAATAGAGCAAGCACCTCATAAGGCTAGAGCGCAAAATGCAACTTGACAATTGTCATGGTTAAAAAAGACTTCTAAAGGGTTTCCATACACACAAAGAATGAAGGAGGTAGAATGGACTCTGGTGATCATATTATTTATTTATTTGGCAAGATCTCAAATGGAATAAGAATGAGAACCCTATTGAAAATTAATTTAATGGAATGGCCAGAATACCAGAAACACTTTGGACTTTCTTTTTCATTTAATATCTAACATATACTCACATATTCATGTAACATAAATTACCAAATTACCTTTATACAGTGCATCTGTATTCAGTGTGTGTCTCCATCGTTCCCATGAAGGACAAATGTAATTAATCAAATCTCAATTTAAATAGGTAAAATTATAGAACTTTGAGATATGTAGATGGTGATTCATACTTAATGTGAGAAAATGGAAACTGGAGGCTTTACAATTTGGGTTTATTGCCTGAATGACTAAATAATAGTGGTGAGAGTGGACAGTCTTGTCTTGTTCCTGACCTTAGGGGAAAAGCTCTCAGTTTTTCCCCATTGAGGATGATGTTAGCTGTGGGTATTTCATATATGGCCTTTATGATGTTTAGGTATGTTCCCCTTAAACCTACTTTGTTGAGGGTTTTTATTATGAATGGATGTTGTACTTTGTCAAATGCTTTTTCTGCATCTATTGAAATGATCCTATGGTTCTTATCCTTTCTCTTATTGATGTGATGTATCATGTTGATTGATTAATGAATATTGAACCACCCTTGCAACCCAGGAATAAATTCCACTTGATCAAGGTGAATGATTTTTTAATGTATTTTTTTATTCAGTTTGCTAGTATTTTGTTGAGGATTTTTGTATCTATGTTCATCAGAGATATTGGTCTGTAGATCTCTTTTTTTGTGGTGTCTTTATCTGGTGTTGCTATCAGGGTAATGGCCTCATAGAATGAATTTGGAAGTTTCCTTTCCTTTTCTATTTTTTTTGGAATAGTTTGAGAAGAATAGGTATTAACTCCTCTTTTAATGTTTGGTGGAATTTGCCTGTGAAGCCATCCGGTCCTAGAGACATTTGTTTGTTGGGAGTTTTTGGTTTTTAGGGTTTTGTTGTTTTGTTTTGTTTTTGTTTATTACTGATTCAATTTCTTTGCTGGCAATCAGTCTGTTCAAATTTTCTATTTCTTTTTGTTTCGATTTTGAAACTGTTTCAGTGTTTCTAGGAATTTATCCATTTCTTCCAGGTTGTCCAATTTGTTGGCATATAGTTTTTCATTATATTCTCTTATACTTGCTTGTATTTCTGTGGTGTTTGTTGTTATTTCTCCTCTCTCATTTGTGATTTTATTTACTTGGGTCCTTTGTCTTTTTTCTTGATAAGTTGTACTGGAGGTTTATCAGTATTACTGGTTTTTTTCAAAGAACCAGCTCCTGGTTTTACTGATCTGTTCTATTGTGGGGTTTTTGTTTGTTTTGTTTTTGTTTCTATATCATTTATTTCTGCTCTGATCTTTATTGTTTCCTTCTTTCTGCTGTTTTTAGGTTTTGTTTGTTGCTCTTTTTCTAGTTTCTTTAGGTGTCAGATTAGGGTTTGAGATTCTTCTTGCTTCTTGAGGTAGGCCTATAATGCTATAAACTTCCCTCTTAGAACCACTTTTTACTGCATCCCAAAGATTTTGGAACGTTGTGTTTTCATTTTCATTTGTCTCCATGTACTTTTAATTTCTTCTTTTATATCCTGGTTGACCCATTTATTGTTCAGTAGCATGTTATTTAGCTTCCATGTATTTGTGGTCTTTTCAGATTTTTTCTTGTGGTTGACTTCTGGTTTCATAGTATTGTGGTCAGAGAAGATGTGTAATATGACTTTGATCTTTTTGAATTTGTTAAGGCTTGTTTTGTGGCCTAATAAGTGATCTGTTCATGAGAATGTTCCATGTGCACTAGAAAAGAAGGTGTATTCTGCTGTTTTACAATAGAATGTCTGAATATATCTGTTAAATCCAACTGGTCCAGCATGTCATTCAAAACCATTGCTTCCTTGTTCATTTTCTGTTTAGGTGGCCTGTCCATTGACAAAAGTGGGCTGTTAAAGTTCCCCATTATTATAGATTAGTCCCTTTGTGTTTATTATTAACCATTTAATGTGTTTGGGTGCTCCCATGTTGGGTGCATAAATATTTACAATTGTTATATTTTCTTATTGGATTGTCCCCTTTATTATTATATAGTGTCCTTCTTTGTCTCCTATTACAGTCTTTGTTTTAAAGTCTATTTTGTCTGATGTAAGTGTTGCTACTCCGGCTTTCTTTTGATATGCATTTGCGTGATAAATGTTTTTCCATCCCCTTACTTTTAATCTGCCCATATCTCTAGGTCTAAAATGAGTCTTGCAGGCAACATATAGATGGGTCTTGGTTTTTTATCCATTCTATCATCCTGTGTCTTTTGATTGGAGCATTTGTCCATTTATAGTCAAAGTAACTATTGATAGACATGTACTTATTGCCATTTTATTACTTGCTTGTGGTTTTTGAAGATTTCCTCTGATTCAACAGGAATTCTTTAGTATCGGCAAACATATAACATGGATACACCTCTTCACTTTTCAACTACATCCTGAGACACTTTCCAACTTATTAATGGGCAATAACATAGTAGCCCATAGTTATTTTAAATTATACTGTTTATTACTTTAGCAAGTTCTAATAGAATGACCATTGATATCCCTGAGATACTGCATTCTCTTGAATTACTTTCCACATTATTAGATCTGTTCAGGAAAGTTATAACATTAACTGTATCATACACTATTCTAAGTTTGAAGAAGTTGGTAACACAAATATGATGTGTAAACTAGCATTCTGTTAACCTGAATATTCAAAATTTGTGGCACCTTATATTGGGTGAGTTTGCCATATTTGTTTTTAACAAAAGGAAAAATATAGATTAGCTAGCTATTGATGGGAGCTACTGGAAGAAGTTATAACTTACAAGTTAAAACTTATCAAGCTTTAGACTGGGTGCCAGTCACCTTGATTATCTGTTGCTTATTAAGGATTTGGGGTTTTTGAGTATGGTTAGATTGTTTCCCTTTTGTACAACTTTTAGAAACACAATCAGAAGTATGAACTGGATGGAAGACATCTTTGAAATGCCATTCGTTTCATATTGTTTACATGTGAGGATCTGAAATATTTTTTCACATCCTATTTCACCTGTTGTGCCATCTTAAAAATCGATTTCCTCTTGCATAAAACCACAGTGTTTAAAACTATAAAAGCAAACACAACAGTGAAGAAATTTTCCCCTGGGTCTGTTTATCATATGCTTTAAAACAGAACTGTTTGAATACCAAAAATTAGCATTCCCGAATTTGAAGATAGAGACTGTTGTTTTGTTTTGTTTTACCACCTGCATGAGGGAAGCTGATTTGAAGAATATTCTTCAAATTCTAATGGCTTTCTGAAAAATCATTTTTATACTGCGGAGTGATGATTCTTGCCACATTCTGATTGGAAGAGTTTCTAAGAGAAGCAGAATGGACTTAACTTCCTTTGAAAATATAATCCAGAATAAGAGAGTTAGAAGTATGTATTCATTCTGTGAGCTTCCAGGTGCTCATTCTTAATCATGAGTAAAATATGTTTCAGATCCAAACAATGGTAAGCTTTACTTCGTTCTTTCAGTCATTCAACAACGAGTGTTTTTTAAGTGCTTATTCTGTGTCAGGCATGTTCTCCACATATTGTATACAGCAGGGAACAAAGTGGATGAAAAACAATCACCTTATGAAGCTTATATTCTATACAGGGAGACAAGCAGAGAAAGAAGCAGATGCATACATACATGCATACATAAATTATATAGCATGACAGATGGTAATATTGCTTTGGAAAAAATAAAACAAGAGAATAGTGAGTGCAGGATTAGGTTTGGAGTGTTAAAATTTCCACAGAGATCTGGAGGTGATGACAAGGCCATATCTACAGATACCCTTGGGGAGGTTTGCTCCAGGCGCTGGGACTGGGAGATACAATATCCCTGACATTGGAGCACAGTTGGGGAAGAGCAAGGAGGACGGTGTGGCCAAAGCCCATTGAGGCAGAAGTCAGGTTACCAGGATGGGGTGGAAGCAGATTTATTGGGCGTTGTGAGCAGTAACAAGGGCACTGGAGAGAGGTGAGAGGAAATGCTACTGGTAGCATTTGAGCAGATTGATGAAAGGTTATACTGTTTTTAAACAATGACTTACTTTCAGTAGCCATACACAAACAAAAGCAGCAGCAGTGGTATCAGTTAGGAGACCACTGAGTATTCCAGGAAGAGATGATGGCGTCTTGGGCCTGGATGATGGTGATACAGGTGGTGACAATTGGTCAGATTCTGGATGTATCCTGAAGTTTGAACCAACTGACTCTTTGTAGTTGTTTAAATATAAAATGTGAGAGAAAGGATGAGTTGGGGATAACCTCAAGGTATTTGACTTGAGCAAGCATAGGGTTGCTAGTTACTATGATATAGAAAAATGTAGGAAGAGAATGTTTGGGGGAAAATATCAGAAGTTTAGTTTTTAGTCTCATGAAGTTTGAGACTCAAAATAAATACTCAACTAGGAAAGGTAAGTTGACAACTGCATATTGAACTCTGTATTTCTGAGAAAAAGTCCAGACTAGAGATACATACTTGGGTGTTATTACTGTGAAACTGGTATTTAAAATTATGCATCCAAATAAGATCACCAAGAGTTATGTAGCTAAAGAAAGGGAGATGGTTAAAGACTAAGCCCTGTGCTCTCCAAGATTTATAGTTTGTAAATGAGAAGAACCAGAAGAGAAGGCTGTAGCCAGTTAAGTAGGAGTAAAACGAGGAGAGGGGGTCACCCTGAAAGGATGGATGTTTCTGTTGGAGGTGTGCAATGAAATTGTGGGCATGACAGGTTTGAAAGACAACAGGAGGAGGGAAATTGGATAGAGTGAAAGTTCGCTTAATAGGAAAGCAGGAGAGAAGGATGCTAGCTAGAGGGGGAAAGGGTAAAAAAAAAAAAAAGACACTTGGCAATTTTTAAAGTTGGATGAAATAGCACTACTTTTTTGGCATGAATCAGTACAGAGAAAAATAAATGATGATGTATGAGAAAGAAATAAAGAAGAATTTCTGGAGAATTGACCCTGTGCAAGAAATTATGAAATATAATGCACAAGTAGATGCACTGCTTTATTTTTTTAAGATTTATTTATTTATATGAGAGAGAGAGAGAGAGTGAGAGCATGAGGGGGGATAGGATCAGAGGGAGAGAATCTCAAGTAGACACCCTGCTGAGCACAGAGTCCACTGCGGGGCTCGATCTCATGACCCTGAGATCATGACCTGAGCCAAAACCAAGAGTCATCGGATGCTCAACCAGCTAAGCCACCCAGGCACCCCTAGATGCATTGCTTTATATGGAAACAAGGAGTGTTGATCCGAAGTGATAGGAGAGGCAGCAGAGTCTGTGGGCTCTCATACAGGGCGATTAATGGATATTGTGATGAGAGCTTTGGAATAGTTCTTCTGGTTCCTTTTTTTTCCCCTCAGGGAAGTAAAAAGCTAAGATGAGAATGTGTAGAAGCTTCAGAAGGAAAACCCACGCAATAGCCATCAAGGGGAGAGGAAGAAGGAATGGACTAGATGTGTACAGTGGGATTGCCAGACGGCAGTAGAGATGACTCACATGAGTATAGTGGTCATGAAGTTAAAGGAGGACTGTTCTTCATGTGATTATTGGGGTTTTTTTCCAGAGTTCTGTTTGGCATAGGTGGGAGGCGTAATTTAACCATTGTTTGGGGATTGTGTAACTGCGTACAGCATAACAAGAGAGGAGCAAGGGAGTTGTATACAAGTCACTGAAGGTAATGAGAGAGGAAATGAGGGAAGGCATGGGGAAGAGAGTGTAAAGGTGGCAGAGTCAAGGACACTGGAGTTAGTGCCCCGAGGAAGTGAGCTCTCATATTTAAAAGAAAAGATCTGTGTACGCACATGTTGTGATACAGTAGAGCATTTTCCACTCTCGATTGAGAATGATTCTCATCTATTTGTGCTATGCCTCATTTTGCAAGGAGGGCATTCTTATGTAGGGAAATCTTAATGATTATAAATGCTCTGCATATACTCCATGCTGACGGAAGCCGTGTTTCACTGAAGGAAGAACGCATTAAATGCAGTGGGCAAGAGGGATGCATGGCCCTTCCCCAACCTCTGTTTTTTTCGGTCTCTCTCTCTCCATTTTAATATTTTTTCCTTTATTTAAAAAAAAATTCTCTTCTTACCATTTGACCTCTGAAAATTCCTGGAAAGGCTGTTTGTATCAGCAGATATTGCTGGAGATAGATAAAGGAGGCGAATTACAGAGAGAAACCAGTGATTAAACAATAAAATGCCTATAGCCCAAAAGGGAGATCTCATCTTAAAAAGCAAAGGAAAAAATAGGGAAAAACAAACATCAAACCCTCTAAAAGTACATAAATGCCTAAAAGAGTAATTTTCTTAATGGAAGAACTTGTGCTAACTCCACATTGCTATCCCAGTTTCTGTCTCCCCAAAGGCAGCCTCACAGCCCACACGTCCCGCTCTCCCACGTACGAGAGCTCCAGCCCCAGCGCAGCCTAGCAGGTCACACACCAGAACTGATCGTTTGTCTGTGCTGCTTCTATTCTGTTTGCCCGACCGCAGCTTCTCTTTTAACATTATTTCCCCCCCTTAGAAGGACAATAGGAAAGAGGAAAATAAAAATGTTAGCCTAAGACAGGTGGCGTTAAGACACCAAGAGCCTAGCCTGAGGTCGGGCATGAATCTCCGGGAATGAGACCGCAGGAGCTGCTGTGGTTATACTGTGTTTCCAAGACCAGGGCAAGTTAGACAGAACCATGACTGCACAAGAATTTGGTGAGTAACTCTAGGTTCTAGTAGTTGCTCTGGCCCAGTTCTAGCCATTTATAACTGTTATAAATATCTCAGCCACCCAACTTAACCCAAATGATACTCTTGAATTTTTTACTGTATGCACACCAGGATTTTGAGGTTTACATAATTTTCTTAAACAACAAAATACTACCAAATGGCCATTAAAAATGCATAGTTCATGTTGTAAGAAACAGTTATCACCTTGTTTAACCAAATTTTCCATCACAAGCTGTATAATTCCAAGTTTCTGGATCTTATTCTACCTTTGGGGGAAAAAACGGTATTTGAATCAAATACAGGATCACTCCTTAAGTGTTATAGGAGGTTCATTTTTTTATTCTTTGAAAGCAGAGTAGAGTCACAGTTGCTTTGATCTACCTCTAATATAATTAAAGGAAAAAGTCTTGTTGTCTTTTCCCTCTCATGTGTTTCTCTTTACACATCAGTCCTCTTTCTTTCTCCTCCTCTTTAGTGACCTATTTCAATACTCATTTGTCACTGTGTTATTGTAAATAGTGATTTAAAACAGCAAGATTTACTTGGTGCTACACATCTTATTGTGTACTGTGAGTGATTACAAAAGAAATTAAAACTTTGGATCCGAAGGTATGAAGATCTAGAGGGAAGTCACGGACATGCAGAAAGGAACATGACCTTGTGAAAATTTTGTGTTCATAGAATACATGTGATTAAAGTTGGGTGAGATTATTGAAGACATTGTTTTCCTAGAGGAGCCAGGATTCTTTTTTTAAGATTTTATTTATTCATTTGTCAGAGAAACAGAGAGAGAGAGAGAGTGAGCACAAGCAGGGGGAGCAGCAGGCAGAGGGAGAAGCAGGCTCCCCGCTGATCAGGGAGCCCGATGCTGGACTCGATCCCAGGACCCCAGGATCATGACCTGAGCTGAACTGAGCCGCCCAGGCATTGCAGGAGCCAAGATTTGAATAAGGAGATGTTCAGGGGAACAATGAAAAACCAATTTCATACTGAAGAAGATACTGCTAGGAGAGGCTGGACTCAGCTAGTACAACTTGCCCCCCTCTACATTTTAGCAATAATTTTCCCTTAAACCAAAAGGAGCACTCAGATAAAACTAGTGATAGATGCAATTATGCAATGTTTTTATATCTTTGGATGGCATGAGAAACTAAAAGTATAGGAAGTAAATAATACAGGGTAGCTCTCACCAAGCTCATCCTCCGGCCTTCCTCTGTCTCCTTCTTCCTCACTGTCTCCAGAAGGTGCTTCAAGGAAGAAGCTCATTTCAGTTCTTTTCTATGAATACCCAGAAGTGGGAATGCTGGATCATGTGGTCGTTCTATTTTAATTTTTTGAGGAACCTCCTTAGTGTTTTCCTCAGCAGCTGCGCCATCCTACATTCCCACCCACAGCGTACAGCATTCCAGTTTCTCCACATCCTTGCAAACACTTCTTTTCTTTTTATATACATAGAATAGCCATCCTAACAGGTGTGAGGAGATATTTGAGCTCCCGTGTTTATTGCAACATTATTCACAATAACCAAGATGCAGAAACAATTTAAATGTCTATCAGTGGATACATGGGTAAAGAAAATGTGGTATATACATATAGTGGAATATTCTTCCAGCTTACTAAAGAAGGAAATCCTGCCATATACAGTAACATGGATGAACCTGGAGGACAGTATGCTGAGTGAAATAAGCCAGGCTCAGAAAGACAAATACTGCATGATCCCACTTATATGAGATGTTTAAAGTAGTCCAGCTCAGAGAAGCAGAGAGAATAGTGGTTGCCAGGGGCCGGGGGGAGGGGGAAAGGAGGAGCTGCTATTCAGGTATAAAGGTGCAGTTATGCAAGATGGATGTGTCCTAGAGCATCTGCTGTACAACATCATGCCTATACTTAAACAATACTGTAGTGTGCACTAAAAATATGTTCAGAGAGTGGATCTCATGTTAAATGTTATTACCACAGTAATCAAAATTAGTCTGATCTCGCCATTTCCTCATGATTTACTGGATAAACTGTATACCTTTAGAATAGTGTCTGGTGTTTTCCATGATGTGGGCCCTGGTTCACTAACCTTCTCTCTGTCTCTGCTGGCTCTGTCATTTCTCTTAAAATGTCTCTTCCTCGTTAGCCAGGCAAACTGCCTGATTCTTCAAGATTCAACTCAGATGCCACCTGCTTCATGAAGCTTTCCCCTCAGTAGAATACAGTAATCCTTTTGCACTTCTTTAAACCTAAACAGGCTCCTTCCATTTTGTTGCATTTATGGAGAGTAGAGCCTTCCCTCTACTTCCATGAGATGCTTGAGGGCAGGGGCTAGGGCTCGCTACTGATCATTACTGAGCAGCAGCTGCTTTGCCTCAGACATTGTGCCCGGTGGGTGTTTGTGACAATGGTAACCAAAAGCAGCTACTGAGGGTTGCGGAAAGGGAGGGGGATGGGGGATGGGGTAACTGGGGGATGGACATTAAGGAGGGTATGTGATGTGATGAGCACTGGGTGTTATACGCAACTGATGAAATCACTGAACATTACATCAAAAAAAAAAAAAACGTGAACCCCTCCTTCTTGAAAGTTATTGAGTAATTTTTAAAAAGATGCTCATTAGATAGTCATACAAGTTATTATTTTAAACATGTCATGAAGGGAAATTGCAGAGGAGAATATGGAGCCTGGAAACCGAATAAATTTTGAGTTATTGTGGTAGGAGGCACCATTGGGAGTCAAGAAAGCCTCTTTGAGTATGTAGATTTGTATATACATGCATTTCTCTTGATAAGTTGGAATCATTTATAAACCTTTTTAGTTTTTCTTCTGGTTACATTACATATGTTAATAATATAATTAATCATCTACTTCTAGTTGTATTAACCTTAAACCATATCTATTGACTCTTCACTGTAGAAGGTGAGGAAATTAAATTGTATTTGCAATGTAATTTTTATAATTGATTTTTTGTTTGCATTTGTAATGTAATTTGTAATTGCTTACCATACTTCTTTCCCCTTTGCCTCAGGATTTTGGTTCGTTGTATTGTCATTTCGGTTTTTCTAGCAGTTATTTTTATACACTAGCATGCTGCTTACTGGCTGTCCAAGTGTAGTTCCAACAAGAAAGCTGGTTGATATTTTTATTTATGTTAATGAGCAAAATAAAACTTCACTCGTTTGTCCGTGATGTGAATTATTCACTAAATCAGATAATAGTTCTCAGATCCTAGATGAATGTTTTCTCAAATTTTTGTGCTATTCACAATGGATGCAGACACAACGCGCTTTTAAGTTCAATCTGCATTACTGATGTTTTCTTCATTACTTTCTTAAGTTAAAGGAGCAGCGTCAGATCCTGTTTTCCCAAGTTACTGATTGTCTGCACTGCTGTTTGCTCCCACCAGGCCTGACATCAGGCTACCTGCCTATCTCCCCAGGATGGAGAGGAGGGAAGAGATGGGTGTTAATAACACTGTTACTAGGATTTCCATCATACAGTCATTGCGATGATTATAAGCAGCCTCAAGTACAAAGGATATAGTAAAACTGTAGAAAAATAATTTCAAAATTATTTTGAGTATTTTGAGACTTTTGAGTATTTTATACATTTGTTTTGCTTTAATTTAATTGTAGATTTATGTACTTTAATGTTTAATAATGGATTTGTTTAAAAAGCAGCTTGCAAACGTCCTGAAAACTTAACAGTCATCTCTTATGTACTAGTTCAGGGGTCAGGGAGGAGGAGGGCTCCGACACACCGCTGCCTTCATACCATTACATAACCTACTTAAACATCCGTTATTGGCCGATTTGTTTTAAAATCGTGTCTAATACCAGATTTTTATTAAAGATGAGGAAATTAGTGCACGCACTGTTTCTTCTGACTCTTCTTCCCTCCATCCCTAAGTTTCTCAACTCAGTGCCATATTTTATTACTCAGCTCCCTATAAAACCCAATGGCAGCTCATTGATGCACATTACCGCACATCATCAGAGATACTAGCCACTGTGATTAGAAAAGAGAAATAAGTATGATAAAAGTACAGCCTTGGGGGAAAATCATCAACAACTTGGCAAACGATGGGGTGAGAAATACCTTTCCAAGCAGGAAACAGAACCCAGACATCAGCTGACCAACTGAGATAAAGAGCCTAATAAATTTGACTACATATGAACATTAACATATATGAGAGGAAATGGGCTAATGCCCTCAATAATTGCTTATTAGTTATTACTTCATTTAAAAAACTATAACTTGATAGAGAAAGGGAACAAATATATGAATGATTGTCCTTTGTGCCTTGAGAAAACCAAACAGCGTCAAAGCTCAATCTCCTCCCCACTAATTCTGTTTTTGAAAAATAAACTTTCAGGGTGCCTGGGTGGCTCAGTCGGTTAAGTGTCTGCCTTTGGCTCAGGTCATGATCCCTGGGGTCCTGGGATGGAGCCCTGAGTAGGGAGGGAGTCTACATCTCCCTCTCCCTCTCCCTCTGCCCCTCCCCCTGCTCATGCACTCTGGCTCACTGTCTCTCTCTCAAATAAATAAATAAAATCAACTTTTTCTTGGAATAACTTTAGCATTACAGAAAAATTACACAACGGATTTCCCTTTTATTTTTTAGCATTTTTTTTACCAAGGTAAAATTCTCATAATATAAATTAGACCTAACCCTCTGCCTCTACCTCCCAAACATTTTTATCACTCCAAAGGAATTCCATCCTCATCAAGCAGTTACTCCCCATTGCTGCCTCCCTCAGCTCATGGCAACCACCAGTTTGCCCTCTGTCTTTATGGATTTACCTATTCTGAATATTTCATGTGTATGGAACCATACAATATATGACTTTTTATGTCTGGCTTCTTTCACTTAGCATGTTGTCAAGGTTCATCCACCCACTAATTCTTAATGGCTTTTCAAGTTCTGACACAAACAAATCAGAAAATTTATTCTTTTCTTGCTTTATTCACAGCCTTTCTCCATTCCTCACCCTGTGTTGTTAATGGTCTGAATCATCTCTGGTCCTAAGTGGGGCTGAAGTTTTTTCCCTCCAGAGATTTTTTTTTCCTCTCAATTCCATAGTCGTATCCAGAAAGTAAATGTAAACATGTGGAATTGGTGATGATATTGGTTAGAGTGTGATGGTAAACTCTACCATGGATTCAAATGATTTAGAAAGCTCCCTGGGGTAATCGTGAATTGTTAACGTTCAGGAGAACACGTCTAGGACAGCGTGGTCCAGGTCCAGGGAGGACCGTTCACGTCGTGGTCCGCAACCATGTGTGTGACCCCACAAGTGTAACTGTCCCCGTCCATCCCCCTCATGGTTACAACTACTTGACATTATCCAACTGAATTTTATACCTATACACTTCACATTCATCCCTGGAAATTATTCTCCCCATTTCCCACTTGTATTCTCTGAGGGCAAGAAGTGTAAAAGCCACAAAACATATGCCTGAAAGATGAAAGAATTGAGTCATAGTATTAATGCTAAATTGAAGAAACATCAGAAGGAAGAAATAGAAGCAGAAGAGAAGTGATTGAAACTTGGGAGCTCGCTGGTGTTTTATGAGGAGACGCCATGAATCCCACAGTGCTTTCCTGAAGGAAGTGCCAGCCTCAAAATGAGAAGTTGAAATAAGAACAGTGTGAGGCCAGTGGTAAGCATTTTCTTGAGAAAAATGGCTTGAAACAAGAGAGGTCCCTAAACTCCTGGTATCATTTAATATATCGACTAATAACTATTGCTCATCATCTGGCCCCTGGGGTCTCCTCTTGGGCTGGGTTGAGTGGCTTCCCTGTCATGGACTCTGGAGAGACAGGCAGTACCAGGGGCCTCTGTGTCTGCTGTGAAATCCGAAGCTCCGAGGATGGATGCGTCCAGTCCAGCATGCTCCTCTGGGAATCCTCATGTGGGGAAAGCAATTTAATTTTTAAAAATATTTCCAAATTGTCATGAGGATTCTTCATGAAGCTCCTCTCAGTCACACCCATAACTCCTTAGAGATGCATTTCGTTAGTGAGGTCTCTCAATTTGTCAGGCTCTTTTCACTTAAGCTGAGATGTTTTAGATGTTGGGCCATTGTAGCTAAATATTTTTCTTTCTTTACTTTCATGGAAAAATGACCCTTGTGTAAGTATAAATTAGGTTTGTTTGCAAGAAAACGCACTTTCCCATTACATGTTTCTGGATGAAGGAATCTGTCAGGCGCTGCCTTCAGTTAATGATAACTTGTACCAGAGTTGGCTTGCTTCACTGTAATGTTAATTTATCATGTGACTCAGTGAGGGTGGGAATACAGCCCATAAAACGTCATAAAAATAAGTGAACAGCTAAGAGGTATTTCAATTTTTTAGAAGTTCACTGGGTAACTTGCCCATAGATACATTTTACTGAATTACATAACAAATCAGAGTACACTATGAAAATCAAGTTGGAAAATTGTCTTCTTTTTTTTTTAAATTTCCATCGTCTATAGTGAACTAGGCTTCTTACATGAGACCATTGCAATTCTTTTAACAGAATCAGAGATTATATACTAATCCTACCTTTCAGTTAACGACATGTAGAATATTCATTAACCCGAGTTCTAAGTTTCTCCACACAACACACATGGTATATTCAGTTTAACACCAAACACATTTCAGGAAACTTCATTTTGGTCACGGGTCCTAACCCTCAATACCTAAGATCATTGGAACGTCAAACTGAAATATTCAAAGCCCAGCAGCTGTGGTGGACCTTCATTAACACATTTACACATCTAAGCCAAAATTGACACTAAAGTAAGTGTTTTCTCATCATTGTGTATATCTGAATTGCCTTCTGTTTGTCACATTTCTCCCTGAAGTAATAGATATGAAAGCAGTTTGAAGACTCTGATACAGAGTGAAGAGCTCTGTTAGGGACATAGTGTCCTTGGGTTTTGGGTCCAGCTCTCTCTAACTATCCATATGAACATGAGCTTGTCACTGCACCTGTCTCTTTCTATTTTCTCATCTGAGGGGGAAAAGGGGGATTTGAAGTAGAGCAATAGTTCCTTTTAAAAAAAAAAAAAGATGTATTTATTATGGAGAGAGAGAGAGAGCAGGGAGAGGGAGAGAGAATCTCAAGCAGGATGCATGCTGAGTTTGGAGCCCAACATGGGCTCAATCCCAGGACCCTGAGATCATGACCTGAGCCGAAACTAAGAGTCAGCTACATAACCTACTACACCACCCAGGCGCCCCAGTAGAACAGTAGTTCTTAACTAGGAGACCATGAGATCACCTTGGGATTTTTTTTTCTTCTTTTTAATATAGACTTGTCCACACCTCCCTGCTTCCCCCCCAACATTATTCTGATTCAGTAGACTCAGGGTGGTTCATCTCCACTTAAATTTCCCTTTGGTGGGGAGGTGCTATCTCACCTCTGATCCAGCTCTACAAACCCACTCTGCAAACACCTTAACTGCTCTTGCAATATGTGTAACATTAGCAGCAGCAATGTCAATGATGAGATCAAAAGTGTTGACATCCAGTGCTAGCCGGGGAAGTCTTGATCCCATGAAACTCCCTGATAAGAAACGAGTTAGCTGTTCTCAGTCTGTTATGACAACAAACCAATTTCTGAAACAACAACCTTGATGTGTAGTGTAAGATCCGGTCCAAAATATATTCCACCAAGGGTACAGACTATTTGAATGTAGACTGTGCTCCCTCAACTTCTCCCCTGGTAAGAAGTTGGGACTGAATGGAGATTTCATAACTGCTGTATTCATTGGCAGCCTCCCATCCCCAGAGCCCAGAGGGCTAACAGATTAGACCAGGCTAAGGGCAGAGTAATAGGAACAGAACTTTCTCAGGTTTACAGATGAGGTGTTAATTGGTGATCTGGGAGAAAGTGCTGCATCTGAGTCTGTATCCATGGCCAGCTTCATGGACAGATGACCTATGCTGTCACACAATGACCCTATGCTGGTTTTAATGCCACGTTGTCGCTGTCTTGAAGTTCTTAATGAATTTTGAACAAGGGTCCTGCAGAATTCTCATTTTGTAGTAGGCCCTGCAATTTATGTAGCCAGCCCTGTTGTAGCAATAAAATCAAGCACTTCGTACCATTTTCTTTGGTTCTCTTCTTTTTCCTTTGAGGACTACTCTTTACATAGTTTCGTCATTGGCAAGAAGCATCCCCTTCCCTCGCCACAGCCCACATGTCAGCCACATAGCAAGTTCGTCCTCTTCAGTTCTGATGACAGGCCCATCCTGCTCACTACAGCTTTGTCCTGGGGAGTGGCCCTCCTTAACACTCGTCCGTACATCAACCTCATTACCAACCCTCTCCCTCATCAAGAGGGGAAGATGTGCTGTCCTAATGCCCAAATCACAATAATTATAAGACCTCAGATACTAACAACCAAGGCAAGTGACTGCCAAATAGCCTTCACATACTGGTCTTTGTGGCAGAAGCGAATTCCAGAGTGACCATTTCCTTGCTACTAATAAAGTACTAGCAGGAAAGGGGGGAAAGTGAGGAGCCTCCAGAATTTTGTTTTTCCTTTAAGTTTTTGATAGCCAACAAGAGGGTTAAGTAAGTGTTAGTAAATAGCTTTTTAGGAATACAGATCAGTAAAACTCCACAAATGAACAGATTTATAATTTTGCTATTTATAGATAGATAGGGACAGTAGTTATCTATCCATCTATTTTTATGTCTGTATTTGAAGTAGTTAACTGATGGTTCTCTCCCACTTTTGGATTGGATCAGAGGAGGACCAAGCTGAAAATTCAATATAGTCCATTTTGTAATATCCATAACGGGATCCTGCAAGTCAATTTAGACAGATAATGTAGATAATAGTGTCCAAAAGAAAGGTGCATATTCTTTGTGCAGGATATGCACAGCTAGTCCTGCTACTGAGAGCTATTTCTCCCAGGGCCCCATAAAAAGGGTATTTGCATAATGAGTTTTCAAGCCTCTGTGGTGGAGACAGAGATGCAAGCTCACATCCTGCTTCAGGCTTCAAGAAAGCATTGGCTGCCTAGCTGAGAGGAGTGTGATCAGCTGATGCCTCCAGCTGTTAGCTCCTCTGGGGTCTGTATGGGCTTTCAAGCTGAGGTCACACTCTTCTCCAGGTGGCCTCCAGGCAATGACAGCAGATTAATGGGGGTACAGGGGCTGGGCCATTTCCGCCCCCTGCAGGACTCCTCCATCACACACACCATCTTTGTTTGCTCCAGAGCTCTTCCCGGAGGACACTTCCTTGGTCAAGTCTACTTTAGGGCCTGACAGCCCCACATGCCCTACCCTGCATCGTGCTCTTTTCTGCCCTTGAAGCTACCCCCAATAAAATGTTGCAGTCCTGATTCCTTTTCAGCATGTTTCCCAAAGAACACAATCTACAAAGCATCCCGACAGTAAATGCAAGGATGAATTTTACAGAGCTCCTTTTTATTAAGATGATAATGTACTATAAAGTCTGAGCAAATATCATTGAAGCAACATGGGGAAGACAGCAGTAGAGCAAAATGGGATTGTAGCACTCAGCCTGGATTTATTTGAGAGGAAAGGACACCCCACCTCACTTTCTAGCAGTTTTCTGTAAACACTGTTCCTCTGGAAAGAGCATTTGATACATATTGAACAACCTTGAGCTCAAAATTAGAGTCCCTGGAAAACAAGCAATGTCCAGAGACCAACCCCTCGAGGGACCCTAGGGCTCTGACTTTAAGCCGTATCGTCATCACAAACTGAGCCTGTTTGTGGAGCTACCTTTAGTACCTAAGTATTCTGTCTTCGTTCGTTTTATTATCTTCACAACTCACTGAAAAGCTCAGAAAGCCTGGTGATTTAGAATCAAAATTTCAGTCACTAATTTTTTATTTAGCCCCTTATGTCCAATTAATCACTCAGCTTTGTTTATGTTTTCCCAGAAATGTCGTGCTTTTCTCTTGATCATACCGTGCCTGACTGATCTTTTGCCTAACTCCATGGCAGAGGAGCGCTAGTTGCCCCCCAACTTTGTTTTCTTGTCCTCCTGGGCAAAATAATTAGCTGGCATCTTATAAACACATGAGCATGAATTGTAAATAGGAGCTCGTGAGGAGGTTGTGTTTCTGCCCATTGGAGGTCTTCTAAATGACATTTACAACTTTTTTTATCGGTATCATGATGCTGATGGAGCTATGCTTCTCCTGTGAATATGGGCACTGACCATTGAAATGTTCCCTTGGCTAGCATTTGGTACACATTTTAAGCTCCTTAGTTTAGCACATAAATCACATACTAATTCATGGCATGCTTCCCACCCCCCACCCCCCCACCCCACCCCCACCCTGCCCGTCACTGCCCCTGCAACTCAACTACACAAACTAGTATTGCAGCTCCTGGCAATTATAATGCTTCATTCTTTGTCTGGGCTGTTTGTTGTTGAGAGAATTTTTTTTATTCCTTTCTGCTTAAAGATAGCTCCTTCAATCATTCAAAGCTCAGCTTAAGCGTCCCTTCCTAAGTGAACTTTTCTCTGATCCCCTAGTTTGATTCCTTTCCTTTCATGTGTTTCCACCAAACTTCAATCACTTTTACCATAGCACCCACCATATTGTTCCCTAAATGTTGTTATACCCCAGATATATTATAAACACCCTGAGAACTGTAATCCTGTGTTATTTGACTTCATATCTAAATGAGCCCAGAACTGTTGAATGAATGTAGTTTGTTTTCCATTCTGACATCTTCATGCTCTCTCTCTTTTACTCCAGGGCCTAGAATTAGCTGTCAGAACAGATGGCTGAAAGGAACTGGCCTTAAGTATGCTAAAAAGTATGTTTAATTGTGATCATGGACATGCTTCTTTCTCAGGGGTTCCATTTCTGAAATGGAAATTAATTTGATCCTTCTCTAGAGTGATGTTCAGATTAATGTTATGCCATTTGTAAAGGCCTTTAGGACTCTCCGATGAAGGGCATTTGATATTAGCCTCATTGTTACTTGAAGCTGCGTTTTAGGGTTCGTCTGTTTGCTGCTCAGCATGACGTTTGACATTCTCTTAATACAGCACATCCCAGGATTAATTAAGAGATTCCTAGAAGGCTTGGGGACACACCTACTTTAACATCAGTGTGCTTTGAATGTTGATCTTGACATCTTTACTTTCAATAATTATGGTGTCTTTAAATGATAATCTAACATACAATTAAGGCTCCCTTGTTCCTGTGAAGATTCTGGGTAGAATTTCATAGCAGTGATTAGCGAATATGTTCTCCAGGATTTTATACTGAATTGGAAAATAAACCCACATTCTTGAGCTTCTGTCACTTAACTATAACATCTTTCTAAATAAGGACCCTTCACTAAAACCACAGAAGAAAGAACTGAGGCATTTGTGAGCACAAATAATCCCCAAAGCAAGGATTTAGAACTGTACTCACATGTAGGCTTCCAACCTAGGAATGGAGGCCCCTTCTCAGCGACTTGATGGAAGGGTCAACACATATGTGAACTCTGGAGCAGAACAGCTCTGTACTGTAGGATTTCCAAGTGTTCCTTATTGATGAGATTGATGGGATCAGGAATGACTGGGTCATGTGGCAGTCTTGAGAGCTGCAGTCCCCACGCACCTAAAAGAAAACAGCCACCTGAGCAACCATTTCTATGTGTGATGTCTAATGCCCAGAAGCTACAGAAATAAACTGTTAGAGGCAGATGTGCTTGCCTTCTGCCAAACATTCAAAGGTTCCATTTTTAACACAGGATATCTGTTATTAAGACAATGAGCTAAGATGTCAGTTCAAAAGCTGCAAAGGAATCTAGGTCTGCAGCATAAAGAGCACACTGATTCTCCTTTCCTGCTTCCCTCCTTTCCTCCTAGAGGGGACACTACTTCCAGAATAATGATCTGGAAATACTGCTTTGATATGATAACTCCTTATTCAAGAACTTACTATGATTGTGTTATGAAAAGACTTTGATCCAGTCACGGGCTGTATTTGAAATGTAAGACCCTCTGTGATCTGGCTCCATCTCTTTATCAAATCAGTTTCTCATTCCTCTCCCCACCAACCCTGCTGCAGTCTGGTAGGACTCCTCAAGTCTTGCTCCATGTTTTCTACTCACATGGCTTTAGGCAAAATACTCCAGTTCTCTGCCCAGCCAGGTCCTGCCCATTCTTTCGATGTTTGACATTGAAGCCCCATTGAAGCCTAATGGGTCCACTTCCCACATTAATCAGTGGTCTCTTTAAATTCAATTAATAAACCTCATCATTCAAAATTAGCAACCTAAGCCTCATAATTTAGCAACAAATTACATACAGGTACACATGATTTTCGTATTTCTGTGCATCAATTAATCTCATCTCTTACGTTACATCTGAAGGCAATTGGCAAGATCTGTGTCCTTTTAGGCTAAAATTCTTTTTTATTTTTCTATTTTTTTTAATTAAGGTAAAATTTGCATAAGGTAAAATTCAACCTTTTTGTACATTTCTATGAGTTTTGACAAATGCATACAGTTGTGTAACTACCACTATAATCAAGATACAGAGCGATTCCATTGCCCCAAACATTTCCTTTGTGACCTTTTGCAGTCAGCCCCATTCCCACCTGTAGTTCCTGATGACCACGTACCTATTTCCTGTCTCTATAGTTTTGTGTCTGTGGAACCATACGGAAAGTAGACTTTTGTGTGTAGATTCTTTTACTTAGCATGACGCGTTTAGAATTTAATCATGTTGTGTGAGTCAGTCGTACATGCCTTGGTATTTCTGAGTAAGTACTCCATTGTATGGACATACCCAGTATGTTTATGCATTTACCAGTTGGGGAATATTTGGGTAATTTCCAGTGTGGTACAATAAAGCCACTATAAACATTCCCACACAGATTTTTGTTTGAACAGACATTTTATTTCACTTAGATTAATTTCCTAGAAGTGGAGTAGCAAGGTAAGTGAATGTTCGCCTTTATAAGAACCTTTCAGACTTTTCCATGATGGCTGTAGCATTTTGCATTTGGACCAGCATTGAATGAGATCCAGTTGCTCGGCATCTTAGTCATTATTATAGGTGTGTAGGGATATCACATGGTTTTAATTAGCATTTCCCTAAAGATTAATGACATTGCTTTTTCAAGTATTCGTATATACTCTATACTTTGTTTCCCTTTGGCTACTTCATAGTACCAGCAAATTACTAAGACTATATTAGACGCTTAATGAATATTTGTAGAGTGTTGAATTGCAGAACTAATACCATTCCTTTATGTGCCAATTGCCTCCTATTACTAGCTGCTACCATTTATTGAGCACCTACTGTGTTCCAGGCACTGTACTAAGTGCTTTATGGATGATATCTTATTTAATATTCACAATAACCCTGTGACGGTGGTGGGTATTATCTCCATTTGGTAATGACATTATTGACTTATCAGTATTCAAATCCTTCTCTTTCCCCCAAGAGGTTTTATGTTTATTAAGTTCTGGAGATTTTTTGTACTGCTGCCAATGATTGGAGAAGCGAATTAAAATAATCCAAATAGGCTTACATGATCTACATAAGGAAGAGTTGATCTAGAGATTGGCGGGATCGTGGAGAAGAAAGGAACCCGTACTTGAGAGAGGCAAGGGGAGATACAGCTGTAGAGATGGGGGAAAGAGGAAGAGAAAGGATTTTTGTGTGGTTGGTTGTTTGGTTTGATTTTATTCAGGTTGGGAGAAAAGACAGAGTAGGGAACAGCAACTAGAAGAGACTTTGGCGAGCTAGACAGATGGCGAAGAGCACTTAGGATGCTGGCTATTTAATTGTGGAACATAATTCTTTTGGAGGTTTTTGAGTTAACTAAGCAAAAATATGGCTTTGGGAGGAGGATTGAATTTTTCATTTTGACATTGGTAAAAATCATAGCGCTTATTCAGATTTCACTAGCCATCTGGGTCCTTGTTTGTGTGTGTGTGTGTGAGTGTGTAGTTCTGTGCAGTTGTATCAAATGTGAAGCTTTTTGTAACCATCACCACAATCCAGACTTTTAACTACATCACAAGACTCCCTCGTGCTACCAGGTTTTAGCCATAGCCCCTATCTCTAACCCCCGGCAACCACTAATCTGTCCTCCATTGCTGTGATGAGGTTATTTCACAAATGTTGTATACACGGAATCATGCAGTGTGTGTCCTTTTCAGACTGACTTGTTTACTCAGCCTGAGTCTTCAAGGTTGATGCAAGTTCTTGTGTGTACCAGTAGTTCTCCCCTTCTGTTACTGAGTAGTGTTCCTTGGGATGAATACACCATGCTTTGTTTCAATATTCACCTACTGAAGGACATTTAGGTGGTTTCCAGTTTGGGGCTATTATGAATAAAGCCGCTATGAACATTTATCTATCAGTTTTTGAGTCCTTTGTGGTTTTTTTCAGTTTTAAAAGAAACTGTCAAACTATTTTCCAGCCTTTTATATTCCCACCAGCAGTGTATAAGTGATCCAGTTTCTCTACCTCCTTGCCAGTATTTGGTGTTAGCATTATTTTTTATTTTAGTTATTCTGATAGGCATGCAGTGATATTTTATTGTGGTCTTAACATTAATTTCTGTAATTACTAATGACATTGAGCATCTTGTCACATGCTTATCTGGCACCTGCAGAGACCCTCTTTTGAAACACCTCTTCATATCTTCTGCCCATTTTCTAATTGTATGTTTGTCTTTCACTGCTGAGATTTGAGTTATTTATATGTTCTAAACACTAGTCCCTTAGCAAATATATGATGGGCAAATATTGTCTCCCAGTCTATAATGTCTTTTTCATCCTTAACAGGGTCTTTTAGAGAATAATTTCTTTTCATTTTGATGAGGTCCAATTTATCAATTTTTCTTTTTATGGACCATGCTCTTGGCATCAAGTCTAGGAACTCTTTGCCTTGTCCTAGGTCCTGAAGATTTTCTCCTGTTTCTTTCTGGAAATTTTATAACATGAGGTCTTACCATTAAGTGCATGGTCCATTTTAAGTTGATCTTTGTAAAAGGTATGAGGTTAAGGTCAGAGTTTACTTCATTTATTTATATATTTACTTTTTTGCTTACGGACACCCAGTCCTTCTAGCACTATCATTGACTCTTCCTTTCATTGAATTGCTCTTGCTCATTTTTGGGAAATTAATTGTCTGGAATTGGATTTTTATTTCTGTGAGCTCTAACCTGTGCTAAGAATGTTAACAAGGCAACTGATTCCTACTCAAGCTTCATGTGAATGGGCAGACTGAAACTCTGAGAGTTTAACACAATGTAGCATCTTTCTGCCCTGTAATTGTCCTTTCCTCGGGGTCTGTCTCCTATTATTAGGACCAAAAATCAAACAGTATATTTTGTAATGTCTTAGACATCAAAACAGGGTCCCTGTGTGCAAGACCAGTCCAGTACTGAGCTTAAAGTAAACTTCACATTTATACCTTTCCCTTCAATAAAGTCAGGAGGTTGGGCTCTGCAAGCTCAGCAAATACAGAAGAATTCTTCTGTCTTTACGAAATATTTTGACATCAACATCAGCAGAATTCTTGGAGACTCTTACCTAAATGTGGGTGAAACAAGCCCTTTGATTTATGAAGAAAAGGAAGGAAAAGCAGTTACCTTCATTTAGCCACTGTGGTTGGTGCTGAAAGGGCTGGGTAGCCAGGATTTAAATGAAATGTGGTATTCTTTACACATGGAAATCTTCAGTGACACGGCCTGGGCAGAGTCGCTCCTGCCTGCAGGAGATCAGGTCTGTGGAGGGCTCATGACAACCCTTGAGGTGTGGTAGTATAAGATTTAAACTCTCCACACGAGGGTGGCGCCTGGGTGGCTCAGTTGTTAAGCATCTGCCTTTGGCTCAGGTCATGATCCCAGGGTCCTGGGATCGAGCCCCACATTGGGCTCCCTGCTCTTTAGGAAGTCTGCTTCTCCCTCTCCCACTCCCCCTGCTTGTGTTCTCTCTCTCACTGTGTCTCTCTCTGTCAAATAAATAAACAAAATCTTTAAAAAAAAATAAAAAACTCACCACACGAATAGTTAAATACAGTAGAAAAGCAGCCCAGTAAGACTCAATTTACTGGCAGTATCCTCACATAATTTCACATGTGTTTTCTAACTTGACTTTGAGTCAGGCAATATAAATAAATAAATATAAATAAAAATGAAGACACTTTTATGGAGAGTTTCTAAAAGGTAATGCAAAGGGGCTCCTGGGTGGCTCCATCGGTTGAGTGTCCAACTTGATTTCAGCGCAATTCATGATCTCAGGGTCCTGGGATCGAGCCCTGAGTTGGGTTCTGTGCTCAGCATGGAGTCTGCTTGTCTCTCTCCCTCTGCTCCTACCCCTGCTCATGGTCTCTTCTCTATCTCTAAAATAAAACAACCTTTAAAAAATAAATAAAATAAAAAATAAAAGGCAATGCGAAGATAACACCAATACCATTATTCCCTTTGTTTTTTCTGAGTTCATTTATATTTCTGTAACACCAGTTATACTATACTATAACTGTTTACCTATTAATCATTCACCCTTCACTAAATAGTAAGCTCCTTCAAAGCAAGGATAAATTCATGGTCATCTTTGGAACCATATCACTTGGTACATGCCTGATTTATGAATGAATACTAATGTCAGCATGATTGTCATGAAATTATTTTATTTATTTAATTTGACCATGGAAGGACAATTGTATCAGCCAGCAATAACTGCCTCAAATACTATTCATGCATAGGTGGCGTAAGAAACAACACAGAACATTACCAAACTCCAGTTTTCCATAGGCACTTGCATGAGCACACACCACGCAGGCAGTTGATAAAACTTTGGCTATTTTTATAAATGGAAATGCTCTTAAAGAAGATTATTAGCTTTCTAATTACTTTGTGCTACAACACATGGTGACATTGGGAAATACGTGTTCTGCGTGATGTTTACAGACTATAACATTAAGTTGCCAGTTTTCTTGTAAGAATCAGAGCATTAGTGTTAAAAAAAGGTGAGATTCTTACAAAACAAAATAAAATTCAGTCTTCAGAGAGTTAAATAATTAGATACTGCAGGTTCAAAAAGCAGGATTTGTGATCATTTTTGGTGAGACCTCTTTTTGCTGACTGTCCTTAGATTTAAATGGCGTTTTCCCACTCCCCTGCCATGAGCACCATACAAATGGATAGAGAACGATGAGCGTTGCTCACTAAACTCATTTAGGCCAGCCACTGTTGGTTCGCAGAAAGAATTACTAAAAAATATCACATAGCCATTTACAAATATAAATGCTAAGTTTCGGTTGCAGAACAGTACTCTGGAGCCTAGTGTAATAGTGTCATAATATAATTATACACATAGATGCTTGTAAACACATGTAAGTTTCCAATCAGCTGTAACCGTGCTGCGAACAGATCTCCAGAGCTTTACTGTCATTATTGCACTGAGACACAAACATTTTTAATAACCTTCCCTTAAGGATTTTCAAAGAATAAGCTATGAAAAACCCCCTAACATGGAGCTTTTCTTAGGAGGGAAATAAAAAAATAAAATGGACATAAAGAGATGCTAATATTTTGAGGTTGCCTTCAAGGAAAAGTTCTTTTAAAAGATATTTAAGGAGGTTATTATTTCATATTTGCAAACGCATATGTTATTGCCTTCATTCGGTTTTCTGCTGCCCACAGGGAATTTCCGTGGTGTGGTTTGCTGGGGAGATCCTGGGTGCCCAGGCACTACCAAATGCTCCAGCCAAGAGTCTTAGCCCTGGCTGTAAACAAGCACAGGAAGGAATGTCTTTCCCGTTTCTCAACATTTGATGCAGCTGCTGAACCTGCTTCTCTCTGGTAGCCGCAACTGCAGATAACACTGGTTGCTTCGGCAAATTAAAAGCAAAGCCCACCACTAGATTAATTAGAATTATTCCAGTCTGGCTGGTACTTCTATTAATTATAATTTTACCTGACAGTTTGACAGACTCTGGGTGAATCTGCTAGCTACTGTACACAGATCTCTCGCCATCCTAAATTATTCACCTAACCACTAGTGGTCGTAAACATAATCATAGTATAGCACAGAGACAGCAAGGAATGAATGGAAACGTTTTGCACAGAGTCATTTTACTTCGGCTGAGACCATCACTTGAAATCGTAAATTATCTTACAGGGAGTATGAAAGTTCAGCTCAAATTTGGAACCAAGAATAAGCGATTTAATACCTAAATATTAAACAGCAGAGTGAAATACTTAAGCACGTTTTCCTTCCCCGACATTGACTTGTGCTTCTCCGTGTTGGAGCTCCGTTACTGCTTCTGCAGCTGAAACACCCACATCATCAGGTTTCCCTCACCAGACAGGGCTTTATTTTCTGTGTCCTTGTTACCGCTATAAGAATTGAAAATCCCCTACCTTCTGTATTCCCATTATCCACAGTGAAGGT
Source organism: Eumetopias jubatus (assembly GCF_037043125.1). NCBI lineage: Eukaryota > Metazoa > Chordata > Mammalia > Carnivora > Otariidae > Eumetopias > Eumetopias jubatus. The sequence goes on from NW_028274820.1 coordinate 100,528,126, forward strand.
GATGTGTTCCCACCCCTGACACACCCATCCTGTGCGTTCTAATTAGGACAGACACGCCTCTATTCTTTGTGTTTATCACCCAAGCTTACCCCAGGTTCTTCTCTTTCTCTTGCATTTTCTTCTTACACTCAGTATCCATTATCACTTCACCCTGAGATTCACACAGATTTTACAAGATCCAGTTTTCCAAATTATTAAATGGCATGTATGTATGTTCTTTCCGGTCTCGAGTCACCTAAATGCTAATAATTCTCAATTTTATCCTAGGAATAAGAAAATAAGAGAGGAAACGTACTGTTGTATTTGTGGGAGAGACATTGTTCTAAAAATAACTTCTCAAAAGCCAACAGCAGACCCCGGGGAAGGTTAATGTGACACGCATCATATTTCAATGTATTTTCTTCTGGTTGTGTTGAGGCTCACCAAACAAGCTAATAACCCTGAAGTGTGGGATCATGTTAAACAAAAGGACATTTTGATTCATGGATGCACCATGTTATAGAGCCTGTCCTTTTCAAAGTTTGATGTGGGTTTTCAGGCCTCTCTGGCACTTTCATGGGCATCCTGAGCCACAGTCCACAGCCTGGGGGCTATAGCATGTGGTGACTTGGTTGTTGCAGCAAATCTCAATAGTTGCCAAATCAACGGAATGTATTAATTAACACATCAACAATTACTTAGTGATTTTTTTTCTGTGCTTAGTACTCTGTGAGATGCTGTTTGTAAACAAAATAAATCTAAGACATAGTTTCTTAAAATCGGTAGGGAGTTTGGTGGGCAGTCACACCTAATCTGGTCATTGGTTTGGCACTAAAAATCAATGCTTTTGGGGTTTTTGTTTGGGTTTTGTTTTGGGGGGTTGCCTATATACATCCACGTGAGTAGCCACATGATAGCATTTTTGTTTGTTTTGTTTTCTGTGCTTCTGGTTTGAGACTCAGTTGACAAAATTAAGATACATACATCTAGGCTTTATAGTTTTCAGTCATTTGCTTAACCCTGTAAACTTTATTCCCAAGTGATAAAAGAAAGTCTCTAAGATGTTTGTTAATCTAAATGGAGTTGACTTTAGGAATATGGTGAGGTTGTGGTATTTACGTTTTGTGCTTCTCTTTGCTCCAGATTGTGGAGCTTTCCTGTGTCCTTCCGACTGGCATCAGCCCCCATGGGACCAGGACTTGTAAGGAACCGTTCTTCTGTTGCATCAACATTTACCTTAACTTTGTGCCATTTCTTCAGGGAATTCCCTCTAATATCGAAAAATTTATCAATTTCTCTTTGATTTTATGCCCTCCTTATTTGTTGCTCCAGTGAATCCTGGAGGAAAACATCTGTAGGAAATCAAGCATGCAACTCAGATATTGATTAGGATAAAGACTCATACTGTCCTGTTAGGCTGGCTGCATTTTGAGAAGGACGTTGGTTCAAGAGTTACTTGTAACTGCTGTAATCTACACATTTCCATGATTTCTGAGGAGCAATCAAGTTCTGGAACACTGATGTATAAACTCACAGGCAATTGTTTATCAGTGCCTCAGTTCATTACTGAACTTTGGAAATTATACAAGACATCATTGTCCTGGGTGGGGTGGGGCCTGCCCCTCTGATCTGCAAATCTTTAAGTTATAGACCAAAAGGCCATATGGTGCAAGGAGAATGAAAACAAAGGTGGGTGGGTATTTTGAAGAGATTTTTCTACCCAATCTGATGATCAGTTGCTTCCCGCTCTTGGCTATTTCTGTTTAAGGAATTGGGACCAGTCTCACAACACTAGCGTGGTCTCTCCTCATCCACAGTGCTGGAAAGATACAGATCCACCCCTTTTCTCTGACATTAGATTTCTCACAGACCACCACACTTTTAATTTCATTTGTTAGTAATGTGTTTCAATTTCTGAGACAACAATCTTACATTAATTACATTTTAAATTGACCACAATATGTTTTTATGGCAGCACTCAAAATATCATCAGCAAGACATTGCATATATCATTGTTGAAGGTGGTTTACTTTTGAGGAGATTTATGTGGCTGGTAATTCCCTGAGAAGCACCTGAATTCTTAAAGCCCATTTCTAGAGTATGATATTTCTGGGATTTGACCATAGTTGCAGAGCGTCATGTAATTAGGCATTTGCACATTCCTTCATCAAATTATATCAACGAGCATGTGGGGCAAGATATATTTTTTTCCATGGATGTCTATTGTATATTTTGTCCATTTCAATAACCTGTCTTCCAGATTTATAAACTATATATAGCACACTTATGTAAGACTACGTTGGTTAATTTTATGTGTCAAATTGACTGGGCCACGGTATGCCCAGATTAAACATTATTTCTGTGTGTGTCTGTGAGGATGTTTTCAAATGAGATCAGCATTTGAATCGGTAAACTTCATAAAGCAGATGGCCCTCCCAAATGTGAATGGGCATCATCCAACCCATTCAGGACATGGATAGGACTAGAAGCAGGGGAAGGAGGGTTTGTTCTCTTCTCCCTGCCTCCACTGGGACACTGGTCTTCTCATGCCCTGGGCTAGGATTTACACCATTGGCTCTCCTGATTCCCAGGCCTTCGGACTCAAACTGGAAATCCACCACCAGCTTGACTGGGTCTCCAGCTTGCAGACTTCAGAACGTGGGACTTCTCAGCCTCCATAATCATGTGAGACAGTTCCCCACAAGTAATAAATATATATTTATTAATAGTCCCCCATTCCAACACTCTGCCTTTTAGTACCTCCAAACCCAGAATGATACGATCGAGTGTTCTCAAATAGCATTATTGCTTAAACCATTGAAGTTTCCAGAAGCTCGTCGAATTACTTATCTAATATCTGTCATGCCTGCTCTGTAAGCTGTGTCACAGGTCACTTCATCTCTCTGGGCATCTGTGTTTTCAAATGTCAAGGTAGAGGAGAGCTGGAAACATGGTACAATCCCTTGTAAGTCTAAAATTCTGGTATTCTATGAATAATGCTATGGATTTTCTCTTTTTTTGCTCTACTCATATCACACTGACTGATGTGGATTATTATCTCACAAAATAAGATTGTTAGCTCTGGAGGGACCTTTGAGGTTATCAGCTAACACCTTCATTTTGCAGATAAGGAAACATAGGGTTTGAGAAATGAAGTTACTTCTCAAACTTTCTGCAGTCTGTAAGTGACTGACACGAGATGTCATCCTCTCTCCTCTGTGCCATGAAATTTTTTTCTTGTATTCTTACTTAAAGACCTTTTAAAGTAAATCTGATCAATGAGGTGCAACTCCTATGCACAGATATTTTGGAATATTAAAGTCGGGAAACACGCAAAGGGAGATGAAAAACAGCATGTGTAATAGCACCCAGACAGCCAAATCAGCGTTGATTCACAGTCCTAGGGACCGAAATGAAATAAGGACAGGCCTAAAGAAATTCAAAGGTTTGGGACAAGGAAGAAATTTAATAAAAATTGAAATAAGACTTGGAGAAGTACAGCTCTGGTTTCGTCATTGACATTCACTGCCATTCAGTTCATCTTTCCTGGGACGTTGGTAAAGAAGGAGGTGTGAGCTCTGTGCAGACTAGAAGGCTTTCTCACCCCAGAATGGCAGACTTGATAATTTTCTCTGGAGCCGTGGCTTCAAAATTCTACTTAGACTTCACATGGAAAAGGCGCAATCTGTATCTGTCACGGTTGCTAACGGCAACCATCTTTCCCGTATGGCCCACTTCTCCTATCTGGAAGTGTTTCGGGCCGTTTCACTTCACCTCACTCAGTCTCCAGTGCTTACTTCTTGTCTTTCTGCGTTTTCAAGTATTTTTGCAACTCCCAGGAATGCTTTTGGAGTTGTCTCTTTGGTCCGCACCAGGCATTTTTCTCATTTCATCTACTCTTTGTCTGGTCCCTTCATTTCTTTGCAGCCATCCTGATGCATTTCAAGATCTGAGTCACTATGTTGTCCACCTGAAACTAATGTAACATCATGTGTCAACTATACTCAAATAAAAGAAGAAAAGAATGGAGCTCTAACATTTTCCATACCAGAGCCCTACAATTCAACTACTTTTATACCATTCAGAAATTTTATTAAGAGAAGGCCTACCAAAACTGAAACTGCAATTAAATGTTAAATTGCGTGACTAATGTGTTTTAAAAATGCCCATAGGCGCTAGCTCAAAGGCTAAACACACCAATCTGGTGTTTATAAAGTCATTCTAGCTCTTTCTTCTTCAAAGTTTCTGTGGAGTCTTGTAGGCATCATAAGAACTCCGAGCATGAATGAAATGGATTGAGTATCAAAGGATGATCTAGTAAATGCGGGTAGGTGGTATGACCCTCTGGTGATGAGAGGAAGAAGTTCTCAGGCCTCATATGTGCAGATTGTTTTTCAGTCTTACTGTCCTTGCATTGCAAACCAGTCCACCCCAGCCTCTTTAAGGGACAGCTAGATTCAGTCCCTAATGATGTGCTGACTTTGGTTAAACCCTTCTCCAGAGAACTTGTTCCATAGAAGTCACCACAGGAATCCCCTATGATCCGTGCATAATATATGTACTAATTAGACCATGACATTAACTCCTAATCCTTCTGGATAAATATACTGACTGTGATTTCTACTTCTCACATTATAGTTCAGAAGCCAGTGTTCAAAAGTATGGTCCTTGTTTACCTTTTTAAGATAACACACCTTCAAAACGGTATTGCAGGGAGAAAAGGTGGAATAAACAGAAAACTGTCAAACCACATGCCACTATTGTAAAGTTGTTGAAAAGGTTGAGTGTCAAAAACGAACATAATTAGATGACTTAGAAGTAATAACTAAGTGCTTTTTTCTAGTAACCGTTTCCTCCTCATGCCACAGGCACAACACATTTACCCTAAATTCCTCAAATCAGGGCGAATTAAGTCCCAGGACTGCCATTCTATTTTATCTTCTGTCTTCTCAAACAAGCAGATAAGAAACAATGGAATATGACTCAGCCATCAGAAAGGATGAATACCCAATTTTTGCATCCACATGGATGGGACTGGAGGAGATGATGCTAAGTGAAATAAGTCAAGCAGAGAAAGTCAATTATCATATGGTTTCACTTATTTGTGGAACATAAGGAACAGCATGGAGGACATTAGGAGAAGGAAGGGAAAAATGAAGGGGGGGAATCGGAGGGGGAGACGAACCATCAGAGACTATGGACTCTGAGAAACAAACAGGGTTTTGAAGGGGAGGGGGGGATGGGTTAGCCCGGTGATGGGTATTAAGGAGGGCACGTACTGCATGGAGCACTGGGTGTTATACAAAAACAATGGATCGTGGATCACCACATCAAAAACTAATGATGTATTGTACGGTGACTAACATAACATAATAAAATTTAAAAAAAAAAAGAAAGAAACAAAATGAGATGTTGTCGGGCTGTCATCCCAGGAAAGATGATAGTCTAAAAACTGCCCCACTCCAGCAAGGAGAGAAGACATTGATATCATCCCCCTGTCTCCTGCTCTGCAGTAGAAATTTAGAAGTGAACCTATTGCACAATATTCAGCTTTTGAAGAGTCATTATCTTTTCCATGGTTAAAAAAGGGGGCGGGGGGCATTTCGAACTTTTAAGCTTATTATTTTGCATAATTTGGTAGAAACCTATGACCACACAAAGACATACAGGGATTACACTAAAATCTAAACCAAAGAAACTAGTAAAGTCTAACCATGTATATTTAGTAGAATTAATGCTATTTGCCTTCAAGGAACCAAAGGTAGAAAGCATCGATGTCGTAAATGCAGGTCTTGCCGTAATGTTGTAGTCCTCGTGCTTCAGAAATTGTTGATGATCAAAACGGTTTCCTGCCTTTTTATATGAAAGTTCTGTCTTGGGCAGGGAGCAAAGAGGAATATGTCACAACTGGTAGGAAGTTCAGTGGGAGATCAGGGGCCCCTGCCCTCTCTTTTTCTCTTAAAGTCCAACTTCAGTTGTGATTTTGACTCTGCAAACAGAACAAGGAAGAAGGAAAACTGGTTCTCCACCAGAATGTCCTACGTGAACAGTCTTCATGCCCTCTGGATAAGAGTCACCCTGAGTAGGGCATGTATTTTGACTTATTTTTCAGGTGAGGTCATAGGTTTCTACCAAGCTGGCATCCTAAAGGTATAGACCCAACACAGGACTAGATATGAGCATTTCTATGTTTCTATCCTCTTTCCGTCAAAAACCAATTTTATGAACGTGAGAAAATTTTGTATCTACTCGAGGCCTCTCTTCCACTCTCTTTCAAAGGGAGACTTAGAGCATATGGCTTTTAGTCTTTTCCAGTTTATGAGGACATTGTTTCTAATTGATAGAAGCTTAACATCTCTCTCCCAAAGGACATTTTCCTTTAAAGAGAGGACAACAGAAGAGAGGTAATGTCCTAAGTACCTCCCTAACCCACCTAATCCCTAGTAGACTGAGCCCAACGAGTGTCAGTGGGAACTCCATTCTTCCTTCTCCATCTTCCTAATATCTGGTACACTGGGCACCTTGTCAGTGGTATGTAAATGTGAGCTGATGATCTGTATTTGAATCAAACAACTCGAAGAACTACCTTCCCGAGAGTAGAATATGAGACCTAAATTGCAGGTACAAGCAGAGAGACCCTCTATTCTGCTTCTTCTCCACATATGATTAACCTTGCACTGGCTATGTTAATTCCAGTCATTAATCTAATGAGTTAGTCATCAGTTGTATGATTTTTATCTGATTATTCCAATTCATCACATTTAATTATGTTATTATTTCTGCTTTCCATGAGTGAGGAAGAAAAAGCACTGCTGAGAATTCTATGTGGTAGGACTATGCTAGGCACCTTATACGCTCCATCTTATTTAGCAGTATTCTCCAAAACACTGACATAGGAATTATGACACTTATTTTACAGGTGAGGAAAAGATTATAGAGTTTAAGTGACTTGCCCAGATTCTTATCACCAAGCTGCAGCATGGCTGGGACTGGAAACAAGTCTATCCCCGAAGCCCATATTCTTTCCACTATACCCACGGGCTTCGTCTTCCCCTACCAAATAATCCAGCATTATTTCTGACATCTCACAATGGGGTTATGGGGGGACTTGGGCAGGAAGTAGAGAAGGTCTGTCTGAAATGACTTTTTCCAACAGTAGTGATAGATTACATTGATCCAGTGAGAAGAACATCTCACTGACCACCCCTATGGTCATCAACATGCTTTTGCTGCAGCTCGTGGTCCAGATAACACCACAGATGATATTCTCTAATAAAGCAGCAGGCTGTTTTAGATGCACCATCCATGTCCTTTATCTCATTAGGGCCATATTCTACCCAGTCCAGTGAGTGAACTGTAATTCATGCTTTTTCAGATGAGAATGGGTAATCTTAGTTTTATGTAAGTAATCAGTTCTTTCTGTTCTTTGTAAAAAAAAAAAAAAAAAGTGTTATTTGAACTTTTTCCCTTGAAGTTTTTGACAGTTACAATAGTGAATAGCTCTAATTCTTTTTCTCAGGGGAAGCCAAATATAAATATAGTCAGGTACTGATCACTGACTGCATGTAAGGAAATGTGTTTGGTGTATCAGTTTGGAGAAAGAGGATCTTCTACCTGAATTCTTAAAGATGTGAAAAGATAAACTGAGATTCATTTCCCCCCTTTTTGGTTAAAACTGTACATAAATCACTTAGTTCCCATAAATATAAAATGGACATCATAGTGGGCCCAAAATGATGCTGTAACACACCTTGCAGGATTCTGCCATCTTGAAATTAGTGAGGCCAGTCACTGCTCTCCTCATGTTTCTGACAGCACCTTTATTGCATGATTAATAAGGGCAAACGAAGGAAGGATCAGGGAACTCGGTGCACAACGGATGCTGTAATGCCCAACCAATTCTCTTCTGCAAGTTTCATTACATTGAGACTTCTGGAGAAGAAAACAGATCGGGCTTATTGGCCTGTGAACCTTTAAAGAAACACAGTGGGTTCTTTCAGTGTTCTGTGGCAACCTATTTTATGGGCCTAGAGCTAAGGAAAAATGAATTATCCTGCTCAGAACAGTTACTTTATTCTGGTTGTTACGCCAAAACTTTAGAGAATCAACAGAGAATTGGATGAGAGGGAAAGGTTAAAGAGAAAATAATACAAAAAAAAAAAAAAACGCAGATCAAATTTAATAGAACCAAAGATGAAAGAAAAAAAATAGGACAATATGGTTTAAAGGAGATAGTGTAATCTTATCTCACTTCAAGTATCCCGATATTTATTGAGCACTTTCTATGTGTCTAGCTTTAAGCTAGATCCTGGAAATACAAAGATGATGAATAAATCATTGTATGCAAATCTTTGGTGCAGAAGGCCTCCCAATCTAGTAAGAGAAAAAAGTATATATAAAAAAGTGTTTGCGGGAGGGGCGGAGCAAGATGGCGGAGGAGTAGGAGACCTGGATTTCGTCTGCTCTCAGGAATTCAGCTGAATAGGGATCAAACCATTCTGAACACCTACGAACTCAACAGGAGATCGAAGAAGAGAGCAGCAACAACTCTGAACAGAGAAGCGACCACTTACTGGAAGGTAGGACGTGCGGAGAAGTGAATCCGAGGCGATATTCGGGAGGATAGACGGCGGGGGAGGGGGCCTCCGTGGCCGCTTCTGGCAAGTGATAGAGCTGCAGAGCACAAAATTGGAATTTCTAGAAGTCGGCTCCGCTGAGGGACGTCGCTCCAGTGGCTAAGCGGGGGGTGGAACCCTAGTGGGACAGTGTGGTCTCAGGACCCTCGGGGTCACAGAAAGACCGGGGGTGCCTGAGTGCGCCAGAGCTCCCAGGTATCGGAGCGGGGAAGCCGGCTGCAGAGACGGAGCCGAGGCGCGGGCCCTCAGCTCGGGGTGGCCATAGACTGTGGTCCGCGGCCCAGTCGGGCCACTGCTCCTCCAGCAGGGACCCAACAAGCGGCAGAGCCGGGGAGACTCCCCTTCCTTCCAGGGGAGGAGCGGCGCGGGAGCGCACCGCAGGGATCTGCTGGGTTTGGAGACTCCACACGGGGTCGGGTGCCAGAGATAGAAACGCTCGGTCACAGGCCGGGTGAGCACGGAGTGCGGCCGGAGACCGGGGACACGGGAGGGACTGCTTTTCTCTGGGGGCGCACTGAGGAGCGAGGCCCCAAGTTCTCGGCTCCTCCGGGCGGAGATTGGGAGGCCACCATTTTCACTCTCGTCCTCCGAGGTTGTACCAAAAGTTTGCAGGGAACAAAAGCTCCCGAGAGCAACCCTGAGCAGATTACTTAGCCCGGACCGACAAGGGCAGGGAAATTCCGCCTCCAGCAAAGACATTTGGGAACCACAGCAACAGGCCCCTCCCCCAGAAGATCAGCACGAACAGCCAGCAAGCCAAGACCAAGTTTACTGATCAAGGAGAACGGGAGAACTCCAGCACTAGGGGAATACTGCACATAGAATTCATGGCTTTTTTACCATGATTCATTAGTTTTTCAAAGTTAATTTTTTAACTGTTTTTTTCTTTGAATTTTCTTTTTCCCTTTTAACCAACATATTATCAATCCCTTTTTAAAAAAAATTTTTTTTTATTTTTCATTTTTAGAGTCATATTCTATCACTTCATAGTAGATACCCTGATTTTTGGCATATCTATATGTTCTCTCTTTAAAATATATATAAGTTCTATATATATATGTATATATATATATAAGTTCTCTCTTTAAATTTTAAGATACAGTTTCTTCAAACAGATCAAAATATACCCTAAATCACTAGTGTATGGCTTTGTTCTAGTCTCCTGCCTGATCACATTCTCTCCCTTTTTTTTCTTTCTTTTTCTTTTTTTTTTAAATCTTCTTTCTTTTTTCAAACAACTTCTTATCAGTTCCTTTTATAAAATCTTTTATAATTTTCATCTTCACACTCCTCTTCCATCCCTTCATTGTATCAACCCTTATTTTGTACATATATAAGTCTGTCTTTCTTTAAAATTTTAGGAAGCACTTTCTTCTAACAGACCAAAATACACCCAAAATCTAGTGTGTGGCACTTATCTATGCACTAGCCTGATCATATTTGATCATATTCTGTTTTTTTTTTGTTTTGTTCTGTTTTTGTTTGTTTTTATCTTTTTCTTTTTTCTTTTTTTCTCTTTCTTTTTTCTTCCTTTCCCTTTCTTTTCCCCTGGTTTCAGGTCTTTTCTGATTTGTTTAGAGTATATTTGCTGGGGACGTTGTTAACCTCTTAGCATTTTGTTCTCTCATTCATCTATTCTCCTCTGGACAAAATGACAAGACGAAAAAAAATCACCTAAGCAAAAAGAACAAGAGGTAGTACCGTCTGCCAGGGACCTACTCAATACGGACATTAGTACGATGTCGGACCTAGAGTTCAGAATCGTGACTTTAAAGACACTAGCTGGGCTTGAAAAAAAGCATGGAAGTTATTAGAGAAACTCTTTCTGGAGAAATAAAAGAACTAAAATCTAACCAAGTCAAAATCAAAAAGGCAATTAATGAGGTGCAATCAAAAATGGGGGCACTCACTGCTAGGATAAATGAGGCAGAAGAGAGAATCAGTGATATAGACCAAATGATGGAAAACAAAGACGCTGAGAAAAAGAGAGAGAAACAACTACTGGATCACGAGGGCAGAATTCGAGACATAAGCAATACCATAAGACGAAACAACATTAGAATAATTGGGATCCCAGAAGAAGAACAGAGAGAGGGGCAGAAGGTATATTGGAGCAAATTATAGCAGAGAATTTCCCTAATGTGGGGAAGGAAAGAGGCATCAAAATCCAGGAGGCACAGAGAACCCCTCTCAAAATAAAAAAAAAATAGGTCAACACCCCGACATCTAATAGTAAAACTTACGAGTCTCGGAGACAAAGAGAAAATCTTGAAAGCAGCTCGGGAGAAGAGATACGTAACCTACAATGGTAGAAACATTAGATTGGCAACAGACCTATCCACAGAGACCTGGCAGGCCAGGAAGGACTGGCATGATATCTTCAGAGCACTAAACAAGAAAAATATGCAGCCAAGAATACTATATCCAGCTACGCTGTCATTGAAAATTGAAGGAGAGATGAAAAACTTCCAGGACAAACAAAAACTAAAGGAATTTGCAAACACGAAACCAACCCTCCAAGAAATCTTGAAAGGGGTCCTCTAAGCAAAGAGAGCGCCTAAAAGCAGCATAGACCAGAAAGTAACACAGAAAATATACAGTAACAGTCACCTTACAGGCAATACAATGGCACTAAATTCATACCTTTCAATAGTTACCCTGAATGTAAATGGGCTAAATGCCCCAATCAAAAGACACAGGCTATCAGAATGGATTAAAAAACAAGACCCATCGATATGCTATGTGCAAGAGACTCATTTTAGACCCAAAGACACCCCCAGATTAAAAGTGAGGGGTGGAAAACCATTTACCATGCTAATGGCCACCAAAAGAAAGCTGGGGTGGCAATCCTTCTATCAGACAAATTAGATTTTAAACCAAAGACTGTAATAAGAGATGAGGAAGGACACTATATCCTACTTAAAGGGTCTATCCACCAAGAAGATCTAACAATTGTAAATATCTATGCCCCTAACATGGGAGCAGCCAATTATATAAGGCAATTAATAACAAAAGCGAAGAAACACATTGACAGCAATACAATAATAGTGGGGGACTTTAACACACCCCTGACTGAAAGGGACAGATCATCTAAGCAAAAGATCAACAAGGAAATAAAGACTTTAAACGACACACTGGACCAAATGGACTTTATGGACATATTCAGAACATTCCATCCCAAAGCAATGGAATACACATTCTTCTCTAGTGCCCATGGAACATTCTCCAGAATTGATCACATCCTAGGTCACAAATCAGGTCTCAACTGGTACCAAAAGATTGGGATTATTCCCTGCATGTTTTCAGACCACAATGCTTTGAAACTAGAACTCAATCACAAGAGGAAAGATGGAAAGAACTCAAATACATGGAGGCTAAAGAGCATCCTACTAAAGAATGAATGGGTCAACCAGGAAATTAAAGAATTAAAAAAATTCATGGAAACCAATGAAAATGAAAACACAACAGTTCAAAATCTTTGGGATACAGCAAAGGCAGTCCTGAGAGGAAAGTATATAGCAATACAAGCCTTTCTCAAGAAACAAGAAAGGTCTCAAATACACACCTAAAGGAGCTAGAGAAAAAACAGCAAATAAAACCTAAACCCAGCAGGAGAAGAGAAATAATAAAGATCAGAGCAGAAATCAATGAAATAGAAACCACAAAAACAATAGAACAGATCAACGAAACTAGGAGCTGGTTCTTTGAAAGAATTAACAGGATTGATAAACCCCTGGCCAGACTTACCAAAAAGAAAAGGGAAATGACCAACAATATCATGAATGAAAGAGGAGAGATCACAACCAACACCAAAGACATACAAACAATTATAAGAACATATTATGAGGAACTCTATGCCAGCAAATTAGATAACCTGGAAGAAATGGGTGCATTCCTAGAGATGTATCAACTACCAAAATTGAACCAGGAAGAAATAGAAAACCTGAACAGACCTAGAACCACTAAGGAAATTGAAGCAGTCATCAAAAATCTCCCAACAAACAAAAGCCTAGGGCCAGATGGCTTCCCAGGGGAATTCTATCAGACATTTCTAGAAGAATTAATACCTATTCTCCTGAAACTGTTCCTAAAAATAGAAATGGAAGGAAAACTTCCAAACTCATTTTATGAGGCCACCATTACCTTGATCCCAAACCAGACAAAGACCCCATCAAAAAGGAGAATTACAGACCAATATCCTTGGTGAATATGGATGCAAAAATTCTCACCAAAATACTAGCCAATAGGATCCAACAGTACATTAAAAGGATTATTCACCATGACCAAGTGGGATTTATCCCTGGGCTGCAAGGTTAGTTCAACTTCCACAAATCAATCAACGTGATACAATACATTAACAAAAGAAAGAACAAGAATCATAGGATCCTTTCAATAGATGCAGAAAGAGCATTTGACAAAGTACAGCATCCTTTCTTGATCAAAACTCTTCAGAGTATAGGGATAGAGGGTACATACCTCAATATCATAAAAGCCAGCTATGAAAAACCTACAGTGAATATCATTCTCAATGGGGAAAAGCTGAGAACTTTCCCCCTAAGGTCAGGAATGCAGCAAGGATGTCCACTCTCACCACTGCTATTCAACATAGTATTAGAAGTCCTAGCCACAGCAATCACACAACAAAAAGAAATCAAAGGCATCCAAATCGGCAACGAGGAAGTCAAATTCTCACTCTTTGCAGATGATATGATACTTTATGTGGAAAACCCAAAAGACTCCACCCCAAAACTGCTAGAACTCATACAGGAATTCAGTAAAGTGGAAGGATATAAAATCAATGCACAGAAATCAGTGGCATTCCTATACACTAACAACAAGACAGAAGAGAAACAAAGGAGTCGATCCCATTTACAATTGCACCCAAAACCGTAAGATACCTAGGAATAAATCTAACCAAAAAGGCAAAGGATCCGTACTCAGAAAACTATAAAATACTCATGAAAGAAATTGAGGAAGACGCAAAGAAATGGAAAACTTTCCATGCTCATGAATTGGAAGAACAGACATTGTGAAGATATCAATGCTACCTAGAGCAATCTACACATTCAATGCAATCCCCTCAAAATACCGTCCACTTTTTTTGAAGAAATGGAGCAAATAATCCTAAAATTTGTATGGAACCAGAAGAGACCCCGAATAGCCAGAGGGATGTTGAAAAAGAAAAGCAAAGCTGGCGGCATCACAATTCTGGACTTCCAGCTCTATTACAAAGCTGTCATCATCAAGACAGTATAAACAGACACATAGATCAGTGGAACAGAATTAAGAGCCCGGAAATGGACCCTCAACTCTATGGTCAACTAATATTTGACAAAGTAGGAAAGAATGTCAATGGAAAAAAGACAGTCTCTTCAACAAATGGTGTTGGGAAAATTGGACAGCCACATGCAGAAGAATGAAACTGGACCATTTCCTTACACCACACACAAAAATAGACTCCAAATGGTTGAAAGACGTAAACGTGAGACAGGAGTCCATCAAAATCCTAAAGGAGAACACAGGCAGCAACCTCTTCGACCTCAGCCGCAGCAGCTTCTTCCTAGAAACATCGCCAAAGGCAAGGGAAGCAAGGGCAAAAGTGAACTATTGGGATTTCATCAAGATAAAAAGCTTTTGCACAGCAAAAGAAACAGTCCACAAAACCAAAAGACAACCAACGGGATGGGAGAAGATATTTGCAAATGACTTATCAGATAAAGGGTTAGTATCCAAAATCTATAAAGAACTTATCAAATTCAACACCCAAAGAACAAATAATCCAATCAAGAAGACATGAACAGACATTTTTCCAAAGACATCCAAATGGCCAACCAGAAACATGAAAAAGTGCTCAACATCGCTCGGCATCAGGGAAATCCAAATCAAAACCTCAATGAGATACCACCTCACACCCGTCAGAATGGCTAAAATTAACAAGTCAGGAAACGACAGATGTTGGCAGGGATGCGGAGAAAGGGGAACCCTCCTCCACTGTTGGTGGGAATGCAAGCTGGTGCAACCACTCTGGAAAACAGTATGGAGGTTCCTCAAACAGTTGAAAATAGAGCTACCGTACGATCCAGCAATTGCACTACTGGGTATTTACCCCAAAGATACAAATGTAGGGATCCGAAGGGGTACGTGCACCCCGATGTTTATAGCAGCAATGTCCACAATAGCCAAACTGTGGAAAGAGCCAAGATGTCCATCGACAGATGAATGGATAAAGAAGAGGTGGTATATATACACGATGGAATTTTATGCAGCCATCAAAAGGAGGGAGATCTTGCCATTTGCAACGACGTGGATGGAACTGGAGGGTGTTGGGCTGAGTGAAATAAGTCAATCAGAGAAAGACATGTATCATATGACCTCACTGATATGAGGAATTCTTAATCTCAAGAAACAAACTGAGGGTTGCTGGAGTGGTGGGGGGTGAGAGGGATGGGGTGGCTGGGTGATAGACATTGGGGAGGGTATGTTCTGTGGCGAGTGCTGTGAATTGTGCAAGACTGTTGAATCACAGATCTGTACCTCTGAAACAAATAATGCAATATATGTTAAGAAAAAAAAAGAAGATAGCAGGAGGGGAAGAATGAAGGGGGGAAATCGGAGGGGGAGACCAACCATGAGAGATGATGGACTCAAACTGAGAGTTCTAGAGGGGAGGGGGGTCGGGGGATGGCTTAGCTTGGTGATGGGTATTAAAGAGGGCACATTCTGCATGGAGCACTGGGTGTTATGCACAAACAATGAATCATGGAACACTACATCAAGAACTAATGATGTAATGTATGGTGATTAGCATAACAATAAAAAATTAAAAAAATAAAGTGTGTCTGTGTGTGTGTATATACACAGATATCTATGAAAGAACCGAGTGGTTCCAACACAGAATTGTGGACAGGAAATGATTAACAGCATAAGAAGAGGCTCCTGAGTCTGCTAGCCAGGATAAGGCAAGTCTTCCACAAGAACTACAATATGAAATGAGTCTGACAGTAATACATAGAATTAGGTGAAAAGGTGTTTCTTTTGAGTACAAAAAAAAAAAAAAAAAGGAAATGCAACAGACAGAGAAAAATTGTGTGAACCACAGAATTTTGGAGCTGCTTAAGCCTGCTGTAGGAGACAAGGAATCTCAGAAGATGAGGTTGGGGACTAAACAGGACCCATCACAGAAAACCACAAGGGTCATAATGGGAGAAACAGGTCAGGCTGAGGCAACAGAAAATCATGGCGTGCTTACACAAAGGATGATATGGTCAGAGTTATGTTCGGGTGGGTGACTCTGGAATGATTATGGAGTGTGGTTTTATAGGAAAAGACAAGAGACCAGTGAGAATATTAGGGTTATCTTTTACACTGTAATTGCAATGCCTCTGCCAAATTTGTTTGAGATGATCTCCATTGGTTGAAGAAGTCAATGGATTATAAAGACCCTGAGCCAAGAGGAAAGAATATGGCCCACCATTAGTGTTTGGCTAGGAGGATGGAATTTGAGCTCATTTAGTATCCTGGAACATACTTTAATACTTAGGCTGTTGAATTAGCACATCTGATCACGTGTAATTCGCTATCCATGTGGAAGACCTTCTGAGGGGTGCTATTTTAGCTGATTTCATTGGAATTAAATTTCAAAGAGTTGGCCCCACTTCAAATGTTCAAAGGTACTGAACAATATGACACATCAAGAAGGACCAATAAATTCCTACCAAGTGCCAAGTTTGGCTTGCTTTCAGTTGCAGCTGTTGTTCTTTGGGCTAGTAACTTCTTCACTCTAAATCTTTGCCTGTTTTTGTAAAAAGCATAGGAGCACTTCCTCTCCTGACTTCGTGGGGCTATCATGATGGGGAATGAGGAGCTTCAAGAGAAAACCACAAACTATTAGAAATCCAAGTGTTTTATTATCATTTATTTCGTGTGTATGTGTGTGTGCGCATGCATGCGCACAGGTGTATGTATTACCATTAATATTCCCTTTTCCTTCTCCTTTGGGCAAGTCCCATTCATTCTCATTTTTCCTTCCGGTATCAAGTTTCCCAATACCTTTTTCTTATCCAATGCTAAGTGCAAAAATAGGATACAAGTTATTAACACGTGGAATAAAAACAGTGAGTTTCTTTTGACAGGAATCACAAATCTTGGCTCAGTCCCATCAGCCAGGAAACTAAAATAAGAATATTTAGTGGATTTTTTGGAGCGGTGGGTCTAATGGTTTGGGACAGAGTCCGATATATGTACATGACAACGTAACATGACAGTTACGTTCTTCAAATCTTCAATATTCTTATTCACTTTTTGCCTGGAAACAGTTTTTATATTATCTTTCTTTTAGCCCTGGATTCTGGCAGCAGGTAGGCAGTGACCACTTTGTGCCCCCCATAGTGCATGATGCAGGTGTCAGGGTCCTAGCATGGAGAGCTGGCGGAGGGAAGCCCAGGCTTCCTTGACTCTTCTGGGCTTCTCTACCTGGAAGGGACAGACCTTTGAGGTCCCAGCATTTTGCAGCCATCTCAATTCCTCTCTCTGCTGGGCCACTATTAGAGCCACTTCCATCCAGTTGCTATGGCCTCAGGTCCCAAGGTCACAGTTCTGTGTTAGCTCAGTCCTCCATGTTGCCCAAGGCTGGCCAGTCTTCACATAGTCATGGCTCTGTGCTGCACAATGCTGGGGGCCCCGGTGGCTGTGACTGGTGTCTCTACCAAGCTGCCCTGCACCAGATCATGTAGCTTGAGAGGTGTGATGGGCATTTTCTCTTTGTCCAGGCATCCACAGAGAGCTGACTTCACGTTTGTTTTAGTCCCATTGCCCACCCTGGGTCAGAGAAGCAGACTAATTAGGTTAGCTCCTATGTGAGATAGTGCTTTGCTGGTGAAAGTGGTTCTGATTCTATTCTGGTCATATGGAAGGGTTTGCACAATTTCTGTAAAGTTATGATGTGTGAAGCAAGTTTTTTTATTTAGAATTTTTAAAGTTTTATTAAATTTCAGCCTCAAGACTGATTTTTAATATTGTCATTTGGAATGAACCAGAAAATAGTAAAAAGAGATGTTTAAGTGGAGGAAAACATTTGTACGGCAGTGCCTCACCCCTGTCACACCTCATTCCCTGACCCACAGACCCACTGAGGCTTGCTGCTAGAAATAGCTTTATTAAATAGGTTTGTAAGAGATCTGAAAGGGGTAATATAGAGTGAATTCTGTGAGCTTTTCTATGTAAAGAATAAAGTGCTATACTGATAAAGATAAGCTTCAGGCAGTCCAAGATGGGTTTTATTTTTCATTTTTATTTTTTCCAGCTTTATTGAAATAAAATTGACACATAACATTGTGTAAGCTTGTGTACAATGTGATGATTTGCTACAAATATATATTATGAAATGTTTACCATGATAAGGTTAGTTACACATTCTTCACCTCATATAATTACCATTTTGCTGGTGGTGTAGAACATTAAATGGTGAGAACATTAAAGCTCCATTTTATAGCAGCTTTCAAGTATACCATACAGTCTTGTTAACTGTAGTCACTGTGCTGTACATTAGATGTCGGGGACTTACTTATCTTATGACTGAAAGTTTGTAGCCTTTGACATTCTCCCTGCCTTCAGCCTCTCGCAACCATTCTATTCTGTTTCTGTGAGTAGATATTTTTAGATTCCACATATAAGTGAGATCATACAGTATTGGTCTTTCTCTATCTGAATTATTTCGCTTAGCCCAGAAAGGGAAACAACCTTACTGTTCATCGATGGGTGAATGGATAAGGAAGATGTGGTATATACATAATGGAGTATTAATCAGCCATAAGGAAGAAAGAAATCCTGGCATTTGCAACAAAGTGGATGAACCTTGAGGGCACTATGCTAAGTGAAATAATTCACTAAGGACAATGTCATCAGCAATATAATGGCAAATACAACAGGTCCTGCATGAGGCTATTTGCTGCTGGGTTGCAGCAAATAATCTATGATTTTCCCTTTTGCTTAAGTGAGATCTGGAAGGGATGCTAAATTAGTCATCTTTTATCCTAACATGAGGCACAAATAATTTTCTATAACATAGAATAGAATATTTGAAACATGCTCAATCTATTGAAACAAGAGTTTAACCAGAAATTAAGATACCATCCTTTCTTCATGAAACTCTTAACTTGTGGTTTAGGCATGCTTCTGTATTAAGCTGTACACTGTCACAATAAAATAAAGCTATGGGATTGGCATAATACCAAAGGTGAGCTCCTAATGGCCAAGTGTTAGACTCTTTCAAGTAAATGTGAGGTCTTATAGTAAAGTTACCCCCAAAACAGTCTTGTATTATTAGAGCTAATTGATGTTAATCTAAATTAATCTCTTCACCCTTTTGTGTTCAACATAGCACTTTGCTTAAGTCTCCCTATGGTACTTATCCTACTCTGTTTCATATTAGTATTATCTTGAAGGCAAAACAGTATGAGTTTTATCTCCACATCGTCCCAGATACTTATCACTGTACCAGCTCATAGTAGGTGTTTGAAAACACACAAATGAAAAAATTGCCCTACGGTTCCCTTTCTTTGAAACATCTTGTCATTATTTTAATAGTCAAGTACATTTGCTCTTTGAATAATGATTTACCCTAGAGTCTCCTAGCTGCTTGTTAATTCTTGACTTCTTCTCTCTTGCTCATTTGGAATCTATCTGCAGTGTTTCCACAGGATGTGGCAAGCATCAGAGCATATGTTGTCTGCATATATACCAAAGGAGGCATTTCTTTCTTTCCTTTTCTCTCCAATGCTCTTCTCTTTAATGTAACTGTAAATTCCCAGAATGTACATCCTATTTTGAAACAAGATTCAGGCTTTGAATAAGACTTTGTTCAAGTAGAGTGGGATTCTGGGTATTCGACTTGAATACACAAGTTAAGAATTTCATGTAACTTTTCTCGCTATCTCTGAAAATACATTTTAAAGTAATCCTTGTCTGTGACTTTGCTCATTCTCAGAAATAGTATATTTATATAAAACAAATGCATAGCTTTCTCAAAGATAGAGGCAGAGAAAGGAAAGCCTCTCTAATAGGCTTTAATACACTAGTGAATTTCATAGATTTATTTCAGAGCAAATCATCCCAGCTATGGTCCCCAAACAGTCAGAAGCCTTGAGAAGCTGAAAATTGGGGAGAAAACTTGGACAGTATATGTTCCTGTGAGAATTCCATTTTCACTGCACATTAAAAGTCTCTGCTGCCTGTCGGATGTTTCTGTAATAAAATTTATCATCAGAATATACTTAAAAAAATTGCAAACTTAATGTGCTCTTCACCTCGCGTATTTTTAAACACACATTAAGGTCAGAGGCGGTAGTTTAGTCGGCTGCTGTACTATGAGAGTAGCCTGAGGACCGGCCAGCCCCTAGTAGGTCTTCTGTGACCTGGTCATGATGAGATCTCTCTGCGCTCATTACTCTTTTTAGAGAAGACCATCTCCATCAGAAATCTCTTGTAAAAAGTGAATATGGGCTGGCAGAGGGAAGTTGGTATGGATTAGTTGATTAGACTGTCACTGAGTAGGATAAAGGTCCCTAAGTTACAGACGAGCTCAACTTTGATCAGCTGCTCAGTCATAAAAAAAAAAATCTAGAGCTGGTGGGAGGGAACGAGGCAAGGCTACAAGGCTGGATGTCCCAAAATTAGCTCCCCTCCCCCGCCCCCCGCCGGCCAACTCATGCCTTCTCCTCTTAGGTAAGGGAATCACTTTTCTCCCCAGGCACCAAAGCTTTAAAACTCTGGGTCATTTGGATGTGCATTTTCTTACCCCACTTCCCCAAATAGTCACCAAGCTCTGGTTATTCAGCTTCTGCTTCTTTTCCTGCTGTTTTGGCTCAGGCTCTCACTCTCTCCATTGAGCCCAATGCCAGTCCCTCCTTCCTGACCTTTTCTGTGTTACCATGGTGCTTTTGAGTGCCAGGCATTTCTTCAATACTAAGTTTATCCACATCCCTGCCTTCTCCACCAGCTCCCTGGGGTCCCCCCACTCTCTCCTCCTGCCTTTACCATGGTGGTGGCTGCTACTGAGCAGAGTATTAGTTGGGGCCATGGAGTCTGAAAGATCTGCCCCCGGTGCCCAGGTCGGCCTTGTAATACCTGTGTGACTTTGGCCAAGTTCTGGAATCCCTCTACCTCTCATTTTCTTTCTTTGTAAAAAGAGATAGTATTAGTGCCTAACTCAAAAGATGGTTGTGAATATTAAATAAGATAATGCCTATAAAAAGCTTAGCACAGAGTTAAATATTCTTAACATAGCAGCAATATGGACGATTAGTGTTGATATCGCTGAGGCTGGATAATGTTGCCAGAACTTGGAACTTTAGTGCGGATGGGAACATTTTAGGTAAATGAACAATATTTTCTAAAAGAGATGAGAGCCCTGCCCTCTCCCCTTTTTACAAACTAAAAACATTTTTAAAAATGAATGCAATAAGCAGAATTCCTTGATATGATTATAAAATACCAACTTTGCAATTGACTTAACCATCAACTATCTGTCGATATAGAAACACAGTCCAAACTTCCAGAAATAATAGCATCATCCTGCCTAATATACCAGCAGCTCATTTTTTAAAAATCTGCAGTGCTCTCCTTCATGTTATGCAAGACTGAACTGACTATTGAAGATGTCAGAGGCCAAGAAGTGTTTAAGTCCCTTTCCTGAGGAAACTTACTTTCTAACAAGAAAGTCAGAAAAATAAAAGGTCAGTAACAATTTGCTGCAAGAAGCTTAAGTCTTTAGATGAACTGGGTCCTTTATGAATTAACATAAAAACATTTCTGAAAGGGGGGAAGGGGGAAAGGAGCATTATGTGGGTGCTCTCATTCAAAGATCCTGGACTGAGAATCGGGATATTCAGGTTCTAATTTTCCTTCTGCAGTGAAATTGCAGTTTAAGAAATCAATTGCTCAAGTCACTCTGCCTCTCTGTGACTGAATCAAATGAAGCCTAATGGTGCTTACAAAGCTGTTGTGAGACATAAAAGAGCTCTACAAAGGTAAGGTGCTACGATGTTCATCATTAGCTCCCAGCTAAAAGCTGAACCTGATATATTCTTGCCATTTCGGAGAAGGCAATCTTCATCTCCAGTTCAATTATGTAGCATAATTTCAAAGAATACTGATGTTAAAATGTGAACTTCACTATCAGTGCATTGATCAGGCATGATTTTGAATATGTTAAAAGAGAAAACTTCAGCCCACAAGCCACTGTCACCCATCAACAGACCCCAATCAAGAACATCTTTAACAGAAGATTGAATTCTCCTTTGTTGAAATTCCATGGTGTGTGTTGCTTTATTCCAATTACAAGATGTCTGAACATGAAAGTGTAAATGATTTCTGCTCAGATCTGAATTTCAAACATCCAGAGTGTATTTCTTTATAACTAATTGAGAAACATGATTATGATGAAGTCAGTGCTACCTGGTAAAAAGAAGAAAGAAAGCTTTTTTCTGAACATGCTAACACTAGTGAGGTTAATGCTCTTATGCATAGGTGGAGGATGTCTTTAATGTAAAGCAGGTCAAGGATACACAAGGAATAAATTCAAGAGTATTCATCGGCACAGCTATTCCTTTCTACTGAACTGTAATTATTAAAATCATTTCCCATCTTCAAATATATCTGTTTCATAGTTAAATGCAGAAATCTTTAAAACCAATAGTTATAGACGTGCAGGTAAGAATGGTATGTTATTCAAAGGACTTCTCTTTCATGGGGGCTAATCTATATAAATTGTTTTATACAAAGGAAAAGATAATAAAGAAGTCGCCCCTCTTCTCTGGGGATGGAGAATAGAAGCACCCAGGATCGAATGTATGAGTTTAGATGTGTAATGACATCGATCAGGGACATATCTGCCTTTTACATGATCTTTTTATGACAGGATAACAAACTCCCTGCTTATCTCTAGTCATGACAATGATTGGAACTTGGGCAGAGAGCAGAAGGTGTTCTGAAATTGTTAAGAAAAATTCTCTGGCCCCCACTCTATGTTTGCTCTACCAAATTTACCATCTATTAACCCAGTGCTGGACTCGAACACAGAATAATCAAACAGCAAAACCCGATTTTTTACTTCTCGTGCCTCTTAGATTATAGGTCACTAATAAATATTTCATAAAGGAATGAATGAGTCACACAGATGCAGCACAGTTGGGCAAGCTGATCTCACACATCTTCTGCTGAGACAAGGGAGAGCTATTTATAGGTCATAATAAATGAAACCTTCCCAGCCTACCACCTTTCTCCCTTCTTTTTCTGTCATAGTACAAAAACTCATTCCCAGTTCTAACACCTTCTCCACACACACGGTATTCCTACTTAACTATGTTGCTTCTTCTGGGAAACTTTCCTAGCCACAAAGGCAAGAAAGGAGGCAGGAGTTCTCCACGGATAATTGTTTCCTTCCCGCCTCTGCTGTGTTAGCCCCCTAGCCCCCCACACCTAAGTCTGCCTCAAAATAGACGTATTTTATTAAAGGTGGTGGAATCTCAGTTTTATAAGCGATTTGTAGAACAGATGTGTCCCAAGTGCATAATTTTACAATACACCGAAAATAACACAAGGTAATAATGTTTCTAAGCCCACCCTATTTTATTCTCCTCCCACTGTGTGTGTGTGTGTGTGTGTGTGTGTGTGTGTGTGTGTGTGTGTGTATTTATTTATTTATTTATTTATTTATTACCAGTTCACCTTAGCTTCAATGCAAAGCCCTAGCTGATCATACAAAGGGATATAAGTAGAGCTGTGGAGAAGCAGTTCTTGTACATTCCGTAACAGAGGATCGCTTTTGCCTTTGGTTAAGTGTCCTGTTTACTTAGAGCTGAACCTTGATTAAGGGAGCATCTATGGATTCTATTCACAGTATTTCACTGACAAACCTCTGGTCTGTGCCAGAAATGCATACCCTCCCTCAGTTCCTCTGAGATGGTTTTTACACCTTGATTAGCACATCCGGGAATCTCCCGCCTTCTCATCATGTCCTCCTTGCTTCTCCGTTTGGGTCATGGTTCTAAAAACCCGATCCATCCTTTCTTTTCCCTCTCAATTACATCACACTGACAGCTCCTCAGTCTCCTTTTCTCTTTGTTTCTTTCTATATTTGAAACCACAAACTTTTCGGGGTTCTAAGTTTTACCAACTCTCCCTCAAAGATGCTCCAAGTTCTTTTGCAAAATTGAATCTCCATACAAATTTATGTCTTTTGTGATCGACAATTTATTTACAGTATTATGTCCCCTTTCTAATCAGTCTGGGGACAACTTGAAATCTACAGTGGCTTTAAGGAGATTTCTGTGAGAGCAATAAATTACTTGTTGACCCACCCTGCCCATTCAGAGAGAAAGCTTATCTTGCTTGTGGGGCCCTGGACTGGCCAGATGCATTCCCAGAATGGAAGAACACCAACCTGGAGTTTGAGAGGTTGCCAGTCATTCACATAGCAGGCACCCCTGCTGAGTCCTTTTCCATTCAGGCGTAATAATCACATGGAATGATTTGCATGATAAAAAACATTCTCATTAATTTTGCAGATTGAATCAAGGTGTGTGGGAAGGATGGAGATATAAATGTTAAATGACCTTCACAACAGGCTAAGAAAAAACTTGGTAGAGCATTGAACCCAGTGATGTTTAATAGAGATATGGGTTAAGTTGTACATTAAAACATTTTTCAAAAGTAAGGATACATAAAATAGAGTCTAAGTCACTGCAAGGTAAAAGGTCATGTGAAAAACTTACTGAATAGGAGTTAGAATTGTTCTTTTCTGAACATGTGCATTTAGGATTTTAAAGGCACCACCATTTGGTTGGATCTTTTGTTGGTATTCTTGGTGATAAGTAACTGAATTACATTCAAACCTGCTTAAAGGGAAAAAGCAACTTGGGGGCCCATGTAATTAAGAAGTCTTCGGGCTAGCATGAGCTTCAGGCATAGGTGGATCTGAGGATTCAAAAGCTGTCATCTGGAACACTTTTCTCTCTCCTCTCAGCTCTACTTGTCTTTCTTGGCTTCATGCTGCTTTCCTTTGGCAAGCTTATTCCTGGTACACCTCCCTGGGACTCAGAGCACATGACCTGAAGGGTTCCGATGGGCTCACCTCTGATGGGGTCATATGCCTCTCTCCAGGCAAATCACTGGGTCCAAGGGTTGGGATATTCTGTGTCATGGCAGACAGACTCACCTGATTAAAAGTTCTTCAGGATTATATGGAGTAAGGGGATGATCCTTCCCCAAAGGAAAAGGTGCTGGCTGGACTGAAACTAGGAAGGAGGGGCAAGGAAGAACATTTCCTACAGGCCCTCAGAAGGTATCTTGATGATTCAAGGCACAAGTCAGGAAGGATTTTTGAGAAGTTGTAAGTCATCTAAGTGGTTTATGGGGCTGACAGTGAGGGAGGATTAAGTGGGGCCTCTGAGATTCTGAGGTATGGATCAATGATAGGACAAAGGTAAATTTTGAAGAAGGATGTTTGTTTAATTGTTTGCTTTTACAGAAAACAAATGCAACTGATCATAGCACCTTTAGATGGGAGGGATGAATCATAGAAGTCAGAGGGAGAAAATAAAAAATATCTAATAACTGCTGTTAACATGTTGGGCAATGTCCTTTGTGTTTTATACAAACAGCACACGTGTGTTCTAATCAGAATTATTCCATATCAACACTGCATTTTTGTGAAAACATAGAGAACATTTGGACATGCGACTAAACTAATCTGCAACAATTAAAAAGGTTTTAAATGGCGCACGTTCTTGCATGGAGCACTGGGTGTTATACGCAAACAATGAATCATGGAACACTACATCAAAAACTAATGATGTAATGTATGGTGATTAACATAACATAATAATTTTAAAAAGTTTTAAATGGCTAAAAGCGCATTCAGTGGATATACTATAGTCAGTGATCAATCTCTTTTTTTCCAAATTTAAGTTTTCTGTTTTATTTTCATAGATAACATTATGATAAACATTTTAGGACCACATCTCTTGTCATTTCCCTAAGATTGAATTTTGATGGAATTACTGAGTGATAAAATAGGAACCTATAAAAACCTTTGGTCTCTACTGTGACATTTCTACACAGAATATTACTATTTTTACCAGCAACATGGTAAGATGATCCTTACTCCTGCCCAAAGATGGTGATTTTTCAAGGAATTAAATTAGGAGATTTATGAAGCAACCATTCTTGTTTCCTTACAGGGCCTATCATTAAAATCACTTTAATAAGCATGTATTAAATTTTAGAGAATGGGCCTATAAGCCACAGAAAAACGTATGTTTTAAATTCTGAGCTACAAAGCAAAAGGAGAGAGTTTGTGTTAATGAAGTAAATCTCTGCTCATTGTAATATTGACAGCACTCATTGTTTCTGAGGATATATTACATTATATTACATTATATTTTTTTTAATTTTTTTATTGTTATGTTAATCACCATACATTACATCATTAGTTCTTGATGTAGTGTTCCATGATTCATTGTTTGTGCATAACACCCAGTGCTCCACACAGAACGTGCCCTCCTTAATACCCATCACCAGGCTAACCCATTACATTACATTATATTATATTGTATTCCATAAAAATGTAATATTCAACCTGGCAATATAGATCAAAACTGAAGATGTGTACCTTTTAACACAGAAATTCTATATTTGGAAATCTATCCAAGGAGGTATTTGATCAAATACACAAAGTTATACTTGATGATCATCAATAAGGTTATAAAAACATCAGAAATATTGAATCTAAGTACCCATACCCGTAAGTATTAATTTAAAATAACCATGGATACTTATTTAGTGAGTCCAGTATAGCTGTTATAAAGGAGTGCCTTAAGTCAGAATTGCCTGTATTGAAATCTTGTTCTATTTCAGTCCTAAACCGTAACAACTTTGTACCCCTGAGCAAATAGCTTATCTGTGATTCGTATCTGTAAAAGGTATTTTGAGCGTTCAGTTAGATTTTACACAGAAAGAGCTTACCAAGTCCTAATTACTATAATTTTTATAATTTTTATTAAATGGAAAAACTTTCATTAAATTGTTGATATGAGCAAGTGATTAAATAACATGGATGAGGTGTATATGTGTGTGTCTGCATAGCAATCCAAAATGACATTAATCAAGGTATGCATTGTGTTTATCTCTTAGTTGGAGACCATTGGGTGATGTTTGCTTTCTTTATGTTTTTCTCTTTCGCTCAAATTTTCTGCATGAGTATTTGTTATGTTTATGATCATAAACAGTTAATGATACCATTTATTTTTTTAATCTAATTATGCAAGAACTTCTTTAGGAAGTTCTGCACTTCCTAGGTGACCTGTCCAAAGCCCTGTAGCCCGGTGGTTGCCCAACATCAGGAGAACAGAGCCTACGAATCCCTAGAACATAGGTCAGATGACTGCTATAAACTAAAATGATTAAGGGGAAAAGGAACCATCCATGGGTTTAGACTAAAACAACTAGAAGATTCCAGACTGTAAAAACAAAAGCCAGAAGTTCTGCCGTAATTGGCTATGTGACCTTGAGCAAGACTTACGACCTCTCAGGTACTGCTCTCCATTTGTAAAATCACTCTCTGAAGTTCTTGTGACCCTAAGTAAAGAGGTAAACTGAGGCAAGCGCAAATTGTGTATATTCAGGAATAGCAGAGGAATTGTAATTTGGAAAACACATGTTGTAGCAAACCACAGACGACTCTACTGAGGGCTTGGGGCAGGCTGTATTTATGGGCAAGGAATACAAAGACAGGGAAGTCCAGCCAGAATCCAAGCAGTAAGTTCATTGGCTTGAGGATGGGGAGAGATTCTTGGTGGATATGCGTTGGTCAGGAGAGAGGTCTCTGTCTTCTAGAAATTAGGCCTTAATGGACATTCAGTCTCTTAGTTCTTGAGTTGCATTCTTCTGAAGGTGCATGCATGAGATTTTCCATTTCATGCCCTCCAATTCCACCGTAGATTGAAATCCTTTCACATTCCTGTCCCTGTAATACAAAGGATGAGACTTTTGACACAGGGGAAACATATACTTATTTAATTACTAGTTTGTTCATCTTAACAAAATCTGAAAAGACTAGTGTTGGTCTAAGTATTTATTCATAGTTGGGATGGAGGAATGAGGTGGTTGATTCTGCACTAAAAATCTGAAAAAAGCAAATCTAGTAAAAACTAAAGGAACCCTGTCTTTAAAATTATATAAAATCTATGACCTTGAAAGTTTGTTTATACTCAAAAAGATTTCATAAAGTTTTGGATAAATGTGTGATGAGGTATTTATCATAGGGAATATGGGAATTCATATTCACAACTAGAAAGTCATTGCCCCAACTGTTGAGTTTGATTCATGAGAGGCTGTCATTGTCCCTCTGCACCACTGTCAGGAGCCAGAATAAACATGGATAGAATTCGTGCAAACACAAGCTGTCCGTCTTGTGCTCTATAATTTCTAGATAAGTCTTAATTTCTTAATAAAGTGCATCAAGTTACCAAATATATATAAAGCCTAAAATAATCACAGACCAAAACTCAGGTATTTTTCTAATATCTTTTCCTTCTCATTTTACTCTGAAAATACTAGAAGAAATACCTCTCTTGAATACCTGCATTGTACCGGGCCCTGTGGCTACCTGCATTACTTCATCTAATCCCCACATTTGACTATCAGGATGGTATTATTCCCATTTGCTCACAAGGGAAAGTCAAGGCTTGGGAGGTTAAGAACATGCACACATCTAGGGGGTTGGAAGTGGTAGATCTGGATCTTCCCACAGCTTATTCTGGTGAGTAGCACATTGTCCCCAGCTCCTGACACGCTGGGCTGTTGATGCTTAATGAGGATCACAGTGGCTTCAGTGGAATTACTCCTCTGACTTAATGAGTCTGCTGAATACCAGAGGGTGTCCTATAGAATATGTTTCTTTGACCCAGATTTGACTTCCTTTTACCCTTTTTAACATTGACTTCCTTTTTAACTAAAGGGAAGCAACACATTATCGACTTGTGAGTCGATATATTTTCAGAATGTTTAATAATTTGTTCTGCACAAAGAAAAACCTGTACTTTGTCTTTCCCTGAAAGATAATCTTCAAGGTATTTCCCCTGAACCTTTTTCTTTTCTCTGTAGATTATAAAGGATGTGCAAAGACAGGGAAGAGGCCCTCCCACCAGAAGTTAGGATGACAGATGAGCAAGCTTAATTGTGACAGGCAGTGTTTGGTCCTTTCCCTATATCTTCTGGGAAAATGGAGCCATCATTCAATCAGCTGGGAGCCTGGTCAATAGGGTGTGTCCCTGTGTGTGATGCGTATACAAGGGGGCCTTCCATAATTGCACAAGGCAGACAATTCATCTGGAAGCTCTAGAAAATGAGAGGGGGGAGAAATGATCTCTAAATGTCCATCTGGGTTCTGAAAAGTAGAGACTTGAAGTTGTGGCAGGCTACTTTATAATTAAATCAGTCACCGAGGTTGGTTTTCATAGCAGTCCAATTCCAGATGTGATCATCACACAATGAACCGTGCCTTTATAAATGTTACATTTCCCGGGATCAAAACATCTGCCAGGATTTTCCTCCCAGTTTCAAGAGTTTAAATACCACATTATTTTGAATAGTGCTCTTCTCTACTGGTGTTTTGTATCATGGAGAACAGTTGGAGGGCATGGCATGGAATAACAGATAAAGGAAAACCTTCCTCCTGTTTTTATAAAAACAGAATTCACTCTACTCACATCCTGCTGTCCAGCCTTGATTCATGTGGGCCAATTTCTCATCTGGCTACTAAGATAAATGTAGCATTTACTGAATAAAGGTGATCATATTTTCTTCTCTGTGATATACCATTCTTGATGAGTCAGAATGCGCTTGTTCTCTAGACACACGATCCGCTACATAGAGAGGTATCTCACTCTTCTGCGATTTGAACCTGGTTTCTAATTTATTTCTATTTTGAACTGAATTTAAAAGCTGATTACCCATCAGAGAAAGAGGCTGGCATAATCAAGTTAGACAAGGGAAGGCTCCTTGGAGTCCTTCTTGGGTAGCTTTTCTAATAGACTGAAGCTAATTCTGAGACTGTACCTGTCACTAGAAACAGTGTCTAATTCCCATGCAACTGTATGGGTTTGTGTGAAATATTCTCTTTCTGAGACCCCCCAGACAGTTAGGATTGGTCTCAGTTCTGAAGCGCTGAACAATTACAGAGACATTCTCCTGTACTAAAAATTATATGCAGGCTGAATGACGGCAATTCAATGGTGGTAGATACAATGAAAATAAATTATATAAATGAACTATGAGAGTAATTAGAACCAGAAATGTTGATGAGTTAATCACCACGTCTAGGTACTGATGGCACTGAAGTTTTTAAAAATTTTAAAAATTAGATCTTAAGACAAGAAATAAGTTGAAAAGCATTAGAAATAATTTGTAATGGAGGCGAAATTCCTCTCTGTGGCATTCATCCTCTCTCCTTGGCAAGGAGGATGAAGACCTCCAAATCCTCTGGACAGAATTTAGGGCCTTGACAACATGAAGTTTGCATGACAGAGAGGTGCATAAGTCTGGTCTGAACTAAGGGATGAATTAGAAGTCAAAACAGAAATGGCCTTATCGGCTCAATAATTCAAACTTTGAGGAGCTCCTGGGTGGCTCAGTCAGTTAAAACATCCGACTCTTGATTTCGGCTCAGGTCATGGTCTCGGAGTCATGAGATCGAGCCCCGTGACATGTTGGGCTCTGTGCTCAGTGGGGAGTCTGCTTGAGATTCTCTCTCTCCTCCTAAAAAAAATAAAAATAAAAAATAATTAAAACTTAGAGGGGAATCTAAGAATAAAATTTAGAGCAAATCATTAAGTATAAATAAAGAAAACTTTAAAAAGGACTGATAACATAGTATCAGTGTGAACACTCCCTTTTTTCTTGCTCTTTTAAACGCCCATGTTTCCATCTGTGTTCACTGAAAAGCCTGGAACCGCTGGCAGCAATAACCCCACCAAAGCCCGGGGGTGGACTCTAAGTACAATACGAAGGCTAATGATGCCACTTCAAAGGGCCCTAGCAGCCCGCTTAAAGAGGCTCCTGCAGGCGAAAGATGATATAATTTCAACCTCAAAGACAAGAATGGCTACAGCTGATGAAAACAGATCACCTACGCCACCCCTAGTGAAACTATTGATTCGGGTCATCAGCAGATGGTAAAACATTAGTGGACATTTGATGGGAAATCACGGTGGTGGGATCAGGCTGACACTACCTGACCCACACGGAGTTATCTTAACCTGACTGACGTGTCACTCGGACGTGTCACTGTTACCCCTGAGATGATGCAGTGTAATGTACAGAGTACCACTTCCGAGGTAGCTTGGAGGATCACAACTCCAACCGAATCACACCTTTGGATTTCAAGTCCAGTTGGTGGGAAATACAGAGGCGAGAGTATCAAGCTAACCCACAAGAAGCAATCAGTCAAATGTAAAATGTCACAGACTCGAACAGAATAATTTTTATAATTCCTGAGTAAGTCAAAGGAAAAAAATGAAAAAGGTAAGGATGGAGTGCTGTAGGTGCTTTGAAGAAACAAATGAGATGGGTACGTGGGTGGCTCAGTCAGTGAAGCATCTGACTCTTGGTTTCAGCTCAGGTCATGATCTCAGGGTCCTGGGATTAAGCCCCACGTGGGGCTCTGTGCTCAGCGGGGAGTCTGCTTGAGATTCTCTCCCTCTGCTCCTCCCCCTGCTCTCTCTCTATCTCTATCTCTCTCTAAAATCTTAAAAAAAAAAAAAAGAAACAAGTGAGATTAACAACCAATATAATGCATGGGACATTTTTGGATCCTGATTCAAACAAATAAATCATAAATATACCTTTTTAGGCAACAGGGGAAATTTGAGTATGGACTAGGTGTTAGGTGATAATAAGGATAATAAGAATTGTTTAGTAATTTTAGGAGAAACAATAATCCATCTCATTATATAAGAGAAAAACATAGAGTATACTGAAGTATTTATGGGTAAATTACTTGATATTTGGAATTCGATTGAAGGTATCTCAGCCAAAAGAAGGAGGGGCATAGAGAAAAGATGGAAATAAATGAAACAAAAACGGCAAAGTAATGGTTTTGAGGCTTAGCAATAGATCCATGTGGACTCTATTTTCCACTTTTGGCATGCTTAGAAATTTTCATAATAAGTTAAAAATAAAATCGAAGCGTTGTCTAGGCACACACAAAAAAAGACAGGCAAGAGACATGAGGCATGAGCTTCCAATGCAATTTTCTATCCATTTATAAGTGTTCCCTGAAATCTTTATATGAAAGAGAGGATTGTGAGTGCTAAATAGATGCCTACGTAAGTACTAGAAGAAATAAAGAAAGAGAAGGATTGGTGAGTTGTGACCTCTGGCAGAAAAATTACCCCTGACAGCATGGCTGCTGGTGCTTAGATTCATCTGAGTGATGGGAATTGCGAGGAAGACTTGTGTTTAGTGACATTTGGAACCAGCATCTTCCTAAACTGTGTCTCCATAGATGAGTTGGACATGAGGTACATTTGGAGAAAAAATACAGAGAAACATACTCCTTGGTGATTTGTCACATTTCACAAATTTTTGCTGTATTTTGGTTTTGTTTTTAAAAGGTCTCTAGCATTAATGTAATAGTATACAAGAGTATTACAGTTAAAGTCAGGACCAACTTAATGGTTATATGTATGTGCAGCCACAGGGCCTTTGCTTGCAAGGGCCCTACAGTCAGTTTGATGATTTGCTGCCACCATCTTGAAACTCTCATACGTTTTGAAGAGGGAGCCTCAAATTTTCATTTTGCACTGGACCCTCCAAACGATGCGGCCAGTCCTGGTAAAAGTATATGTGTTGGGAGAGAACAGATTTAGTAGACTTGATTAAGTTTATAATTCATTCACCTGAAGGAGTCAATTTTATAATACCTTTGGTTTTTCAACCTCCCGACTCCTTTGGGGTCTGCTAAGCAAACAACAGGCTCCAGCAATGTATTATCACCCAGGACACTATTAACTTCATGAACATGACACTCAAAGGCAAAGCCCAATTTTAGAACATGATTGTTGCTATCTAATAGATCAAGAATTTGTTCTGAAATACAATTTTCAGATACAGTCGTGCTTGTAGTTCTAAAACATTGAGCTTTAAGAAAAGGTAGTCCTGTCTAAACATAGGGAGCTCATCTGGCGGTCTTTATAACAAACTATTACATTTTCTGAGTGTAGCTTTATTTTTTCCTGTTATAAAAGAATATTTTTACTAAGGTAGTGTTAGCAAAACATGCACAGTTACTATTTGGCATGTTCATGTTCTAATAGCAATGTGATACCCAATTAATAGCAATCTTTCCATGATCTCAGCTGTGTGGAAATCTTTACTGAAGTCACCCAGAAAGTCAATGACACCCTGTAGCCTGTATTCTTGCATACTGCAGATTAGGATGGCTGATGTTTTGTTGCAGTGCCGAAGTTCATCATGGTCTAAGAACACTGAAGAAAGACTGAGACGTGAGGGTGAACTAATCACCATTAAAAACAGATTTAAAAAGTAATCCTGAAGGTCAGTTTTTAAGAAGAAATTTTTTTTCGAACAATTCCTAATTCTTCCAGTAATGATAAGATGCTTCCAGAAGGGAATAGTTTTTCTAAGAAATTACCATTAGAACTGTACGCAGGAAGTTTTTTTTTTTTTTTTAATTAACCTTTTATGGTAACTCCACCTGGTCACTAGTTTTTACACTCCAAAGACAAGAACTTTCCTTTGGATTTCTAGGTGGGTTTTCATGTGATCTTTGGTGTTCAAGAAAGGAACCAAATCATAGCCTCTCAAATTGATACCACTTTCTACCCTTTTCTCTCATAAGCATATTTATTTATGCTATATTTATGTTTATCATGCTCTTTTTTTCTCCCTCTCCCTCTTTTTCTCCAAATAATATTTATCATGGCTAATTACATGAAAATTTATTTCTTCTTTTATAGATGTACCACAATTTATGTGGCCATCCCTCACGTGGATAGTTTTTCTGTTTCTAATATTTACTGTTTCAAATGCTGCTATATTATACCTCCTTAAAGATTTTTCCACATTTGTTCTCTTATTTTTATTAAATTCCTAGAGGTATGCTACTGGGTTATAACATAATACATTTAACATTTTGGAACATGCCCCCAAAGATTGTGCCAATATACACTTCTGCCAACAGTGGTTTTAGACTGTTTTCCCTAACCACTAACAATACTGCAAATATTAATTTTTCAATTCCAATATTAGCGGCAAAAAAATTGTTTTAATTTGCATTTCTTTTCTTCAACTGTATTGCGGTTATGTAACTGACAAAACTATGAGATATTCAAAGTGTATAATGTGAGATTTTGACCTGCATATATATTGTGAAATAAATTCATTGAGTTAATTAACACATCCATCACCTTACATTTTTACCTTTGGTTTTGGTAAAAAAATTTAAGTTCTACTTTCTTAACAAGATTCAGTTATAGAATACAGTGTTACCAACTATAAACACCATGTTATATAGTAGCTCCTCAGATGTTACTCATCTCACAAGTGGAAGTTTGCACTTACCCACTTCCTAATTCCCCCACCTCCCCAGCCTTGCAAATCACTTTTCCAATCTTTCTCTGAGTTCAACTTTTTTTTTTAATCCCACTGATAAGTGATATCATGCAGTGTTCTTCCTTTGCTCGCTTATTTCACTTAGCATAATGTCCTCCACTTTTCATCCATGCCGTTGCAAATGGCAGGATGTCCTTTTTTAAGGCTGAAGTAATATTCTATTGTATGTATATATCACATTTTCTTTATCCATTTATCTGTCAATGGGCATTAAGTTGTTTCCAATCCTTAGTTACTGTGATGAATCCTGCAATGAATATAGGAATACAGATGTCTCTTGGAGATAATGATTTTGTTTCCTGTGGATATATACCAAGGAGTGGGCTTGCTGGATCATATGGTAGTCAAATTTCAAATTCTTGAGAAACCTCCACACTGTTTTCCATGGCGACTCTCCTAGTTTTCATTTCCATCATCAGGGAGCAAGGTTTCTCTTTTCTCCACATCTTTGTTAGCTTTTGTTATCTCTTATTTTTTTTGATCACAGGCATTCATCTAGATATGAAGTGATACCTCATTGAGGTTTTGATTTGCTTTTCCTGATGATTAATGACGTTGAGCACCTTTTCATATACTTCTTGGTCATTTATATGCGTTCTTTGTAAAAATGTTTGTTCAGATCCTTTGCCCCTTTTTAAATTGGGTTACTTAGGTTTTTTGCTATTGACTTGTATGAGTTCCTTGTATATTTTGAGTATTACCTTTTATCAAATGTGTGGTTTGCAAATTTTTTCTCCAGCTCCATAGGTTGCCTTTTCATTTGTCGGTGGTTTCTTTTGCTGTGCAGAATCTTTTCAGTTTGATGTACTTCCACCTGTTTATTTTTGCTTTTGTTGCCTTTCCTTTTGGTGTCAAAGCAAAAAAAAGTCATTACCAAGACTAATGTCAAGGAGCTAATCTTCTATGTTTTCCTCTGTGAGTTTTGCGGTTTTCATTTTTTTCTAAATGTTTATCATTTTTCCCAAAACAAATCAACTGAATTTTCAGTCATTTTCCTTACTAATTTTAAGTGCTGCCTCTATATTATCATAAGCAACTGGAATTTAAAATTTAATCCAATTTTTTCTTCAAAAGAGTCATTTTCTAGGTAGACCATGTCTATGGATAAGGATATGTTTGGTATTTAAACTCTGCAGAGCAGGGTGCCTGGGTGGCTCAGTCATTAAGCATCTGCCTTCGGCTCAGGTCATGATCCCAGGGTTCTGGGATTGAGCCCTGCATTGGGCTCCCTGCTCTGCAGGGAGCCTGCTTCTCCCTCCCCCTCTGCCTGCCACTCCCCCTGCTTGTACTCTCTCTCTCTGTCAAATAAATAAATAAAGTCTTTTAAAAAAATAAACTCTGCAAAGCTATTATCCATAGCCAATTCTTTCATCTCATTTTTATTCACTTTCAAGGTAGCTTGCTATATGTGGAGGAGATACACAGGTGAACAAGCCATGTCTTAAATCTAAATGAAGTAGGAAGAAATTGTTCTAACCAGTTACATTTATTGGGTATCAGTTATGTTCTAGGTACTGTTTTTTGTTGTTGTTGTTCTTTTGAAAAATTTTCCTTATTTAATTACCCCAACAAACCTGTTAGTTAGCTATTGTTCTCTCTTATTTTACTGATAAGGAAGCTAAGGTTCAAAGAGGTCATGAACCTGCCCAACACCATAAAGTTGTTAGAGATAGAGCCAGAATGGAGACCTACATCTTATTTAAAACCTACTTCCTTACACTAATCTATGCTCACAATTAATGACCTTGCAAGGCCAGTTGTAATAAATCCCTTCAATGTGATACAAAGTGTTGTGACAGACATTTTAAGTGAAGGAAGACAAAAATTTTTATTTTGAAGACAGTTGTCAGATGTTGTCCACAGACTGCCCTGTCCTATGGAGTCTTTGCAGCCTGTTGTCATGATTTCATGTTGTTTTCAGGGACTCTCTTTCCTCCCTTCATGAGAACTACTCGAGCAGTTCATGGTGGTAATAGTTTAACTGCTGTGGGTTTACCCAGGCCCGTTATTTAGGTTTACAGAGCATCAACTCCCACCTAAGAACTAAATGAAAATGTGAATGGATTCTGGATTCATCTCTTTGTCATCATCCCTTTAGCGAATTCATCAGGGTTAGCCAGAGAACTTCAAAGTTCCAGAATATTCAGATGAGTCTGTTAGACATGAAGGGAGGCAAATGGTTAAATGGTCAGACAGCTGTCTCATGGAAGTAAGTTGTTAAAGTTATTAAGCCCCCTGGTTGAATAACCTCGGAATCCACTTACATATTGAGACCAGGGAATCATATGTCACACCACTTTTTGCTTTAATATTTGTGAACAGGTATAAGAAAGAGAACATCAGAGACCTGCTTACCACATGATGCAAACTGCCAAGTGACTCGTAATTCTGTCACCTGCTTTGGAGTGGCCCATCACCCATCCCTTGTCCAAATATTTCTCTGCTCTTCCAGTCTTGATTTACTGCTTGCCTGACTTTTCCAGACAAGCCTCTATATTTTTCTTTCCTTTATTTTTCTTTTCTTTTTCCACCATTTTAAAGAGTACCTGTTTCTGAATAAGACATTTCCTTAAATTATCCAAAGAAACAAATTTCCAGGCAAAGGAAATTTACATTCAAGTGTTGTTTGGAGTTTCAAAGACTGAAGGCTTCACCGCCTTCTCTGTAGCAACTCTGTGTCACTTCAGTCCTACTTAGCATCTCATGGCTGGTCCTAAGAAGATGCATTTGAAGTCCTAGACATTTCATTTGTACTTCAATTTTGACCTCTCTATATATAAATAGGACAGAAAACCACTGCATAAATTAGCACAGAATAATAATGAGTATTGTCCTTGTTCTTTCTTTCAACGTTGTGAAATTTAAATTTTCTGTTCTTATTTTTCTCTTAATTGGCACTTGTGTTTCTGTACATTTTTATTTTTTTTATTTTTTTATTTTTATGTTAATCACCATACATTACATCATTAGTTTTTGATGTAGTGTTCCATGATTCATGGTTTGTGCATAAAACCCAGTGCTCCATGCAGAATGTGCCCTCTTTAATACCCATCACCAGGCTAACCCATCCCCCCACCCCCCTCCCCTCTAGAACCCTCAGTTTGTTTTTCAGAGTCCATCGTCTCTCATGGTTCGTCTCCCCCTCCAACTTACTCCCCTTCATTCTTCCCCTCCTGCTGTCTTCTTCTTTTTCTTTTTTCTTAACATATGTTGCATTATTTGTTTCAGAAGTACAGATCTGTGATTCAACAGTCTTGCACAATTCACAGCGCTCACCATAGCACATACCCTCCCCAATGTCTATCACCCAGCCACCCCATCCCTCCCACCCCCCACCACTCCAGCAACCCTCAGTTTGTTTCCTGAGATTAAGAATTCCTCATATCAGTGACGTCATATGATACATGTCTTTCTCTGACTGACTTATTTCACTCAGCATAATACCCTCCAGTTCCATCCACGTCGTTGCAAATGGCAAGATCTCATTCCTTTTGATGGCTGCATAATATTCCATTGTGTATATATACCACATCTTCTTTATCCATTCATCTGTCGATGGACATCTTGGCTCTTTCCACAGTTTGGCTATTGTGGACATTGCTGCTATAAACATCGGGGTGCACGTACCCCTTCGGATCCCTACATTTGTATCTTTGGGGTAAATACCCAGTAGTGCAATTGCTAGATCGTATGGTAGCTCTATTTTCAATGGTTTGAGGAACCTCCATACTGTTTTCCAGAGTGGCTTCACCAGCTTGCATTCCCACCAACAGTGTAGGAGGGTTCCCCTTTCTCCACTTCCCCGCCAACATCTGTCATTTCCTGACTTGTTAATTTTAGCCATTCTGACGGGTGTGAGGTGGTATCTCATTGAGGTTTTGATTTGGATTTCCCTGATGCTGAGCGATGTTGGGCACTTTTTCATGTGTCTGTTGGCCATTTGTCTGTCTTCTTTGGAAAAATGTCTGTTCCTGTCTTCTGCCCATTTCTTGATTGGATTATTTGTTCTTTGGGTGTGGAGTTTGATAAGTTCTTTATAGATTTGGGATACTAGCCCTTTATCTGATATGTCATTTGCAAATATCTTCTCCCATTCTGTCAGTTGTCTTTTGGTTTTGTGGACTGTTTCTTTGGCTGTGCAAAAGCTTTTTATCTTGATGAAATCCCAATAGTTCGTTTTTGCCCTGGCTTCCCTTGCCTTTGGCGATGTTTCTAGGAAGAAGTTTCTATGGCTGAGGTCAAAGAGGTTGCTACCTGTGTTCGCTTTAGGATTTTCATGGACTCCTATCTCGTGTTTACATCTTTCAACCATTTGGAGTCTATTTTTGTGTGTGGTGTAAGGAAATGGTCCAGTTTCATTCTTCTGCATGTGGCTGTCCAATTTTCCCAACACCATTTGTTGAAGAGACTGTCTTTTTTCCATTGGACATTCTTTCCTGCTTTGTCAAAGATGAGTTGACCACAGAGTTGAGGGTTCATTTCTGGGCTCTCGATTCTGTTCCATTGATCTATGTGTCTGTTTTTGTGCCAGTACCATACTGTCTTGATGATGACAGCTTTGTAATAGAGCTGGAAGTCTGGAATTGTGATGCCGCCAGCTTTGCTTTTCTATTTCAATATTGCTCTGTCTATTCGGGGTCTCTTCTGGTTCCATAAAAATTTTAGGATTATTTGTTCCATTTCTTTGAAAAAAGTGGATGGTATTTTGATGGGGATTGCATTGAATGTGTAGATTGCTCTAGGTAGCATTGACATCTTCACAATGTTTGTTCTTCCAATCCATGAGCACGGAACGTTTTTCCATTTCTTTGTGTCTTCTTCAATTTCTTTCATGAGTATTTTATAGTTTTCTGAGTACAGATCCTTTGCCTCTTTGGTTAAATTTATTCCTAGGTATCTTATGGTTTTGGGTGCAATTGTAAATGAGATCGACTCCTTGATTTGTCTCTCTTCTGTCTTGTTGTTGGTGTATAGGAATGCCACTGATTTCTGTGCATTGATTTTATATCCTGCTACTTGACTGAATTCCTGTATGAGTTCTAGCAGTTTTGGGGTGGAGTCTTTTGGGTTTTCCACATACAGTATCATATCATCTGCAACGAGTGAGAGTTTGACTACCTCGTTGCCGATTTGGATGCCTTTGATTTCTTTTTGTTGTGTGATTGCTGTGGCTAGGACTTCTAATACTATGTTGAATAGCAGTGGTGATAGTGGACATCCCTGCCGTGTTCCTGACCTTAGGGGGAAAGCTCTCAGCTTTTCCCCATTGAGAATGATATTGGCTGTAAGTTTTTCATAGATGGCTTTTATGATATTGAGGTATGTACCCTCTATCCCTATACTCTGAAGAGTTTTGATCAAGAAAGGATGCTGTACTTTGTGAAATGCTTTTTCTGCATCTATTGAGAGGATCATATGGTTCTTGTTCTTTCTTTTGTTAATGTATTGTATCACGTTGATTGATTTGCGGATGTTGAACCAGCCTTGCAGCCCAGGGATAAATCCCACTTGGTCGTGGTGAATAATCCTTTTAATGTACTGTTGGATCCTATTGGCTAGTATTTTGGTGAGAATTTTTGCATCCATGTTCATCAAGGATATTTGTCTGTAATTCTCCTTTTGGATGGGGTCTTTGTCTGGTTTTGGGATCAAGGTAATAAAACTCATAAAATGAGTTTGGAAGTTTTCCTTCCATTTCTATTTTTTGGAACAGTTTCAGGAGAATAGGTATTAATTCTTCTTGAAATGTCTGAGAGAATTCCCCTGGGAAGCCATCTGGCCCTAGGCTTTTGTTTGTTCGGAGATTTTTGATGACGGCTTCAATTTCCCTTGTGGTTCTAGGTCTGTTCAGGTTTTCTATTTCTTCCTGGTTCAATTTTGGTAGTTGATACATCTCTAGGAATGTACCCATTTCTTCCAGGTTATCTAATTTGCTGGCATAGAGTTCCTCATAATATGTTCTTATAATTGTTTGTATGTCTTTGGTGTTGGTTGTGATCTCTCCTCTTTTGTTCATGATTTTGTTGATTTGGGTCATTTCTCTTTTCTTTTTGGTAAGTCTGGCCAGGGGTTTATCAATCTTGTGAATTCTTTCAAAGAACCAGCTCCTAGTTTCGTTGATCTGTTCTACTGTTCTTTTGGTTTCAATTTCTATTTCATTGATTTCTGCTCTGATCTTTATGATTTCTCTTCTCCTGTTGGGTTTAGGCTTTATTTGCTGTTCTTTCTCTAGCTCCTTTAGGTGTAGGGTTAGGTTGTATATTTGAGACCTTTCTTGTTTCTTGAGAAAGGCTTGTATTGCTATATACTTTCCTCTCAGGACTGCCTTTGCTGCATCCCAAAGATTTTGAACAGTTGTCTTTTCATTTTCATTGGTTTCCATGAATTTTTTTAATTCTTCTTTAATTTCCTGGTTGACTCATTCATTCTTGAGTAACATGCTCTTTAGCCTCCATGTATTTGGTTCTTTCCGACTTTCCTCTTGCGATTGCGTTCTAGTTTCAAAGCATTGTGGTCTGAAAATATGCAGGGAATAATACCAGTCTTTTGGCACCGGTTGAGACCTGATTTGTGACCTAGGATGTGATCTATTCTGGAGAATGTTCCATGGGCACTAGAGAAGAATGTGTATTCCGTTGCTTTGGGATGGAATGTTCTGAATATGTCTGTGAAGTCCATTTGGTCCAGTGTGTCATTTAAAGTCTTTATTTCCTTGTTGATCTTTTGCTTAGATGATCTGTCCCTTTCAGTCAGGGGTGTGTTAAAGTCCCCCACTATTATTGTATTGCTGTCAATGTGTTTCTTCGCTTTTGTTATTAATTGCCTTATATAATTGGCTGCTCCCATGTTCGGGGCATAGATATTTACAATTGTTAGATCTTCTTGGTGGATAGACCCTTTAAGTAGGATATAGTGTCCTTCCTCATCTCTTATTACAGTCTTTGTTTTAAAATCTAATTTGTCTGATAGAAGGATTGCCACCCCAGCTTTCTTTTGGTGTCCATTAGCATGGTAAATGGTTTTCCACCCCTCACTTTCAATCTGGGGGTGTCTTTGGGTCTAAAATGAGTCTCTTGCAGACAGCATATCGATGGGTCTTGTTTTTGAATCCAATCTGATAGCCTGTGTCTTTTGATTGGGGCATTTAGCCCATTTACATTCAGGGTAACTATTGAAAGGTATGAATTTAGTGCCATTGTATTGCCTGTAAGGTGACTGTTACTGTATATTGTCTCTGTTCCTTTCTGCTCTGTGCTGCTTTTAGGCTCTCTCTTTGCTTAGAGGACCCCTTTCAAGATTTCTTGGAGGGCTGGTTTCGTGTTTGCAAATTCCTTTAGTTTTTGTTGGTCCTGGAAGATTTTTATCTCTCCTTCAAGTTTCAATGAGAGCCTAGCTGGATATAGTATTCATGGCTGTATATGTTTCTCCTTTAGTGCTCTGAAGATATCATGCCAGTCCTTTCTGGCCTGCCAGGTCTCTGTGGATAGGTCTGTTGCCAATCTAATATTTCTACCATTGTAGGTGACATATCTCTTCTCCCGAGCGGCTTTCAGGATTTTCTCTTTGTCTCTGAGACTCGTACGTTTTACTATTAGATGTCGGGTTGTTGACCTATTTTTATTGATTTTGAGAGGGGTTCTCTGTGCCTCCTGGATTTTGATGCCTGTTTCCTTCCTCACATTAGGGAAGTTCTCTGCTATTATTTGCTCCAGTATACCTTCTGCCCCTCTCTCTCTTCTTCTTCTTCTGGGATCCCCATTATTCTAATGTTGTTTTGTCTTATCGTATCACTTATCTCTCGAATTCTGCCCTCATGATCCTGTAGTTGTTTCTCTCTCTTTTTCTCAGCGTCTTTGTTTTCCATCATTTGGTCTTCTATATCTCTGATTCTCTCTTCTGCCTCATTTATCCTAGCAGTGAGTGCCCCCATTTTTTATTGCACCTCATTAATAGCCTTTTTGATTTCGACTTGGTTAGATTTTAGTTCTTTTATTTCTTCAGAAAGGGTTTCTCTAATAACTTCCACACTTTTTTCAAGCCCAGCTAGTATCTTTAAAATCATGATTCCGAACTCTAGGTCTGACATCGTACTAATGTCCATATTGAGTAGGTCTCCGGCTGACAGTACTATCTCTTGTTCTTTTTGCTGAGGTGATTTCTTTCGTCTTGTCATTTTGTCCAGAGGAGAATAGATGAATGAGAGAACAAAATGCTAAGAGGTTAACAACGTCCCCAGCAAATATACTCTATACAAATCAGAAAAGACCTGAAACCAGGGGAAAGAAAGGGAAAGAAAGAAAAAAGAAAGAGAGAAGAAACAAACAAACAAACAAAAACAGAACAATACAAATAAAAACTAATATGATCAAATATGATCAGGCTAGTGCATAGATCAGTGCCACACACTAGATTTTGGGCGTATTTTGGTCTGTTAGAAAAAAGTGCCTCCTAAAATTTTAAAGGAAGAAAGACATATATGTACAAAATAAGGGTTGATACAATGAAGGGATGGAAGATGACTGTAAAGATGAAAATTATAAAAGATTTTATAAAAGGAATTGATACGATAAGTTGTTTGAAAAAAGAAAGAAGATTTAAAAAAAAAGGGAGAGAATGTGATCAGGCAGGAGACTAGAACAAAGCCATACA
This sequence comes from Eumetopias jubatus, assembly GCF_037043125.1. Lineage (NCBI taxonomy): Eukaryota > Metazoa > Chordata > Mammalia > Carnivora > Otariidae > Eumetopias > Eumetopias jubatus. Next base: position 100,571,079 of record NW_028274820.1, read on the forward strand.
CTAGTGATTTAGGGTATATTTTGATCTGTTAGAAGAAACTGTATCTCAAAATTTTAAAGAGAGAACAACTTATATATATATATGCCAAAATAAGGGTAACTACTATGAAGGGATAAAATATGACTCTAAAAATGAAAAATAAAAAAAAATTTTTTTAAAGGGATTGATAAGATGTTGGTTGAAAAAGGAAAAAAGAAAAATTAAAAAAAGTTAAAAAATTAACTTTGAAAAACTAATGAATCATGGTAAAAAAAAAGCATGAATTCTATGTGCAGTATTCCCCTAGAGCTGGAGTTCTCCCCTTCTCCTTGATGGGTAAACTTGGTCTTGGCTTGCTGGCTGTTCGTGTTGATCTTCTGGGGGAGGGGCCTGTTGCCGTGGTTCCCAAATGTCTTTGCCGGAGGCGGAATTGCCCCACCCTTGTGGGTCCGGGCTAAGCAAGCTGCTTGGGTTTGCTCTCAGGAGCTTTTGTTCCCTGCAAGCTCTGGTACAGCTTTGGAGGACCAGGGTGAAAATGGTGGCCTCCCAATCTCCACCCGGAGGAGCTGAGAACTCAGGGCCCCGCTCCTCAGTGCGCCCCCAGAGAAGAGCAGTCAGTCACTCCCGTCTCCCCGGTCTCCGGCCGCTCTCCGTGCTCACCCGGCCTGTGACCGAGCGTTTCTATCTCTGGCACCCGACCCCGTGTGGAGTCTCCAAACCCAGCAGATCCCTGCGGTGCGCTCCCGCGCCGCTCCTCCCGGGGGAGGAAGGGGAGTCTCCCCGGATCTGCTGCTTGTTGGGTCCCTGCTGGAGGAGCAGTGGCCCGACTGGGCCGCGGATCACGGTTTATGGCAACCCCGAGCTGAGAGCCCGCGCCTCGGCTCCGTCTCTGCAGCCGGCTTCCCTGCTCCGATACCTGGGAGCTCTGCTGCACTCAGGCACCCCTGGTCTTTCTGTGACCCCGAGGGTCCTGAGACCACACTGTCCCACGAGGGTTCCACCCCCCGCTTAGCCACTGGAGCGACATCCCTCAGCGGAGCCGACTTCTAAAAGTTCCGATTTTGTGCCCTGCGGCTCTAGCACTTGCCAGAAGCGGCCACAGAGGCCCCCTCCCCTGCCGTCTATCCTCCCGAATATCACCTCGGATTCACTTCTCCGCACGTCCTACCTTCCAGTAAGTGGTCGCTTCTCTGTTCAGAGAGTTGTTGCTACTCTCCTCTTCAATCTCCTGTTGAGTTCGTAGGTGTTCAGAATAGTCTGATCCCTATTCAGCTGAATTCCTGAGACCAGACGAAATCCAGGTCTCCTACTCCTCTGCCATCTTGCTCCGCCCCCTGTGTTTCTGTATTTTCTTCATGGTAGTTCCCTTAAGTAAGCCTTCAGACAAAAATCGAGTCTGGAGTTTAATAATTATACCCAACATACCAAGGACTGATTTCAGTCAAATAATTGTAAACGATCAAAAGCCAACTTATTAACACATGGCAAATGTAATTATTTAATTAGAAATGAGAGGTAGCAAGTTGCATAGATGCAATATGGTCATTGTCTTCAAGCTACCTATTTGTAGAGGGTGTATTTAACACTTTATAAGAAACTTTTATTAAAAAAACAAACCTGGAACTCTGGAACAATAGATTAGCTTAAAATATTTAGGAAGGAGGAAATTGCCATTAAAAGAAATAGAAAGTTTATGTACATATCTCTTCTAGTCTCTTAGGAGGAAACAAAGTAACATTGAAAAATGAATCAAACCTAGATGAGGAACAAAATCTTCGCTATGAGACTTCAGGAACACATAGTTTTTCAGGTTCATCAATCTGATTACACAACTAGTTAAAAAGGCAAAATACAGTTGTAATGAAGAAATTTAATTCTCTTAACATCAGCTGCAAGACTTTCTTGGGAAATTGGGACATCTGATAACTGTTTTACTTCTCTTACTCCTAATTAATTTTCTAGAAATTTATCAGTAATGTTCCTCTCTCTTCTCTATTTCCGAGAAGTACACAGGAGCCCCCACACCAGGCAGTGAGAGGCGTTCCAACTAATTTCCCTACCTTAAGCTCTAATTTGGGTTCTGATGCCCTGAATTGTCAAGGAAGAACCAAGTATCCTGTCTAAGGCCAGTTCTTCTTTGGGGTGAAATTGGGGTGGGCAGAAGAGAAGTAGCAGGGTCCCTGAACCTGATTTTCATCAGGTTAATAAATATTTTATTTCTAACAGCCACAGGCATTTGCTTTAGTTTAGTTACTGTGACGGAATGCTGTTTTTCTTTAGATTTTCTTGCAATAAGACAGTCTTCTAGTTTCCAAAGAGTTCCACTTACTAAGGTAATAAGGTATTTTTATTACCTTATTCATTGCATTTTCCAGATAATAAACTATTCATAAAGCCTTGAAGAAAAAGTAAAAAAAAAAATTTTTTTTACATTTATATCCATTTACTATTCCTAAGGACAGTCCAGTATCTCTTCCCACATGTAAACCTTTCTATTAGTAGGCTGTGTCTTTGCTCCCTGATTACTCTTGGTTGTTACTAATAGACATGAAATTATTTTTGGAAAATAAATTATGTTCAATGTAAATCTAGTAATCCATTTAGAATTCCCTTAGTTCCTGCAGCCTGTTTATCTAGACTAGTCAGAGTCTTCTGAATCCCATAAGACAGTTTCTCTGAGTACAGCATTTTTTTAATGTGAGAGAAACCTTAGACATTCCAAGTAAAATAAAATTTATTTTAAAGCAAAATAAAAAAGGATTACTGACAGCCCAGTGCTCTTTGAAATGAGCACCTACAGCCTACCATTGAGAAGGAAATGTTAAATTTACTTTCCCCCAAATCCATTTGTTAGCTGTAAAAGTGTCCATTATCCATTTAAATTTATTTCCAGACCTGAGATAGCACAACGAGCTATATTGTCACATCAGACTCAAAGAAGCAGAGATCTTATCGAAGAGCAACCTTTACTAATAACTTGCCCGATACATGTGAAGACAGAGGCTGTGCATAGAAATGTATGCCACCACTGGTCAACCCCCTGGGGTCCTTCCAGGCAACATTAGGATGTGGCCTGGTCCAGATTTAATGTTTGAGATCCATAAGTGATGCACGCAGTTATCAAGTGACTCCCTCTGATACATGGATAATTATATAGCTGACCTAACACTTTCCAGTGGGTCATATCCCACAAACCCATAAGTTCCTCATTTGTTCGCTAAAACAACCTAGACAGACTGGATATAGCCTGCTAATAGGATTCCACAGGAAGGACTCTGTTTTTCTCTTTGCTAATAAATACCATTAGGAGTCTGATTAGCATGTTTACAAGGCGTCTTTGTTGGGTCATTGATTTCTTTTTCCTCCTCTCTCAGCTCTTCTTGGGCATCCCCATGGGAGAGAAGATGGGTAACAAACAAGCTGGAAATTGATTATAGAATACAATGACTATTAGGCAAAGAGTATGGGCTATATTTAAGTTATTTAAAGCCACTGAAGATTTTTGAAACGGATAGTAACTCTGCCCTTGCTGGAAGACAAACAAGATGAGTTCAGTTAGGAACCTACTAAATCTCAGCCGTTCTGGGAGCATTCAGACCCAGTTGGACACTCACACCTAGTCCCTAGCAAGGAAGTCTTAACTGGATATACAGCCTATGAGCTATTCCCAGAAATATCTTTTTTATTGCCGTATCTTCAGCACCTGGAGTGGTTCCAGGCAATAATATACACTTACTAAATAATTACTAAATTAACAGTATTTGATTATATTGAAGAGATAATGTATAGCTATTTAAACACTGGGTGAATGGATAGATGGATGGATGGAAAGAAGGAAGGAAGGAAGGCCAATTTTGTTTTTCTCGCTAGGCTGTCTCTTGGATTTTTCTAGTCTGAATATTTCCACTGAAGATCTATTGTGTTCAGAGACAGTTATTTGTAGACATGAGGCTAAATTCTTGGCCATTTCCATCACCCCAATAGGATTCTTTCAGTGCTGTCAAGAGTAAAGGAGCAACATCTAAGCAGCCAATGATGAAGAAAACAACTGAGAAGAAATGAGCAGACCCAAGGGCTGCCGCTGGGATCAGTCAGCTTGCTAACCAGAGGAGCAGAGCATCTTACCGAACAGCTAGACCTGTGGAATGCAGACTGTTTGGGGATGAAAGCTGTGGTGTTGGAAGAAATGAGAAGAGGAGTGTGCAGTAATCTGCTCGTTTTGCTCTCTTTTCCGAGACTGACGTGGCAGTAGAGATCAGAAGAGCATCTTGGCAGGCATGCGTTCTGACAGTGGAGAAGAGAGGCAACTGTAAAGCAGACGCGATAGAACAGCCCTCCTGTCCAAGGAGGCAGAGGGCCGTTAAAGGCATCCGTAACTTCTGAGGTTAGCATCATGTTTCTCTGAAGACCGCACATATGGCAAATTCTGCAGAGTGGAAAGGGGGTCAGAGAGTCATTTGCTAAAAGGGCAAGCCAGGCCCTTCTTGCTTCCATAGCTTCCTGGGGCATTACTGTATTGAGACAGCGGAACACTTCACACCTCACTGTCACTGCCCAGTGGAGCAGCAGTGTGGGAAGCTCAGCCTAGTTCACGAGAATATTCTCTCTTGAAGGACTGGGAGCGCAGGTCCTCAGTAGAGAGCCCAGCGGGCATTAGTTAGCAAGTGCCTGTCCCCTGCTTCCCATCCTACAGCCCAGTCGCATCGACAGGGTCCGTGGTAGTCCAGCTTCCAGGATTAACCCAGTGCTTAGTCAAAACGGAATGATCCGAAGTGGGTTCCTGCCTTCTTCTTCCTCTTTTTTTTTTTAACATGTGATTTATGTATTTTTTTTAAATAGAAAATACAGGTAAACCAAAAGAAAACTCAATCATAGTTTTATTACCCAAAGATTTAAGCACGGTTAACATTTTGGTTTATATCCATATTCACTTTAAATTCTATTTATTTATTCAGACAGAATTTTTTCCCAGCTTTATTAAGTTATAATTGACAAAGGAATGTATATTATTAAGGTGTACAACTTGATGAGTTGATAATATATCTACATTGTGAAATAATTGCCACAAACTTATTAACATATCCACTACTTCAGACCTTTCCTTTCTTTCTTTCTTCTTTCTTTCTTAAATTCTTCGTTTCTTTTTCTTTCCTTTTCTTTCCCTCCCTCCTTCCTTCCTTCTTTTGCAGACCTGCCTTCTTTCCATGACCTTACCTTATATTTCGACTCCTTCAAAAACTGTTCTCAGCTGTTCCTTTGTTCTGAATGCTCTACCTTGTTTATTCCAGAAGCAGATCCCTGTCTTGCTGTAGGTCATTTTCACAGGTGCGCGGATGCCTTACACGCACCCCAGCTCACAGCAGGCAGACCCCAGCCATGTAGGGCACCTACATCCCTGTGGACTGGCTATTTCCAGCCTGCCAGTGACCCACTGGCTCTTTTGTTTGGTCACCCTGTCACTCCTGCTGAAAGTCCCCAGAACTTTTGACTGCATGTCTAATTTTGCCTTCAAATCGTATTCATGAAAGCACACCCCAAACATCTAATTTTACTCTCTTAGGCATTTCTAATCCTTCCTGCTCTTTCCTTCCTCCATCATCATCTGGATTCCCAGACTGACGTAGACAAAGCGGTGATACGGCTCCCTAGTATTTCCTAGTGAAAGGCCAAGTGCACCTGAATCAGAAAGTTGTGTTAGCCTTAAAAGTGAACATAGAGATATTTACATAAATTCAAAAGGTTAAGCATAGGAAAATATTGATGGATCAATATAATACGGTTTGTCTTTGTGATATGCCATAATACTCACTGAGAAAGGTCACTGGTTAAATATATTGTAGAGTCTGTAAACTAAATTGCTGGTCTTGCTGAACAGAGTCCATGAGTAAATCAGGACTAGGTAGTGTGTTTCATGGCTAATTCTTTTTTTTTTAAGATTTTATTTATTTATTTGACAGAGAGAGGCATAGCAAGAGAGGGAACACAAGCAGGGGGAGTGGGAGAGGGAGAAGCAGGCTTCCCGCGGAGCAGGGAGCCCGATGTGGGGCTCGAATCCAAGACCCTGGGATCATGACCTGAGCCGAAGGCAGATGCATAACGACTGAGCCACCCAGGTGCCCCAGCTAGTACTTACTTAAAAAAAAAAAAATCAGAGTTCACCCCATCTCTGCTTCATGCTACCTAAAGGGCTAAGAGGTTTAGTCAGAGCAAACGTAGTTCACAGACCCATTTGGTTTTGATTGTTCAGTCAGTCCCAGCATTTAGAGATCTAGGAATGGTGAGCATAAACATAATTCCATATTTTGCGGTCTTTTCTAACAACTTCTAATAACTTCATAATGCTGCTAAAGCTGGCCAGATTTAATTATGCTTATAAAGTCTATCCTTTTGTATACTAGTGAGCCCAATACTGTGGTTTTAAATAAAGTAAGAATAGTTTTCTAAAAATTCGTATGTGATCATGTCATGCCCCTGGCTGAAGCACTGCTATTTTTGTGCACATTCTCTGAGCTTTCATGAAATAAAACATTTGGCAACTGTTACATTTTATCATCCCCAACATTTTAAAAGTGACATTCATTGATCTAGAGTTTACCTGTATAAATGAGCCCAGAAAGAGTTTCATGCTATATTCATTCTGTACTTCTAGCATTTGTGTAGGGCACACACACAAGATAATCAGTAATCTCATGATGAATGAGTGGATGAAAATAAATGAACATATCAATTAAACATTGGGCAAGAAAATATTTTCTGTATTTTTGTATCTTTATCATAAAATAATTTTAGAACCCTGAAGTTATTATACTACTACTAGGAAATTCACTATGGGGTATTTAAAAGTAAAAAAAAAAAAAATGAAGGAAAGGCATATGAAAGCGTGCTCTCCATCATTAGTCAGCAGGGTAACGTGGATTAAAACTACAGTGTTACAGCATTATGTACTAAAAATGCCTAAACTTAAAAATATCAACAGCACCAAGCACTGGCAAGGATGGGAAGAAAATGGAACTCTTTTCTGTTGATGTTTGGGATGTAAAATGTTAAGAACACTCTGGAAAACAGTTTTCAGTTTTTTATAAAATGAACATATAAATATATAATCCCTCAATTCTACTTTCTGAGATTTACCCAAGAGAAGTAAAGACATATATTTACATAATGTCTCTCTTCATTAAAAGTACTCACAAATTAGAAACGATTCAATGTTCAATCCAAATCAAGAGGTAAATGGATAAACAAATTATGGTATGTCCATATAATGGAATACTACTCGGCCAAACAAGGTGGGGGGCAAGGTGAACTAGGTATATGTAATGTGGATGGATCTCAAAAACATCACGAATGAAAAAAGCCAAAGAGTTGGTACTAATTCCATTTGTATGAAACTCTAGAATAGGTAAACCTAGTCAGTAGTGATAGAAAGGAAGTAAGTGGTTGTCTCAGGCCAGGAGGAGACAGAGACTTGAACCATAAGAGAGCATAGGGAACTTTTGAGGTGATGAGAAAGTTATAGATCCTGATTGAGGTGGTAGTTACACAGATGTATGCATTTGTTGAAACTCATTGAACTATCTTCTGAAAATCAGTGCATTTTATTACATATAATACTTACACTTTAATAAAGTTGATTACAAATTAAACAAAATTAGGAAAAATTTGAAAACCTGGTACCTGTTTTGATAATTACAGAAATTTATTATGTTTCATTAATTATCAGTATTTTTAACCTATGGAATCAATTCTTCATAAAACCCTGCTACATAGTTATTTGATATTGCTAGGGATACTGCTCCTTCATACCCACTGAGTAATAACCATGTAGATAAAGTAAAAGAGAGCTTACAGGTTCACAAAGTGTTGCCCAAGTTCCACTGTATTGATGATGTATTTAAGGCTTTCTACGATAGTAAGTGTAAGGCAGAAATTCTTTCAAAGGTCAAAATTACCATTTGGAAGAGGCTGTACTTTCAACCTTTACCTCTGCAAGTTACTTTGCCTGAAGCTTGTTTTGTTATTGCTACATCAGGCATAAAGCCACTGAATATCAGTTGTTTATCACCTTAGAAAAAAATAGAAAGTGATAAAAAAAAAGAAACAAACAAACAAAGAAAACAAAACAAAAAAACTCATCCTAGAAACTGTTTAAAGAAAGCAAGTCCTGGGGCCCAGTGTGAACCCAACAGCCACTCAGCTCTCTGCCTCATCCATCTGCATGTGTATCTACAGCTCAATGTAGTACATGGCAATACTGAGAAAGAAAAGACTAAATTATGCCGAGGGTGCCCTCTTAAGGCAGAGAAACCTCCCATCATTTTTGAAAGACTCATGAAAAGCAGTTGAAATACTGTTTGCCCTTAATGCATTGTCCTCAACGGGCAAATTTACTTATCTAGAACAGAATGTCCCTGATCATGCCAAATAGCCAAGATACCACAATCATCAGGAGTCAGTTTCATAGGCCAATTGCTAGAATTTAGGATAACTATTTGACTTACTACCCAAACCCAGGACATTTTAAGAAAGGAAGTACTATTAATATTAATAATTATTAATTATTAATTATAATTATAATTATAATTATTAATAATTATGCTGGGACGGTCAGCATAAACCAGAACTGTCCCAGGCAAACTGGGGCCATGGCCAATATCTGAAGAACGTCTTTCATGTCGTGCCACCCAGGGCTAAACTATAGGAAAATGCCCAAAGAATGCATAGGGAACACAAATGAAAATGTCTTCAATGCAATACCATTCATTTTCACCCAAGTTTTGTTTTTTTAACCAAAGACAGAACAGAATGTGGTTTTTGGTAACATTTACGCCAACATAACATAAAAGACATTCACTCTTTCAGCCTACTACGATTTTTTTTTCATTTTAGGAAAGAGCTTTATTCTACCTGGAGGGGCGTTCTATCTCTCAGCTCCAGGTCCCCCAGTACGCACCCAAAAAGCACCATGTGTGAAGTAGGTTATGTAGAGATTAGCAGATTTATTCTCAAAATTGCTGTGTCTTATCCTTTCTCCTGTATCAGTCATTGGTTCCAGATAATGACTGTAGATTTTTTTTTTTTTTGGATGAATAAGAATTAAGTGTTCCTAGTCTTTGTTGGAAGATTTTAGGTTACTGAAAATTTGACAAAGGATTTCTAAAATAAGCATAAATGTTCATTCTATGAAATGTGCCAATATGTATCAGTGAGCATTGGCTATTTGTCTTTTGCTAAATTATTAATACAGCATACCAGATACAACTTTTTTCTCCCCAGTGAATTGTTGACATTTAACTAATTTAGCCATGCTTATGTCATCCCTACTTTGAACTGTTATTTCCCAGTTATTACCAGAAGTCATTTGAAAACGAACACCTACTAGATACAAAAAAAAAAAAATCCCTCTGTATAAAACAAATAAAAGGTACTTGTAAATTGTTTACATTTATAAGACGCAATATATACACAGAATTTTGAATGCATGAAGGATATTTTGACTGTAATAATTTTTAAAAAATCACTTTCTTAGAGTTGCAGTCTGAACTAAAACAACCCCCTCCATTTGAGTGTGTCACTAACAGCTCTGAGTTGACTCCAGGATCATTAAAAAAGAAATGATCATAATACATATGATCTCCTAAGGTACAAATTTTGGAATAAATTATGCCCCAAATCAAGTAAGTGGGTCACTCCTCTCCTTTTTCTCTTGCTCTTTATCCTCAGGGTGTCATCATTTGAGAATGGATTTGTTTTCAAGAAAAGCTCCTTTTATTTTATTACGTATTATTACTGCTATTAATTAATATTTACATTGTGCCCAGGGCTGTATTATATGCTTCATTTGCATTATCATCTTTAATCCTCAAGACATCCGTACAATATAGACGGAGGAGCCCTGGGGCACCTAGAAGGTGAGGCTGATTCCATAGTGTCTTTAAGACAGGTGACGTGTTCTCCCATGAAAAGGAATTCGTGTAGTTTTACAAGAAACAAAAGCTTTCTTATGAGAAAAAGGGACTAAAGGTAAAATTACATCATGTGTTATGAGAATTTTTCAGGAGCTTTCAGGAGAGGAAATGAGAGGAAGAGATAGGAAAGAAATGATACTTTGTCTGTGGGAACATGACAGTTGAACTGAAATGAGCAGTGTGTGAACAGAAAGAAATATCCAGAGTGTGGACAGTCACAGGCAGCGTCCCCCCTGCTCTGAGCAGCAAGAAGAACTTGAACTGTCCTAGGGAGGGAACTACACTTTTACTCTTGACAATCTCCACAAAATGACAGCAAAGAACCCCCCCAAGAAATGGTTCATGATGTCCTCAAAGTTTTGGAATCAGATTTTTCCTAAAGCCTGATCTGAGAAGGTTGAAACCACAGGGAAACTGAGCACAGAAAATCGGTTTGCAGTATCACTAGTCAGAAAACACAGCTGCAGAGGCTAAGGAGTGCGGGTTCTGCTGCTTCACGACGTCCAGCTCCCAGAGGCCAGGTGGGAAAGGCACGAGGTGGGGTCCTAGCACGGAATTCGTCGGTTGGGAGGAATTTCAGGGTTAAACAAACCATATTAGAAATGTATCTTTTGAAACCATATTTTTAATCTATTTCTTTCCCGTATGTAAAACATCTTAAATACTATTTCAGTGCTAGACACATCATTTAGACTTGATACATGCAGATTGATCCAGTGAATGGGAAAAATAGGAAAATGATCTTCTGAACTCTTGTCATTAAAACGTGTATTTGTTCTGTATTCCGCCATTGTCTCTGAAATGGCATTTCTTGAGAGAGAACTAACTTGAGGCTTTCAGACGAGGCCAAACCAGCAGTTGATGACTGATTTGCTCATTAATGGCCTGGGGTGTCACGGAAAACAACTGAGATTCCAGGAAACTCATCTTTAATGACATTAACGGTGCCTTTTGAAGTTGCAATTACTACTATGAAACCACAGCCAGTGGCTTATTGTGGTTATTTTTTTTCTTCAGAATGAGCTACAAAAATGTTATGAGCCAAAATAATAAAACTAATACTAATACCACCACCACTACTACTAATGGTAATACCTTTCAAAAGCCTGACACTCAGAGTTAGCAAGCAGGTTTTTCTAAGTTATAATACAGGTCATCATTGGAAAAGATACATGTAGAATTCTACGCCAAAGACCTTATTTTCTTTCTTTTCCTTTTCCTTCTGGTGAGCTGGAAGAAACAAGGGATTTTGTATTATTTTTGAAAACCAAAATGCAATTATTCACAGAAAAAAAATTTTAATCTTTCTTAAATGAGTACTTTTAGAGATGAAAATAAAATTGGACTAGCAAAAATGTAATTAGCACCTAAGGTGGAAATTTCTTAAATGATTCTTTTAATAGATTTCATGACTAGTGCCAATTCATGCTGATTGGTAAATAATATAATGGAGTCAAATAATGTATTATCAGAAGAAAGAGAAATAAACATTCTATGAATTTATTCTTCAAGAGTTCTAACCAAATGATTATTTTAAAAGAATTCTCCCCTCTTGAACAATGCTTAGTATATACGTTCCTTGTGAGCAGAGAGAAGGTCTGAGAATTAGGTCTGAGACCTAAACATCAGCAGTGTTTAGAATAACAACTTTCTCAAAAGAACACAATGTAAATATCCTTTTTCTTCTGTTTGGTTATTTTGAACAGCATGCATACTTCACATGAACTCTAGTGAAGTGTTTGATTAGTCAAGAAAACACCAATATTTGAAAAGGTGTTATTCACAATGGAACTAAAGTAGGTATAAGGCAAAATTGTAGTGGGGTTAACATGGTAGAGAGGGACACTGCTATTCAAAGGATGAGCAAGTGAAAGTACACCTTGGGATTTAAAGACAAAGTGTCTGGTAATGATTACTATTCATGTTTCTAGATGAAGACGCTATGTATGACTAGTGTTTTTTGTCCTACAGGATGCTCATAAAGAACATTGTTTGGCTTGCATTCACATGTTGTTCACATAGTCTGGACTTGGAGAGATTTAAGACACATATAAGAAATGCTTAGATATAAAAGATTTTACCAACACTGGGAAAGTATAGGAAATGGAATTTTGTAGATCAGTCAGCATGCCCAGGCTTTGGTTGAGGTCAAGGGATAGGTGTTAGGGCAGATCTGCTTCTCATATGTGTGACCTATGCTAAATAACTTAAATTTGCTAAGCTTCAATACTACAGAAAGTTGGAGAGTGGCTGGAGGCCTGGTGATGCACAGATATCACTCAATCTTCAAAAAAAGTGAAGTTCTACCATATGATCCAGCAATCCAACTTTAGGGTATCTATCCAAGGGAAGAGGAAGAAGAAGCTAGACTGTCTTCATCGTCCTGAAATTCTGCAGGATCAGAAAACAGAGGCAGAGTATTCATCTTTGTTTCTCACTGAAGGTTATGACTCTGGAAATCAAAGTAGAATAGTTGCGGAGTAACAATTGGACACAAAAATAGAAAGAAGTTACCAGAATGTTGGACTCCTGTAACACAACCAAGAGCCCCTTGAAAGATGAAAAGAAATGGCTTCAGAGGGAGACTTGCCAAACTGATGACGATGGCTTTGTTTTGACATGTGAGGAGTAGAAGAAAAAGGAACAGATACAACCGTAAAGGTCAATGCTACAGATGAAAACAGCACTCACACAGAAAGGAAAACAACAGTGGGGGTAACACCCTATTATTTCAAGAAGTAACTAGAAAAATGATAGAAGTAATCCTTGGGTCTCAGATTTGAAAATGTAGAGAGCATGAGAAATAAAAAGGAAAATATTTTAAAACCTACGTATTGCAAAAACAACTTTTTTTATTATGTTAATGACCATACAACTTTTTTAAAAAAATATTTATTTATTAGAGAGAGTACGAGAGCACACACACCTGGGCACACGTGACATAGTGGGGGAGGGGCAGAGGGCAAGCTAACTCCCTGCTGAGCATGGAGCCCGTTATAGGGATTGATCCCAGGACCCAAGATCACAACCTGAGCCAAACCCAAGAGTCTGGTGCTCAACTGACTGAGCCACCCAGGAGCCCCTGCGGAAACAACTTTTGAAGCCCTGATAACAGAAATAAAAGCAACATAATTATAATCTTTCTGATCTAACAAATCACCTATTATCCTTTTAAAATAATTTTTAAAGACCTAAATGTATACTGAATGTGTAAAAATTTTGAAAGTTGGAAAAGAAATGTAAACTCCAAGGTAACCTTTCAGGTAGGCGCATGGATGTGCACGGGGGCACGCACACTCGTACACACTGACGTACTGTAATCACACTACAGACATGATGTTTTTCATCTTGCTCTTTTATTTACCAGTATGGTGATAACTTCTTTGTGCCACTAAACAGTCTTTGGAAGCATATGTTTGGCTATAAATAAAATATTTCATCATATAAATAGACCACAATATATTCAAATGTTATTTTTGTATATTTAGAATTTTTCCACTTTTCATTTTTAGAAATAAGTTGCTTATATCCATATAAATAAATCTTTGAATTATTCCCTTAAAATATATTCAGAAAAGTGGAAATGCTGGGGGAAAAGGGTATGGAAAATGTTTAACATTTTAATGTTTTATGATTATAATAGTAATATATGTATGTTACAGAGAATTTAGAAAATATATAAAGTTTCAAAGCAAAACTGTAAACTTCCCGCTCTACTCTTTATTGCCTTAAATGTATATTTTAATTCTGTAATGCCATTTTTAGTTTCTTTGACATCCCTATTGATTTTACCCACCCCTGCTCCCTGTTCTGTCTCATTCTGCCCTCTCCCTTTATGACCTGCTTCCAGCTCACAGGGACTTGACTTCCTGCCCCCTGGTTCCTGTACTCTTTCAGAAGTGTTTCCTTTAGATGAATGTTCTTTTTCTTTTATTCTGCAGCATGTTTTCCTTTGGGCAGAAAGGAATGAGAACATAGAGGTTCAGAGCTTGTCCTAGAACACAACCGTCTGGTTTGAATCCCAGCTCTGGTGTTTCTGAGCAGTGTGATTTTGGCCACATCGTTTAAAATATCTCTGTACTCACTGTAGAATGGACATAATACTCCTAACTATTTACTAGGGTCTTTGAGGAGATGAAATGAGCTCATACATGTACATCATTTAGTATATGCTCAGGAAGTATTAACTTATTGTGGCTCTGTATTGGCCTTTTTTTCTGTTTTTCCTTAAAAGGGGGAAATATTTAAAGATTAACGACCATCAGGTTTTTTGGGGTGTGTGTGTGTGTGTGTGTGTGTGTGAGAGGGAGAGAAGGAGACACTATACATACCTGTTTTGGGGGGCATGAGTCAAATCCTCAGTGAGGTCAGATTGATGGTCAGAATTCCTAGCTCAGTTCCTGATTCATAGTCACCCACCATGGCTCTGTCATACCATGATGAACTCACTTGCTTCCTCTGTTATGTGGCTAGACCACAAGATGATCACAGGTGGTCTGCTGACAGTCCACAATCTGTAGTACGTGGCTGCTACCCAAATGGCTTCCATCATTCCCTGCCTGGTAGTTTCATTCCAGAGCACCATGGGCCGCCCCCCCTCTACTTCCTAACAGAATGAGATGGAAAAATAAAGATGGAGGAGTGGGAGAATGGATAAGGATTCCAAAGAAACTAAAAAAGGTCACTACAGAACTAAAATAAACACTCAGGAGGGGGGCGCCTGGGTGGCTCAGTCAGTTAAGCAGCTGCCTTCAGCTTGAGTCATGGTCCCAGAGTCCTGGGATCGAGCCCCGTATCAGGCTCTCTACTCAGTGGGGAGCCTACTTCTCCCTCTCCCACTCCCCCTGCTTGTGCTCTCTCTCTCATTGTCTTTCTCTCTGTCAAATAAAATCTTTAAAAAAATAAAATAAAATGTACATTCAAGAGGATAAAGAACAGGACTGGAACTGTGTATATTTTGCTTTGTAGCTTTCTAAATATTCCATGTTATTTGATTTTCTATCTCAGAACAGATCTAAAAAGAGATATAATAAAAGCAGAAAAGAGGAAATGAGATTTTGTAAAATGCCTTTTACAATAGTATCAAAAATATCAAGTAATTCTGCATAATCTAATGAATGTGTTAGTGCTCCAGAGGAAACATTGTAAAACTTAATGAGAGATATAAAAGAAAATCTAAATAAATGGAGAGATGTAACATGTTCATGAGTTGGAAGACTGAATATTTTAATGATACTACTCTTGCCAAATTGATCTATAGAGTTAATGAAATTGCAATCTAAATTCCAACAGGCTTTTCTTCAGTAAAAAATAGACAAGCTAATTCTAAAGTGTATATGGCGAAATGTCTCCAAAGAAGACATCCACATGGCCAATAGACACAAGAAAATATGCTCAGCATCACTTATCATCAGGGAAATGCAAATCAAAACCACAATGAGCTATCACCTGTCAGAATAGCTAACATCAACAACACAAGAAACAACAGGTGTTGGTGAGAATGTAGAGAAAAAGGAACCCTCGTCCACTGTTGGTGGGAATGCAAACTGGTACAGCCATTGTGGAAGACAGTACAGAGGTTCCTCAAAAAATTAAAAATAGAACTACCATACGATCCAGTAATCATGCCGCTGGGGATTTACCCAAAGAATACAAAAACACTAATTCATAAGGACACATGCTTTTCTATGTTTATAGTAGCATTATCTACAATGGCCAAGATATGGGAGCAGCCCAATGTGCATTGATAGATGAGTGGATAAAGAAGCTATAATGAAATACTACTCAGCCATAAAAAAGAATGAAACTTGCCATTTTCCACAACACGGATGGATCTAGAGAGTATAATGCTAAACAAAATAAGTCAGTCAGAAAAAGACAAATACCCTAATGATTTCACTCATATGTGAAATTTAAGAACAAAACAAATGAACAAAGGGGAAAAAAGAAACAAACCAAAAAAAAAAAAAAAAAAAAAATAGACTCTTAACTATGGTGACCAGAGGGGAAGTTGGTGGGGGAATGGGTGAAATAGGTGATGGGGATGAAGAGTACATTTATCTTGATGAGCACTGAGTCATATATAGAATTGTTGAATCACTGTATTGTACACCTGAAACTAATTTAATACTGTATGTTAACTGTACTGGAATGAATATAAATAAATATAAGTAAGTAAATAAATACTTATTTAAGTTTGACTCCTTCACTGCCACCCGAGAGGGTCAGGCCCTCATCTCTCCCTTGGACAATGGCAGTGGCCTCCTGACTGGTCCCTCTAAGCTCTTCTCAACACCTGGTCTGAATGCCATGATTAAAACACAGGCCACACCCCACCCCTCTTCCAATCGAAGCCCTGTCATGCCTTCCCATTATAGTCAGTAAAACCAAGTCTTCTTTATGATCACTCAGGATCTCAGGATGTGATTCCTATAACCTCTGGAAGTTCATCTCCTACTATCCTAACGGTCGTTCAGTCTGTTCCAGTGATACTTTACTGTTTCCTGACCAGTCAACCATGCTCCTACCTCAGATCCTCTGATACTTGCTGTACCTTCTGCTTGGAATATTCTCCTCTCAGATATATCCACATGGCTGCCATCTAAACATCCAGCTCCCCCATCTCAATACTTAATAATCCTCTTTCCTTCTTTACTTTGGTGCTTTAACTCTTAATAGGATCTAGCACATTATCCATATTTTACTCTTACTCATCGTCAGCCACACAGTAGAGTATGAGCTCCATGTGGAAGTGGATTTGGGTCATTTTTTTTGTTTACTAATAACTTCCTAAACCTCGGGCAGTGTCTGATGGATAGCAGATACTCAATTATGAACTCAGTTAATGAATAAATAAGAAATTCCATGGAGAGAAATAATAATTTGCTTTTGGGTTTGATATATTACTTATAAAATTGTTCAAACATGACTTAACATGGTTTAAATTTTTAAAAACACAGCCTGAGAAAGTTAAAACAATAGAATTTCAAGATGGAAATTGTTATGGACTGAATGTTTGATTTCTCCCCAAACTCATGTATTAACACCCAACCACCAATGTGACTATAGTGGGAAGATAAGGCCTGTATAGAGATAATTAAGTTTAAATGAAGTATGAAGGGTAGGGCCATCATGATCCAGTTGGATTAGTGTCCTTATAAGAAGAGACATGAGAGAATTCACTTTCCCCCTGTCTCCACCGTGTGAGTCCACAGCAAGATGGCAGCCCTTTGTTAGCCAGAAAATGAGCTCTCATCAGGAACCAAATCAACCAACACCTTGGATGTTGGACTTCCCAGCCTCCAGAATTGTGAGAAATAAATGTCTGTTGTTTAGGCCACCTGGTCTGTAGTATTGTTTTGTGGCAGCCCGAGTGAACAAAGATAGAAATGCACCTTAAAAAATCATCAAACTTAATTTCCTTACTTGACAGATAAGAAAACCAAAGCCAGACAAGTTAGGTGACTTTCCAAAGGTCACAAAGTCTGTATATCACAGAATTAAACTCCATATCCACGTTGCAGCTCAGTGCTTTCTTCCCTTGCTGTGCTCACTCATATACCAATCCATGTACTGTGTAATCCATGTAGGGCAGGGGTTCTCAAACCTTATTCTTGAGGAACTCTGTTCTTCCAAAGACTATACCAGGAGTTTTGCCCTTACAGGTTAATGATAGTAGTCTTTTCACAGGGGGGTAATCTTTTAAGGGGGTGAGCAGGTATTTAATTGACTTTTTTCCCAAAATTTTATGTGTTTTGCCAATAAATTTTTCTTACCTACCTATGAAAAGATACAAAAAGGGAAAAAAAAACAAATATTACTGGAAAAACTCTGAACCATAATTCTCTAAAAATAATTCTGCCCTTGGGAGGTGTGGAAGGCTGGAAGCATATAATGGGTGTATTTCCTGCCGGCACAATTGATCCTGGTTCAAAAGATAGAATGAGCGCTACTCAGAATTTCACTATATTCCAAAAAGCGTCCCATGACTTCTCAGAGCCCTCTTCCTAGATACATTGAAAAAGCACTGATACAACAGCATGACGGAGCCACTCAAAAAGCTATTATGGGCTGAGGCTGAATCAATAGAAGAGAAGTGTTGTGATCAAAGAGGCCCCCTGTCCCTCTGTACGCAGCACTTCGGGAACATATACACAGCATTATGCACGTTGCCTCTTCCTTGGTCCCACGTTTAACATGTTACTGACTAGCATCCAGAGATAACATCGAAGGAATGGAGGGGACGGTTAGTTTGAGAAGTGAAGGTTTAGGGGAATGTGGGCCTGTTTTCAAACTTTTGAAGATCGGAAATAAAGATGAGGGAATAGATTTATCTGGTGTTGTTTCATGTGCAGAACCAAGCTCTGTGCACAGACACTGCAGGAAAGTAAGTTTTTGACTCAGTATAGGAAAAATTAGAGTTGTTATCCCTGGAAGATCTTCCCTGGTAAAATAATTAAAATTTATTGGAAAGTACTGGAAATGTTCCTGACATCACCACAGATTATGCAGAAGAAATTTTGTTTAGGAAGTGATTTAAGACAGATGACCTCAAAGGATCATTCCGGCATGAAGATTCTGCCATTCTATGAATGCAAAGAACTGAATCATTATTTCTCATGGTGAGTCTTTTACCATCAAGTGCAGATGCCTGGTTCTTTCTTGTCTTGTAGAGCAGAAGAGGGTAGAAAGCAGAAAGGCCTGGGGTAACTGAAATGAATGTGGAGGGGAAAAAGAGTGAAGAGGAATTCTGTACTGTTCATAAGTACTACTGTATAAGGATGACATGTCACTTGTTGGCATATATTAGAATACAGCACGTCAAACCCAAATACAAATCTGCCTCCTGTACTTTTGGGAATGTATAGAGAAAGAAAAGAGAAAAATCCACCTTTAGATCTGAACAGTCCTCACATTTGAGAACACATAAACCCCATGAATCTCTTTAAGGGCAGCATATTATTTAAAACACTGGAGTGCAAATATTTGAAGGAGAGAGAAAATAAGGCCCTCCTGTCCTTTCTCTGAAAATGAAAAATGGTCATTTAAAGACTAATTTAGAATGACGAATGTTGGAAGGTCTGCCATCATAAATTCCTAAAGAGGTCCCCCTCACCACCCCCACCGCCATGGAAATGGCATCCCCAGGAATGGCCCCGAACAAAGAGAACCTGGGGACCTGTTTCCCAGCAACCTCTATCTCCAGGGTCAGCCGAGTGTCCTGCGCCTTAGGGCAGCAGTCCGTGCACTGGGCCTCTGCCCTGCGTCCTCTCCAGCCTACTTAAGTGAATTCCTCTTGTTTTCAAGGTCTTTGTAAGCAACAGTAATAAAACTGATAATACAATCTGCACCATGGCATTAATGACTACTAGTGCTCTAATATATTTTCCCTCACTGTTACTATTTGCCCAATAAGGGCTTTTATGATGTAATCTAATGTGGTGGTAGGAATTTTAGGTCCACATGCCTATAAACATATGCACGTATAACTAATCTTTTTATCATAGTGATAATATACATTGATGTTTTATTTCCTTCCTGCAGTTTTCCGTTAGGGCATCACTTTGTTCTGGATTCAGTGTTTGAAATAATACATCTGCATCCTGATGGAGCTTTCAAATATTTGTGGATCCGATCCCATCTCTATTATAGAGCTTATTTATACCCACACATTTATCTTTCTCTTCCTACCTTAATCCCTTTAGTTTATTCTTCCTTTATTCCAATTTACTCTTCCAGAGATCTTTTGTCATTTGAGGAGATTTAGGTATTTTAAAGAAATGTGAAGATAGTTGAACTTTTACGGTGTCTTCACCTGAGTCATGCTTCCGCATAATGTCCCCATTCTATCCCCAAATTCATCCACATATGTAGTTTTCAGAATTATGTTATTGCCTTTGGCTTACTGTGCCACTGAAAATATATATGCATTCCTTTCTCTGGTGCTTTCTAAACAGGCACATTATAATATTTTTTAATATGGTCGTCACAAGTCAGAATAAGAAGACATGATTTGTGGAAGGAAGAAATGTTGAAACCCAATTTACTCTATTGTCATCATGCTACATTCTTTATGTACTTGACATACTCAGGGGATGATCTGGAGTAAATATAATTAAAACCAAGGAACATATAAAAATGGTGTCTTGGTATTTATACTCGGGAGTAATTATTTGACATTAATGTCACACTAGCAAAACTGGGACTATTTTCTGTGGGACTGAAATGTGGGGACAAGGAGTGGTTATCAGCCCCCTGGTCATGGACAGGGTAGAGGTGCCTTTAGTTTCAATGATCCATAGTGACATGGGTGTCACCCTGGTTTCCTGATGGGAGGATTGAGCTTCGATTTGCACATGTTCCCAAAAGGGATAAATATATTATGAAATTCAAGTAGCGATTATGTTATTGTCTTTTGCAACACACATAAGAACTTCCTCAGTAGAACCAACGTGTGGTTTGCCCCCACAGACTGAATGTATGGAAAGGAGAAACCGTGGGTAGGAGATTCCGTTCTATACAATCATTACAAAAACTTAGATATGCCTCCCAAACATTTTTTTTTTGTTTCCTTTAACAATCTATTCTAAATCAGATATTCAATTAAATTTCCTAAAACTTCATCTATTTGTGGGTCTTATGACCTTTTATAATCAAAACAGAAGCTATTCACAAAAATAGCTTAAAAAGGCTAGGAGAATTACCAAAATTATTCTTTCCTGCTATGACATTAGCGTGCAGTGATTTTTTTTCTTGTAAATCATGCAACCATTTCAAAGAGGATGCACCCTCCAGATAATAATGAATAAAAAATTCAGTTGAAAGAAAGTAAGCTTATGGCTGCTATAATTTTCCAGAACCATTATGTGTCCTGCTGCAGCTGGTTTTGTTGGTGCTCCTAAGCACATCCTCCTGGGCCCATCCTTTTAGTGTTTATGAGCATCAAATAAAGATTGAAGGAAGGGGTAGAGAGTGAAAGTAAATAAAAATAAACAGAAGATGCTGACAAAAATTCATACCGTGTGAATGTCACATGATACTTAGACCAGTGGGAGTTTTCATGTTGGTTATATATGTTTATAAATTTGGATATATAAGCGAAGGAGAGACATGGAGTAAGAGAAGAAAATCTGTATGAATGAGAGAGTTAAACCAAATAGTAATCCTTTACAAACTTTGTCTGATGGTTTGTAGTTATGTTAGGATAATGTAGCTTCTTTTCTTCAAGTGTTCTTTGATAGCAATCCCCAAATGTAGAAAGACAGGTGCTCTTATATAACTGTTAAATGATTGAATCAGGACTCCTAGCCCTGTTTTCTGACCCCAAGGCCTGTATTTAAATTTTTACAGCATTCTTTGAAAACTCCACACTCAGGGAAGTTGATGTATTTAATTGAAAGTAATCTAGGAACGTTTTGACAGAGTAGCGAATGTTTTAGCAGAGTGATAGGTTTTGAAATATCTGTAAGACTGCTTTAAAACTTTTTATCTCTTTGCAAGTCATCAGAAGTTCACCAAAATTCTACCCTTTTCAAACTACTTTCCTTACATGGGAATTTTAAAAAGTGAACAGAAAAACATCACATTTGACTTGTGAGAAATTGTAGGGGTCCTTGAAAACATAATTTATTCCCCTTTAACAGGTACAGCTCTCACCCTAATGCAGTGTGAGACTACACAGGGTGATTTTAGTGTGGTGTTTTTCCTATGTCCTTATGCCACAAAATCATTTTTCCACATACCTTGCGTAGCTCCTACAAATGGTTTTCAAGGGGTCTTTTGACATGTGCAATTATTTATCATCAAATATTTGTAAATGAAAGTGCTCGGGATGCGACAGAATATAGACAGCTAATCTTCAAGCTGCTCTGAATGACAGGCACAGAGACAACATGGACATTGCCAGAGGAACAAAACGTCAGTGTGCAAAATTGCCTGTCCTAGCTTCATATAGGTCCTCACTGCTCAGAAATGAAGATGAAAATCATTTGTGAGGCAGCCTAACAGAATTGGCAGTAGCTGCTTCACTGATAGAATTAATTAATTAATATATGCACACACCCTTTTTTAAAAAAACAGAAATGATTTGAAGATTAACATGTTTAGGAAAAAAGTTCCAAGACTTGTATAAGAGTATTTCTGAAGTCCATGTTTAAACCTATGCAGATTTGCATCTAGCCACTGAAAATCCAAATACAGTGTACTTTGGAAATAAAGTTGCCTATCCGCTGGTCCTTAAGAGCAATCGCTGGCTTTAGTTTGAATTATTGGATGGTATCCAGGAAAAAAGGAATAAGATGCCTGAAAATACTTTCATTGCTGCTGTCAGCGAGTGAATGATTCGGGTTGAGTGTGTGTCAGGTGTCTAGGACAGCACCTGTCCAAGCTCCTTGCAGATGCCCGTTTGATGCGTTGCTGTGCTCTCCTAGCAAACTAACAGAGTTCCTAAGTCTAACGGAGTAAGTGTACAGAGTGGGGTCTGCTAGATAGTAAGGCTTTGGGGCATGTCTCCCCAGGTGTATGTTTTTGTTGTTTTTTTTTTTTTTTTGGTTTTTGAATGTGAAAGTCTCAGTCTAGGAAAAGGAATACCATCTCATGAGTATGTATCATTTTTCTACTGTAAAAGGAGGTAATATTTTCTCCACCTTTAAAATGAAGGAACGGAGGCCCATGGTAATCCTGTGCTCACACAATAGATAGCACTTTCTGGGCAAACTGTCCCTATAGATCCCCACATGGTTACAATGTTCAGTACAACAAGACCCCTGAGCTTCAGTGACTAAGTTGCTTAGTCTTTTTTCTAAGTTGCTAACGAAAGTGAAAATAATGAAAAAAATGCATATTTTTATATTACTATATGGCAGTGCTGATATTTTCTTTCCATTTTTCAAATGTTAGGGGAGCTCCTTACATTGTCTCCATAAATGCTGAAATTTAGTTTACCTAATGGAATCTAGTTATTACTGATAGACTGTTGCTATCAAAAGAAACCTGGACACTTAGGGGCAAATTTGGACTCCAGTCTCAGATCTGTCACTTTTGCTTGTGGTAAAAGCAAGCAAGTCACCAACCTCTCTGGGGCTTGGCTTGTTCATCCTTAAGAGGAAGAGATTGGGCTTCTAGCTCCTCCAGAGGCAGTGAACGTGGCTGAGCTACAGGTAGTCTTGGTGGGGTTTGCGTGAGCCCCAGGCAGGGTGAGTATTTGGAGAAAATGAAGTTACTTGCCAGTGCACTGCCCAATGATGGCAGTGCCCTGAAGAAAGGGCGAAGGGGCCCTGTAGTGTCTCCAGTCTCATCCTTCATGAATGGCTTAGAAGAAAAGGAACTCCCAGAATAATGGGCCCATCTGCATATGCCTCAGAATCAGACCAGATTTGAGATTAAATCACAAGGAAATGAGGATCCTTAGAATCTTCGGAATCCATGCAGACTTGTATGCACCTGACAGACTCTCCATCAAGTTTGGATAACTATGAATTACAATCCCTAACTGGGCCCAGAGGGTTGATTCTGTATCAGCGTATGTCCAACGCCTCAGTGGAAGACAATGGACATCTGTCTCCTCATGACAGTGAATTTGAAATGAAAATATAAAAGAAATTTTGAAAATAAATAAAAAGAATTTGGATTCAGTGAGGTCTGATATGTTTTCTAGGTTCAAATATTTTTGCAAGAGCAAGAAGATAAAAGGCAAAACAAGAGTCTGTTGATCACGTCACAATGTGTACACATATCCAATCATTATGTTATATGCCTGAAACTAAATAAATACCTTAAAAAATAATTTTAAAATAAACTAAATTTAAGAGTCTCTAACCCAAAATTAGGCAGCCAAAGCATTGTATGTATACTTTGCCTATTTCCGTCACTTCCTCTTTGAATCCTAACCACTGCCCCACCCAACCACTTTAGTCTCTCCTCTGCCCTGCCAGGTGCCTACTTATCCCCTTGTAGTGGCTGTGTATGTGGTAGCTTTCTCTGGTTTTCATTTGAACAATCCTTAGGATATAATCAAGAAAATAATACATAAAGTTGGAAATTAATGCTGAAGTCTAAGTTATGTCCATATTTTATTTTTTTTTGGCAAGTTGGGATTGTGGGACTTTGTAATTTGAAGCAACATCTTCTTTATCTCTAAATATTCAAGGTATGTTCACTGCCAGCTACATTAACAGCCACCCCAATATTTGCCAAATAAATACATGAAGCAAGCATTTGTCAAAAGAAAGAACTTAGTTTCTATCTAAACTATCCTTAGGGTATAATCAAGAAAAGAGTGTATAATGTTATAAATTAATACTGACTTCTAAATTATGTCAAATTGGAACTTGTGGGACCATGTAATTAGTAGTGAGTTCATGAAACTGTAATTTAACTCCTTTTCCTTCAAATTATAGATTTTTCATAGAGTTTAGTTGCTATTTTTTTTTGTTTGGGTTTGATTTGTTTGCTGTTTATAAATGTTGCGGGCATATTTTAAGATTTTCATTTAAGAATAATTTTTTCAGGGGCACCTGGGTGGTTCAGTCATTAAGCGTCTGCCTTCGGCTCAGGTCATGATCCCAGGGTCCTGGGATCGAGCCCCACATCGGGCTCTCTGCTCTGTGGGAAGCCTTCTTCTACCCCCTCCCACTCCCCCTGCTTGTGTTCCCTCTCTCGCTGTGTCTCTCTCTGTCAAATAAATAAATAAAATCTTTAAAAAATAAAAGAATAATTTTTTCATAGAAATTTAAAAGATTTACCATGGCCTGAGCCTCTGAGCAGTGTGGTTCCCTCCAAATGAAAGAGTAAGGTCAAAATCCTTTTTAGTACTTATATTCATTTCCCAGGTGCCTTACACAACAGCGACTTATTGTCAAGGTTCTAGAAGCTAGAAGTCTGAAGTCAAGTTGTTGGCAGGGTTGGTTCCTTCTGCGGCTATGAGAGAGACTCTGTTGCAGGCCTCTCTCTGCCTTCCAGTGGTGTCCTGGCAACCTTTCCCACTTATAGACCCATCACCCTGATGTCTGCCTTCACATTCATACGGTCTTCTAGAAACCCTATGTGAATATCTGTCTCTGTCCAAATTTCCCCTTTCTATAAGGACACCACTGAGATTAGATTAGAGCCCACCCTAATGACGTCATCTTAACTAATTACATCTTCAATGAACCTGTTTCCAAATAAAGTCAAATTCTAAGGTATTGGGGGTTAGGAGTTTAACATGTGAATTTGCAGGCGAGGGGGGTACAGTTTAACCCATAACGCAGATCATTTACCACAACAAAACTAAGTAAAAAGAAAAAGTTAAGGCACAAAGGAAAAACTATCCATATTGTTCTATAAGCCGAAAACAATGATTTAAGGTTATCACTTCTGGGTATATTATATGGAGAAGATGACCTTTGACTTTGCATCTGAAGCAGATGATTTGGTATCACTACTGTGTGTATGCGCTCATGTATCTCTTCCTCAAGGAACTCGAATTTGTCCCTTGTGTTTTGCATGACCACATATGTCATTCATATACTGACCCACTGATGCACAGATATTTATTGAAAACCTGCAGTGCTCGGCCCTGTTCTGAGCACTGCAGATCCTATCAGGAGTTGGAAGAGACTCTGGCCTGTCCTGTGGAGCTTCTAGTCGAGGAGAGAGAGAGAAATTCATCAAATAATCTTGTTAGTAAGTGTAAACCCCTACTTGGACAATGATCTAAAATGTACGAGGGGCTAGGGCTATGAGCAGGTATAAAAGGTGAATCTAAGCTCATGGGTCTGCTAAGGGAGGAGGAGTCAATGAAATCCACCCCAAAGAGATGATGTTTGAGTTGGGATCCAAAGCTGAGATCACAGTGAGGCGAGAAGGGGACATTTCATGCAAAAGGGAACAAGAGTTCCAGAGACCCTGAGGCATAAGAGAATGTGTGTGTTCAAAAAACAAACAGAAAAACCAAACTTGACTATGGCTGGAGTGCCAAGAGCTAGTGCGAGCAGGGTGGGAAATATAACAAGAGAGGTTAAAGAGTCTTTATTTTAAGAGGATGGGAAACCACTGGAGGGTTTCCAGCAGACATGTGGCATGATCAGATTTGTATTTTTTAAAAAACTATGCCGACTGCCGTGTTGAGAAGGGAGGAGAGCCAGGCTCGAGTGGCTGGCAGACTGTTGCAGAAGTCCAGCTGAGAGGGGGCTGTGGCTTGTGCTATAGTGGTCATGATGGTTCTGGGTAGATGCCTTCAGGAGCTGTATGGGAGGTGAAACGGGCAGGATGTAGTGACTGAGCGAGCCTGGGGATTGAGGATAAGAGAATCACCCGGGATGAATCTTAATTCCTAGTTCAAGAGTAGGAATGCTGACAGAAGATCAGTTTTGCGAGGGAAAGCCATGGTCTTGTACTTGAAAATGCTGAGTTGGATGTGGCTTTGAGATACCGCAGCGCAGATAGCATGTGGGCAATTGTAACCTTCCATCTGGCACTCAGAGGCAGGTCTTGGCCAGAGGTACACAGTCAGGTCCTCCGTGTATCGTTGACAGCGTTCCGGGTTTGGGTGAGTTGTCACCTAGGGAGAGGACATAGCATGAAAAGAGTCCCTAAAAATCATCTTTGAAACACTCCAGCATTTAGTTCCCAGGCAAAAGGGGATATTTCAACAAGGCAGAGCAGTAAAACCAAACTCAGGAGCCTTGGAACGAGGAAAGCCATGAGAACATGGTGGTTCAGGACGGAGGAGCCGAATGTTGCCTAGAGGTCAATGTGAGGGGTCAGACGCTAAATGTCAGATGAGATGAGAACTGAAAGGACCCAGCAAACTCATTGATGTGGAGTTACCTAGTACCCTAAATATTGCTACTTAGTTGGGATAATAGGTGAGAAAGCCAGAAGAAAGTCAGTTAGAGAGGGACGGAGGAGCAGAAAATGGGTAAAGCAGGTATAGGGTGAACAGAGAAGACAGAAACTCAGAGGTCACGGTAGGAGTTGGAGATGCTTGAATTCCAGATTTGGGGAAGATGAAGAACATGCAATGACAATGGGAGGCCGTAAGGATTCAAGTGGACAGAAAACATTATTAAAAACAAGGAGGGAAATCAGCAGAAACCATCTTGTTAGGTGAGTGGTCTGCATACTCGAGGATGGACAGGTCCAAAGGAACCCAGAGAGCGGGGTGGGAGAGGTCAGGATGGCAGCAAGGAGAAGGCAGAGAGTGTGACAGGCCATGTGGCATGAGCATGACGAGTCAGAGTAAGGACGTGGCCATGGAGGGTCAGGTCCCAGTGCCACCAACAAACCAGGGTCACGTGGGTGGGCGAGAGGCAGCTGCCTCTGGAGAAGGCTGAGGGGAGGCAGCAGTGGGGGCTTTCACTTAACATGTGAAGTGATGAAAACGGGACTGCAAAGCCCATGGGCCTCCGCTCCGCTGCTTCAAGTGCCTGGAGAACGTGTCTCATTCAGCTGGATGACAATGGTGGCAAGTTAGATGGCAGCTCTCTGTGGCAGGGCTGATTCGGGTCAGCCAGGGGCAGCCCACAGAAATGTCCAGGTGAGCAATGGAAATTTCAGACACTGTCGTAGGTATGATTTTGTACATACGGCTTTCACGGAGAAGAAGGGAGTGGGATGACTGTCAAATCTAAATATTAATTCTGCACAAATAAATGCCAAAATAGTTACTTTACACCAAATGGTTAAAATAACTTATTAATGGCTTGAATTATTATTTTTAGCTGTTTTTATATTATGTAGCTATAGCCTAGAGCTGTACTTTAACAAAAAGCTACAATGTTTACCTATTTGAAGTAGTTATCAGAAATGGGGTTATAAGATGGTAATTTTTGAAGGTGCTCAAAAAATAGACTTCACACCCACACAACACTGCAGAGATAGCTAGTTACTAACATCCCTTTAGTAAGACTTTTTTTTTTCATTTTATAAGTAATTAGCCAACCACATTAGATAATAATGAGAGCTAGTAATCACTTTTTTTATTAGAGAAATTAGACTAGACTCACTTTAAAACCCCATTTAATGCATACATTGTAATACATATGCAAAAGGTATAAGTTGCTTAAGCAAAAGGTGTAAGTTTTGGTACTCCTCCAATCAAAAATAATGACTCGAGATGTGCTGAAAGATAGAGTTACTTTTCTCAACTTGGGGGAAAACATTCTGTTTGTAAACCCTGAAGGGTTGAGTTGACATTGTAAGCCAGACTGAATTTTGTGTGCTCTGAGAGTGTCTGAACAGAATGTGTTTCATTTTTGTAATACTTTGCCACCAGGAGCATCAACAGAAAGTACTGTTCCTCCAGTCACATGTGCAGTGTCCTGGGTCACTTAAACTGTTTGTTGCGTATTTATGAAACCCACAACTAAGTGCAGGGTTTCAAACACCTACTTGAGTGGATTCCATTCAACTGCGCAATCTGATGAATCATGAACCGCCCTAGTTAATTTCTGCATTCTTCTGAAGATCTTAAGAAAAGAGGCAACCTTTCGTGGGAAATAAAATATCTGACTTCACCTTCCACGAAACTCAGTAATTATAATATGGCCCTGTTAGGCCATGGGAAGATTATGGGTTGGCACTTACTACTTACTTTCCAGATTAGCTAACAAATGCATCGTGAATTTGAGAGACTTGATTAAGAGACCATGCTTCTTTGATGCTTATGCTCTTTGCTGCTAAAAGAGTCACGGGATGTGAAGATCTTCACTGAATTGCATTGTAGATGATCTCTTCATTTCCAGGGCTTTAAATACCATCTATATGCTAATGCCTTCCACATTTTCAATCCCTCACACCATCCTCTTCCTGAGCTCGAAACTTACATACCCAACTTGCTATTAACATCTCCCTTCAGATGATTCACACTCAACTCAGACTTGGCAGGACCTGACTTGCCCCCCTCCCACCTTGACTATTGCAGTGAAAGGAATCACCGTCACCCAGACTCTGATGCAGAGAACTCAGAAGCCTCTTCCCTTCCTCCTTCCCACAAGTCTCATCCAGTCTCATGAATCATCCAGCAGGATGTATTTTAAAGGGAAAACTGAGATCCTGTCACTGCCATCCTTATGACCTATCCTAAATCTAACTTCTCACCAGATCCGGATCACCAGCAGCTCTCCCTTCCGCTAGCACAGCTGTCCTCGGCGGGTCCTTCTCAGTCTACACTGGCCTTTCCACTGACAACACGGTAGGGTGTTTCATATCATGAAATACACATCCGATCACTCCCCTGTGCTAATTCTCTGGCAGCTTCCCATCACCTTAGAATGAAACTTTGACTCCTCCCAGGGTCTGCAGGCCCCCGTGCAGACCAGCCCTTGCCTCTCTCTATGCCTGTGGTTCACCCTGTGTTGCCCACTTGGTTAAGCCGCACAGGTGACTCTGCTTACAGCATCGAAGCCCTTACCTCTGCCTGGGGTTCCCTTCCCCCAGATCCTCAGTTACCATGTGTTGTCATCATTCCGTTTCCTGCTTGAATGCCACCTGCTCAGAGAAACCTCCCTCAACCACTCTATGTAAAATAGCTCATGATCCAGCCCTGGCACTCCGCGCCACCCTGCTCTCTTTCCTTCATCACGCTTGTCACTGTATGAGATCTTGTGATTCGTTTGTTTTCTGTCTTCCCGCTACGACATGGGTGGGAGGAGCTTGATTTTGCTGGTGAATGGATCCTTAGTACCTGCCTATAAGAGTAGAACTCAATATTAGCTGAATGAAGGATAATCATATAATTCTTCCACTGTAATTTTATTTTTAAGCCCTAAACATTACCAGTTGACTCATGTCCCTGATATAAGAAAATCTGATTTCTTGCATTACCTCCCACTTTGTCCAGTCTGTGCTACCCTTCACACAATACTAGTCATGTTATTGTTTCCATGTGGTAATAAACAGCAGTATTTACATTCTGTTCTAGAACTTGAGTCTCAAGAGTTGTTTAGACAAAGTTTTGCATTTGCATATGGATTCGATGTCCACCTCTGTTTCTTTTACCATAGCTTTTACCAACTCTTGGTTGATGGAAGTTTATCATTTCATCATTTTTAAAAGAAATGCTCATGAGAACGAAAGTCTCAGAGGTATTGTTTGTTGGGAAATATGTACCTCCACCTGTATAGCACTTTTTCTAGGCGTGACAATTACTGAGGCATACCTTCTTTCCAGAAGATTCAGCAAACATGATTCTGTTACCTCACACTATCTTCCTAGTGTGGAAGGAAGATTCTCTACAACTAAGAGAATTGAGGCCACCTTGATTTCCTTTCCTTTGTCTGGACACCCATAGAATTCTTTGATATCATTTTCCAGTGATTTCACTACAATGTACTCTATTTTTTTAATCAGTTTCTACAAGTATTCCCTGGGAAGTTTATGCTTTCTGTAGATTTAATTCTCTCCTTAGATCATGAATCTTTAAAAATATCATCTGTAATTTCCAGTTGTATTTGTTGTCTTTCGTTATTACTATCCCTTTACTAAGATTAATCAACATCGTTATCCTTTTGAATTTTACTTTCTTCATTTTATCTAGTTAGTCCTAGGTGCTTCCGATGGTATTTTCAGTAGAGCCTGATTTTCTTTGTGCTGATTTTTATGTGACTTTCTTTTCTGTGATGATTTTATTTTGTCCTTTCATTTCTTTCCCAAGATCCATCAACTCACTTTTCAGCTACTTCTATTGTTTTACCACCTCTTTCCAGAGTACTTCCAACCCTTTATCCTTTCTTTGGGTTCTTGTTATTTAGAAGACATATGGCCGTACATTTTATCTGCTTTATGGCACTTCTTATCTGATATATGTTCTCTCTTTCTCTCTCCCTCAACCCCCCACTCTCTCTCCTTCTGTGTGCTGCACTTAAAAGAAATAACTTAGGCATGCTTTCATAAATCTCATGTTCCCCCTTTTTCATGTTTACTCCTCATTGCAGAGAGGAACTCTTCCTGCTCCAGCTATGTGCACAAAGAGAGTGTGGGGAAGGGATAGGATAGTAACTCAGGACAACACAGTTTGCAATTTGTCCTGATGTCTTCCATGTCTTCTTGCATCTCAGCCCCCGGGCAGTGAATCAGCTCTGGGCTCGCTGTGCAAGACACGCAGTACAAGATCTTGTGAGTGATTGAGCCTTTACTTCTCTTCAGTTAGCAAAAAGAGGTAATTTCAGGAAGTGTGTGTCATACACAAGGTCTCCTCCCCTTGGCCACATGGACGATCTGGCTCCAGAAGATGTGTCATGACTCTTATCTCCTCATTCAGCCTTCCATTCCCAGCCCGCTCCTTGTTGCCACACTGGGCATAGGGAAGCTTGGTCCACAGACCATGAAACTGGACCTTGTGGTTCCAGTTGGATTTTTCTGTTTTCCGTCTGAGGATGCTACTTTGATTAGAAGTACTGTTTGCTCTACAGCCCTGTCCAGGTTCTACGGGGACTACTGTCCTCTCTCTCTGCCCCCACCTGCCTGCCCCTCATGCGGTCTTTTCCTTCATATGTTCTGGCATGTTCTTCAGATAGAATTTTGAGATATTGAGATAGAATTCACATACTATACAACTTGTTGTCTTAAATTATATCATTTGGGGCACCTGGGTGGCTCAGTCGTTAAGCATCTGCCTTCGGCTCAGGTCATGATCCCAGGGTCCTGGGATGGAGTCCCGCATCGGGCTCCCTGCTCAGCGGGAAGCCTGCTTCTCCCTCTCCCACTCCCCCTGCTTGTGTTCCCTCTCTCACTGTGTCTCTCTCTGTCAAATAAATAAATAAAATATTTAAAAACATAATAATAAAAAGATAAAATAATTTATTTCATTTAATGGTGTTTAATATATTCGTACAGTTGTGCAATCACCACCACAGTCAATTTTAGACCATCTTCATCAACCCAAAAGGAAACCCCATACCCTTTAGTAACCATTGCCTATTCCCCCCAACTCAGCCCTAAGCGACCAGTAATCTACTTTCTGTCTCTGCAGACATGCATATCCTGGCCATTGCAAATAAGCAGAAATTATACAATATGTGGTCTTTTGTATCTGGCTTTTTTTATTAAGCAGATTGTTTTCAAAGTTCATACATGTCATAACATGTCAGAACTTTCTTTTTATTGCTGAGTTATATATCATATGAATATGCCATATTTTATTTAGTTCATTAGCTGATGGACAATTGGTTTCTTTTCACTTTTGAGCTGTTATTAACAGTGTTGCTGTGAACATTTGTGTACAAGTATTTCTGTGGACACGTGTTTTCAGTTTTCTTGGGTCTATACCAGCAAGTCAAATTACAGAGTCAAATTATATTTATGTTTTACATTTTGAGGAATGCTGGACTGTTTTCCAAACTGGCTGCACCATCTTACATCCCTACCTACATTATATGAAGGTTCCAATTTCTTCCCATTCTTGTCAATATTTGTTACTGTCTTTTCTTCTCTTTTCTTTTTATCGTGGTCTTCCTAATGAATATGAAGTAGTATTTGTAGTTTGATTTTTGCTTCTCTGATGAAATGATGTTGAGCATCTTGTCACATGCATATTGTCCATGTACGTATCTTATTTGGAGAGATTTCCGTTCTCCAGCATTTCCATTTTTTAAGTTGGGTTATTTGTCTTTTTATTATTGAGTTGCAAGAGTTCTTCATGTATCGTAAATAAAAGTCCCTTATCAGTTATATGGTTTTCAAAAAGTTTCTCCCTTCTGTGGATTCTTTTCACATTCCTAATGGGATCTTTTGAAGAACAAAAGATTGTAATTTTGATGATGTCCAGTTTATCTATTTTCCATTTTATTGCCTGTGCTTTGAGTGTCGTATCTTTAAAACCATTGCCTACTCCAAAGTCACAAAGATTTATGCCATAGCTTCTTCTAAAAATTTAATAGCATTAGCTGTTATATTTATGTCTGATCAATTTTAATTCATTTTTATATAGTGTTAGGTAGGAGTCCAACTTTATTCTTTTGCATGTAGATACCCGTTGGTTCCAGGTCCACTTACTGAAAAGACCATTTTTCCCCCAATTAAATTGTTTGTCACCCTGCTTAAACATCAGTTGGCTATAAATGTACTGTGGTGAAAACCTTCAGTAAAATGTTAAATTGAGATGGCAAGAACAGACATCCTTGTTTTGTTTCTGATTTTAGGGGGAGAGCATTCAGTCTTCCGCCTTTAATTATATTAGCTGTAGTTATTTTCTTGATGCCCTTTATCAGTTTGAAGAAGTTCCTTTCTATTCCTGGTTTGTTGAGTGTTTTTATCATGAAAGGGTGTTGAATTTTATTAAATGCTTTTCCCACGTTTATTGAGACAGCCGTGTGGTTTTAGTCCTAACCTATTGATATGGTATATTAAATTCATCAAGTTTTGGATATCAAACCAACCTTGTAAATCCATCTCATTCATGGTGTATGATCCTTTTTGTATACCTGAATGTGGTTTGCTAGCATTTCATTGAAGTTTTTTGCATCTAATTCTGAAGAGATATAGATCTGTGGTTTTGTTTTCTTATGATGTCTTTTTCTGGTTTTGGTATGAGGTAAGACTAACCACATAGTAATAAGAAGTGTTTCCTCCCCATCTATTTTGTGGAAGATTTTGTGAAGAATTCTTATTAGTTATTCTTTAAGTTTTATAGAATCACCAGTAAATCCATTTGGGTGTGGACCGTCCTTTGTGGGTAATTTCTAAAAAAATATTAGTCCTGGGGTGCCTGGGTGACTCAGTTGGTTGAGTGGCTGCCTTTGGCTTGGTTATGATCCCAGGGTCCTGGGATTGAGCCCTACGTTGGGCTCCCTGCTCAGAGGAGAGTCTGTTTCTCCCTCATCCTCTCCCCATGCTCATGCTCTCTCTCTCAAATAAATAAAATAAAATCTTTAAAAAAATAAAAAAAATAGTCTTTATTTGTTATAGGCCATTAAGACTTGTTATTGCTTTTTTTAAATTTTATTTTATTATGTTAATCACCATACATCATTAGTTTTTGATCCATGATTCATTGTTTGCCTATAACACCCAGTGCTCCATTCAATACGTGACCTCTTTAATACCCATCACCAGGCTAACCCATCTCCCCACCCTCCTCCCCTCTAGAACCCTCAGTTTGTGTCTCAGAGTCCATAGTCTCTCATGGTTCATCTCCCCCGCCAATTCTCCCCCTTCATTTTTCCCTTCCTGCTATCTTTTATATATATATATATATATATATAATGTATTATTTGTTTTAGAGGTACAGGTCTGTGATTCATCAGTCTTACACAATTCACAGCGCTCACCATAGCACATACCCTCCCCAATGTCTATCACCCAGCCACCCCGTCCCTCCCACCCCCAACCCCTCCAGTAACACTCAGTTTGTTCCTGAGATTAAGAATTCCTCATATCAGTGAGGTCATATGATACATGTCTTTCTCTGATTGACTTATTTCACTCAGCATAACACCCTCCAGTTCCATCCACGTCGTTGCAAATGGCAAGATCTCATTCCTTTTGATGGCTGCATAATATTCCATTGTGTATATATACCACATCTTCTTTATCCATTCATCTGT
Organism: Eumetopias jubatus; assembly: GCF_037043125.1. NCBI lineage: Eukaryota > Metazoa > Chordata > Mammalia > Carnivora > Otariidae > Eumetopias > Eumetopias jubatus. Next base: position 100,605,547 of record NW_028274820.1, read on the forward strand.
CGATGGACATCTTGGCTCTTTCCATAGTTTGGCTATTGTGGACATTGCTGCTATAAATATTGTTACTGCTTTTTGAGTCAGTTTTGGTAGTTTGTGTCTTTCTAAGCATTTGTTCATTGCATCTTAATTAATTGACATATAATTGTTCATAGTATTCCATTATTTTCTTTTTTATTTCTGTAAGGTCTATAGTAATGTCCCATATTTCATTCCTGATTTTAGTAATTTGAATAGATTCTGCCTCCTACCTTGGGTCACTCTACTTCAAAGTTTGTCCATTTTATTGATCTTTTCAAAGAACCAACTTTGGTTAGACAACCAAATATTGTCTGTTTTTTTCTATGCTCCATTTTGTTTATCTCCACTCCTATCTTTATTAGTTTCTTCCTATTCTTGCCTTGGGTTTAGTTTGCTCTTCTTTTTTCAGTATGTTAAGATATTGTTTGCATAGTATATCTTTTCCATTTGTTACTTTCAACCCATTTGTGTTTTTGAATCTAAAGGCTATCTCCTAGAGAGAGCATAGAGTTAAATTTTATATTTATTTTTTTTCCATCCAGTCTGATAATCTCTGCCTTTTGGATTGTTTGATGTTATTCAAGTTTAATGTTATTACTAATATAGTTGGATTTATGCCTTCCATTTTACCTTCTGTTTTCTATCTGTCTCATGTCTTTTATATCCCTCTGTGCTTTCCTTACTGTTTTCACTGCATTTAGCAAATATTTTCTGGTGTTTGTTTTTTAATTTCTAATTTTCTTTCTTGGCTTTGGTTGATTTCAGGGGGCAAAGAGAAGCAGAGGTCTTTACTCTCCTACTTTAAACCAGAATTTCTCTATTTTGCATCTATATTTCATAATACTGGGCAACACCCATGGTAGATATGTTTGAGTTTCATTGCCAGTCCTTCCCTCCTGGACATCTTTTCAGTTTGGTTCAGTGACTTGAGTCAGGGGGTACTGGTAGGGAAATCTGGACTCTTGTCATAGCTGTTATGAACCAGTTGTATGATCATGGGATAGTATCTCTCTTAGACTGATTTTCTTAAGTGTAAAATAAAGAAGGAATTGAATTAGATTTTATTTATTCCTTTTGATACCAGTATATTAAAATTCTAAGAACACAATAATTATATGACCCTAAATACATAAGCATATGAAATAGATAGAGTCAGACCTTTTGCCTCTTAGACTAGGCAATCTTATCTACAACTGAAGTGATTTGGGGCTTAAGATTTAACAGGATCTACACTGTAGTAAAATAATTATTTGTTTTGCACCACTGGCCAGTATCCCACAGACCAACCCCTTATGTGTAGATGACCATGGTAGAGGGGTGGGAGGAAATATAGACTTTGAAATGATCATAACTGTAAGATAGTCCAGGATGCCTCATTAGCATAAGAGCTTTGTGTCCATTCTATACCCCTGACCAGTTATTTTGTAAAGATATTTTGTTAGTAAATCCATTACCCATTGATTGTGTACAGTGTGTATACCCCTCAATGGTGACTTATGTGCTATTATATACCAAGAAGACATGATTCCTACTCTAATGGGCCCCCATTTGAAAATGAAAGGGAGAATAAATGCAGAGGCACTTTTAATTATTAATGAAAATTGAAGGGAGCTTTAGCACAAATAATTCCAACATTTCTATTTGGCTTGGAATTTTAATATGGTTTTTGACAGATCCATTTACCTAATTATATTTTATCTGGGATGGTATTAAAATGAGCTTCCATTCTCTAAGCACTCACCAACAGAGTGGTAGAAGCCATGCCTACAAAGCATGTTAGTTCCAGCAGGACTGGTCCAGGATTAAAAAATGTTTTGTGAATTATCCATAACAAGGAAAACCTTCATGTAGATAACCAACAATCAAATATACATAAAACCACAGATGACAACAAACAAACTTCTCTAACAGCACAGCTGGGCAAGGATGCACAGAGGCGCTGAAGGGGCTTCATGGGGAGACTGGAGCCAAGATGATGAGTCTGTAAAAGCTTCATGCTGATGCCCTCCTGCAGCATATTTCTTCAACATCTTTAAAAATGTTCCTGATCCAGCTGTTTCATGGAACAATGTAGACTTTTATGACCTCTCTTTGTTCGTCTCATTCACTCTTTTACTACCATGAATAAAGAGCGGATCTCAGACAACTGAGTGTTCTAGTTACTTACTGATCAAAATCATGGAAATATGTTCAATAATTTAATGGATTAAAGAATCCAGAAATATCTTGAGATTTATATTTCCAGGCTTATCTGCCCACCCACCGAGTGTCAGTCACACCCTGATCCCTGTGGTTACTTGCTATTAAGTTGCAAATCCTCTCCTATTTACAATTCTAGTTCAAGAAGCACTCATTTCATCTCCATAATTATTTTCATAAGAAATTATCTCAGTAGCACACCCAAACTTACTCAGGATTATATTGTATTATATTATACATGTATTCTACTGATCATGTATTATATTGTATTAGTCTTTAGTCCTTTGGAGCAATTTCTCAATTTACCTTCCTGTTTTATGAAGACCTGTTCCGTTTAATATTTTGCATTTCAGATTCCCTTAAAGCCAACCAAATATGTTCTTTTTGACCAACAATGAATAGGGTATTTAACAAGAGGCGATATTTGATTTAACGCATGTATGCAGTCAAACCTTATGGTGACATTTCCATTTTTAAGCTGCTTAATAATAACCATCCTTTGACAGCATTCCCCAAAATATGTTCCAAGGATGTTACTTAACAGATATTTTGTCAAAATAAGTTTGGGAAACATTAAGTAAAACAAAACTAAACAAGTTTGATTTTTAGGACTTATTAGAGATCTGTTTAGAGGCTAATGTAATTTATGAATCTCCAGGAAAGGAATATAATATTACCCAATCTCCTGACATGTTTCATTGAGCATCTAGTAGGACTAGTGTTCTGAGAAATACCCTTTGAGCAATATCCTAACATAAATTTATAAAGAGAAAGATAAATATTTGGACTGTGAAGACTAGATCTTGTTCACTACTTTTATTTCCAGATAGTACAAAAACTCCTCATCAAAATTTTAACATTAAACAAATAGATTAGGAATTTCAATCCAAGCTGAAGAATATGATAATAACACAAAGCAGTTATTTAAGTTTTGGGGCCTTCAAAGAGCATTATGCTAGTGCTCTACTATAGTGTTAACCCTGACAGTTTTTTTTTTCTTTTTTGTAATGCAAATGCCTGGTTTAAGCTTTGATTGCCTTCAAAGAGGCACCTACTTCAAAGACAGTTATCTGGAATAAACACATTGCTAGCCACCTAACCAGATAAAGAGCCAGGCCACCTCCCCCACTGAGGCTCCTTTGGCTTAGAAATCTTGGCTGATTTTGATAACTGACCATTTGGGCCACTTAGCTTTTCTCTTCCCTGTACTTTAAATTCCTGCTCTTAATGTTTTAAATTTACCAGTAAGGAGTGAACCTACAAACCCTAGGTTCCCATCCTTGACCCCAATAAAAGTAGAACTCCCAACCTGTGTGTGCTCTCTCTCTACCCCTGACCTCGCTTTGTGGCCCAGGTCTGCTGTGTAATTTCCAGGTCTCATAACTAATAAATCTCTATTTTTTCAAAGTTTTCTGATGGTTGTTATTGAAGGGCATCTTGCAATTATAATAAGAAATACTGGGGCACCTGGGTGACTTAGTCGGTTAAGCGTCCAACTCTTGATTTCAGCTCAGGTCATGATCTCAGGGTGGTGAGATTGAGCCCTGCGTTGGGCTCTGCACTCAGTGGGAAGTCTGCTTGAGATTCTCTCTCTCCCTCTCCCTCTGCCCCTTTTCCCCCTCGCCCATGCTCTCTCTCTCTTAATCTGTCTCTCAAATAAATAAATAAATCTTAAAAAAAAGAACCACAAGAACTGGTCCAGCCACCACATTGGTTTTTGATAGGCTGAGACCATCACAGAGCATCTAATATAAGCATTTTTGTAGTATTTCTGACACTCTCAAAGAGATATAGCTATAACTTCTCTTTCTACATAGAAAACAAAGTGCTAATCTAATTATGTTAGTAAGACCTACAGATAATGTATAGTGTGTTCTTTTAGACAATATTGATCATACTTCTGCCAAGTAGATTGTTGTCAAAATGCACAAAACACTTAATTTCACAAGAGGTTTTATAAGATCAGTGGTATAAATTTGAATAGGTTTGGCAAAAGGAGTGTAAACATTCCAGTGATATATTTATATATTATAAATATATGTATTTATTATTTTCCCTTATGGGTACCAACCAACTGAGAAATAGATCTAAGGGTCAGATGGGGAATTAAATATAGTATCAGCTTTATTACTGGGTCAGTTAGCATAGTTTTGCCTATAAGGAATAGAAATTACCAAGTAAAACTGACTTAAAAAATAAAGTAATTTACCATCTCACATAACAAGAAGTTTATAAGGAGATCTGTTCCAGGATGTCAGAGCTTTGGTGCTACTCCTCAGTTATTCTCTGGTTTCTGTCCTCTGCATGCTGGCTTCATCCTCAGGCTGGAAGGGAGAGCACTGTGTTAGTTACAAGTGTGATATCTAGACACAAAAACATCCAAAGGAAGAAGAAAGCCTTCTTTCTGAAGAGTAAGCAGATTTTTCATGGAAACCCCTACTGATTTTCCCTCACATCTCATTGGCCAGAAATGGGTCACGTGCCATTCCTAAATCCTGGCACTACCCTAAATAACGGTAGTGTGATTACCATGATTGGTTTAGACAAATCAATATTCTGGAGCTGGGGATAAAGTCACCTTTTCTTCAGCTGCTTGGGAGGAATAGGTTTTAGGGGAAGAAAACGAGAGAGGAGGAAATGAATGTTGAATTGTCATCAAGAGTATCTGCTCTATAACCTAACATAAGGGGTCCCGGGGAAGGTCAAGTAGTGTTTTCTACTTGTTTCCCTCCCTCTATATTGCACTTATTTGCCTTAGCAGCAGGCAAAGAAAATGAAAGAGATGGTAAGCCTGTTGGTGTTGACTCTTTCTCATGTACCTACCACATGCAAAAGCAGCCAACGTGGAATTCCAACTTTTCCTACAAACCCATGTGCCAGGCAGCAGGAGAGAGGGAGGAGAGATCCAGGAAAGAGAAGAAGAGGAACGAGAAGATTATTTTGCTCTTATCTCACCCATTATAAAAGTCACTTCTTCTCGGGGAAGAGTAAGTGAAAGGATGGAAAGAATAAATAGGTATTTACTTCCTCTTTACTTCCCAGGATGTGTTGGCGGAATTCCTTCATTGATTGGTGAGAATTCTAGAATAAAAGCCAAGGCCTGCCTTAGTAGTGAGGAAAGCAGCAGGGGGAGGGGGAGATATGCTAGTTCTAGTTACCATCAACAGTCTTGTAGGCATTCCATCACCTTGTAATCGTGTAGTAATTCCTCATCTTTACCATGCGGGGGAGCTAAGCACTGGGTGAGCCTGGTAAAGGAGACATGGTCCCAGCCCTAAAAGGACTCCATGCTCTCTGTCTCTGTTATGATATAACAAGTAAATAAATTCATGAGATAAACTCTCCAGTATTTTAATCTACAAAGTGCTGTTGATGAAACAAGACAAGAGATATTTTTCCTACCCACCCGGTAAGTCCAAGAAGGCCTTACCAAATAGTAGCTTAACGATTTGGGAAGATGGATGGGTTTTCATTAGAATTTCAGACAAAGGGAGGATCCTAAATCAAGTCATAGATACATGGGACCAGAGGTTGTGTTCAGGAAGCTGTGGGTAAACTTCTGTGGTTCAGAGATGGTGCCCACATTTGGATGGACCACCGAGGCAGAAAAGGGAGGTCAGGGTCAGGTTATGGTGGGTTTTAACCAGTCTCTACTATACTTGAGGCAGAATACTGTTTTCCTCTCTCCACCCTGATCTTTGCAGTAAAATCTTTCAGTGGAACTTTGATACTATATGATGTATGCAGTAAGAAAAAATAGTTAACAGGCCTTTGCCATGGGCGCTTGAGGATGGATATGAAAGAAATGGAACACATAAATTCTTCACACAACAAATATATAGCATGTGCCAAAATTAAATTAGGCAATAATATAAGACAATGAGGCAATAATGCCATTGCTTATGGCCATTTTTTTAAACTCCATTTTTAGAGCCAACAGCACCTAATTTTGACTCTCCTCCCAAGTGTCTAATTCAATCATGCTGTCATCAGATATTTATTGTATGCTCTGTGCTAGATAAACATCTTCATCACTGAGGGCAGATCTGATTTGGGGAGCCCTCCCAAAGCCATTTGTATCCAAATCAGCTGAATAAGGTGGCGGAGTAGAAAAAGGAGTATCATTATAGATGAAAACTCTGGGGCAAGTATTAAAGCAGATTTTCTTTTCCTGGCCTGACCTGCAATAAAATGAGAACTGTAAACGTAAGGCCCTTTCAAAAAAGAAAAGCATCTTAAGCAAAGGCAGCATGAACTGCAAAAAAAGTGTCAGTAACTTCCTGCTGAGCCTGCTCTGAAGGATGCTCCGCACTCAGATGTCTGAGGTTCCCTGGGCTTGTTCCATTGAGCCTCCGTACATCTTAGCAGCACCTCAACTGTCCGTCCTAGGGCGCACGGAAGACACAATATTGCTGGGCAGTTTCAAAGGGCCCTCAACTCATTGTGGTCTGCAGCCACCAAAAAAGATCTTCAGAAAGCTTTGACCCAGCACGGACCTTCAAAGCAAATATTGGAGAACAAATTGGTATATAGAGTCTGGGATATGTGCTCTGCCTCATATCATCTCGAAGAAGAGTTCCAAATCAGAAGAACTCAGTTTCGTGCAGAGTTCTCAAATATACAGAGAGGATATTATGTATTACCATTCTATATCATGAATATTTATATATTAATATGCAATCATATTTTATAAGCATATAATGTATTTGCCTGTTAACTAGGTACACAACCTTAGGCAGCCTCTCTGGAGTTTATCAACCTGCTCCCTAAAGTAACATGTATCAATGACTGTTCACTTCTCCAAACCAGTACTCACTTCAGATAAGAAAAAATAACAACTATTTGGAAGCAGCCGCAAAAAATAGCAGTAGTAGTAATAATCAAAGTAATAATAATAGCTTAGATAATTGAAATGAAAACCTAATAAAGAAAGAGAGGAAGTGATACCAACAGAATAGTAATGAACAAGAGAGAAACTTTAGAGGAGTGGAAATTAGTAAAATGGCCTCAGGGGGAAAGGGCTGTAAGTCACATTCCTTTAGTTATTTGAGGGAAAGAGGCCAGACCAGTTTAGACGTGTTTTTACTGTGAACACCAAAGGAAGAACACCCTGTTGGTGTGGCATGTCCCTTTTTCCCTTTCTTTAGCAAGGATTCGCTCCCCATGAAATCTGCGCCCAAAGAACTGGGACCTCTTGCCCTGCATTCAGTTGGGTGTTGCGCAGCTGAGAGCCAGATTCTGCTCTCGGGCACACAATGCATCTGTGCACAACCCTGCATTTTTATTTACAGAGATGCAGCCAGCAGACTTGGGTATTGAAGGGGCCACGCACCGCCGTGGATCTCTTGCCTTTGGACCTGCTAGCAGCACGGTCCCGGGCTAGCACGGACTGGTCCCTCCGGTAAAGGGTTAGAAGCTACAGGCTCTGTCCTGAGCAGAGGGGCCACTCGTGTTCTTCAGGAGAGTCTCCTTTGTCATTGTGAACAGTCATCTAGTTGGAGATTTGCTGACCTTGGAGAGAGTAATATATTTCAGTTCCCCAAAGGCCCGGATGACATCAAACAAAGGACAGTCTTGGCTTTCCTCTGCGGTGCCAGAGGGAGTCTCCACCTGGTTCTGGAAGGAATATGTCTCGTTTCAGTCCACTTCATCTAGCTCCCACTTCTTGGCCTGTTTTGAGGCTGTCAGCTGGAGGCCAATTACTGCCATTTAGAGAAGTGGATGTTTTAATGTGAATATTTGTCTGCAGGAATCGCATGGAGATCGCCGCCTCATATTGCAGAAACCCCATGTTAATACCCAGTAATCTGGCCCAGCGCTTTCCCCACAACAGCGAAACGAATCAGATTCATTCCCCCTATTGCCTAGATTTAATTTCTTTGACTCATTTACATGTCAGCCTTTTTAAGTTTAAGTGAGAATATGAATTCGGGTTTCTCTGTGGCTCGTGGCAGTTTTCACTGTGTTACTAACAACGTAAGATAATATAAAGCACTAGTGCTGTTGCTTGGGGGCAGTTTTTCTGAATTGTGCAGGTTTATTTCCAGCCCATTTTAGTTGAATTCTGGTCCAATCTAGTGCCAAATTGGGCATCTAGATCTCCACCAGTACCAGAAACACATACTAAGAAATCTGCCAGATATAAAAAGCATTCACTAATGTTTCTCAGGATTCTTTTTTATAAAATGGTCTATTTGCATATATTGATAACAGATTCTCTAAGAGCCAAACTGTCCTTGGTTTAAAAAAAAAAATCTGTTAATGATAGTTGGTGGTGATGTCTACTCAACCAGGGTGTTCCCACTATGAAGTATAGGGTCACACTAGAAATTCTGTTCCTCACTTTGGGTCAGTGAAAGGTATCTCCACAATTTGAAATCTCATCGACTAACTGCCCCCCAAAACCTCTTGGAGACTTCACGTTGTACCTCGGATAAAATGCGGGAGCCCTGAGCTTGACCTCCAAGGCGCTTCCCACCCTCCTATCTTAGCTCCTCTAACAGCGCCCGCACCCTGTGCTCCTTCCCAGCTGCAGCGCCCGCACCCCACCACCGTTCATCCACTAGCAGCTCTTCTCATAAGCTGGATATCCTTGGCAGCGTGACAGAAATCCAAGACCTGGAGTTTCCTCTTGGTCAGAGCTCCTCTTGTGCCCATATATGCTCATGCCCCCCCGAAGCTTCCCCTCAGTGGTAATGAAAACAATCCAATGCCATTCTTGACTAATTAGCTGAAACTTACAGAGAGTGCATTTTAAGTCTCCACTGTGTTCCCAGAGCACTTAGTCATTCTGTCCATCCATGCATCCATCTGTCAATCAATCAAGTGCTGTGTTCCAGAAAACTGTTTTAGCTCAATACTTGGTCACATTCTAGAGATTCTATTTCTTTAGTAAGCATCTGTTATGTATTGAAATACAAGTTACGAGTCTCTGTACATAGGTAGTTGAGTTTAGTGGGTAAGAGACGCCAATAGACAGATCACAATATGATGGAGGAATATATCAGGATTTTTAGGAACATAAACAAGGGGCCCCTAACACACTCTAGTTGTTAGTGTGGAAATCAGAATGGTTTCTCTAAGAGTAGATTTGAGCTGAGTGTTAAATCACTAATAAGAGATACCTGATTTGGTTTCTAAAGAAGTCTTATCATACTCTCATTGATACCCCCTTATCACTTTGCCAGTCATAGAGAGAGTGCTCAAAAAGTGATTCATTCTTTAGTCATGTATTCACTTGTCCTGTATGGAAAAAAGAGAGAGGGAGAGAGAGCTGAGACTTTAGTTAAGTGGTTATAAATAAATTTGGGGTGGACATGTCTGTGATGTTGATGGTAAATCTCTTGGGGCACCTCAGTTTTCCTCCAAATGGCCCCCATTCCATGTGATGTCCCATATTGTCACGGGCCTCCCCATGTGGCTTCTCCCTGTAGGATATTCTGGATCTCCTTACAGCTTGTCAGCCGAGATCCATGAGAGTAAAAGCAGAAGCTACTGGGGCTCATACTACTCCGGGCCCCTAATGGGCACAGCATCACTTCTAAACCGTGGTGCTGGTCGAAGAAAGCCGCAGGCCCACCCATATTCGGGGAGGAGACATGGACCCCGTGTCTCCTGCACGTTGGGGGATAAGGACTTGCTGACGGCCATCTTTGGAGACTGCCTACTGCACTCCCGCCTCCTCCCATCGCCTGTTCTTCCCATTCTCCGCAACACGGCAACGTATATACTCGAACTTCTTCCGTGTATTTGTCATAAACTGGTTGTTATTAATGACTCTTATCTATCCCCAGCCCCTACCTTCATCCTGTGATTCTCCCTGCATCTTGGAACTAATGTCTGTGCTTCCAATATTACTTTCTTGTTTGGTGGTACAATTTATGGCCACTTTAAAATGCTGCCAGAACACAACTTCTTTGTTAACAGAATTAGCAGTAATGTGCATTTCTTCCCCATCCTTCAGGACTCAGTTAAATCTGACTCCTTCCATAAACTCTTTATTGATCCTCCTGAAAAAGATGGAATTTCTCTCTTTCTAAAATTCATAGCAATGTATGTCTGGAACTTATAGTCTGGTTTCAATTATGGTTAGGTATGGGCATGCCTTATCTTTCTAATAATATAGAAAACTCAGAGGCAGGTAGTAGGATCTACTCACTTTTTAATTCCCCAAACACCATATCATTTTTTGTTTTCTTTATCTCATTTGGAACTTCAGCCGAAGTTTTCTTTCATCAGTTATTGGCTCCTCAGCCCGCAGTTTTATTTTTGCTCCATATTCCCTTCTGGTATTTTATGGTATGATTTGTGTAGAGATTGATATACAATAAGGTTCTTTCAGCGAGGAAATCTACATTGCAGAGACAAACTTATTTTTTTTTTCAGTTCCTTGAAAAGTGTGGACCATATGCAAGATCTTCCTGCTCGGGTTAGAATGCAGAGAACCTTCTCTCCCTTCTGGTTCAGATCCAGCTCTGTCACATTTTGATTTCTGAGTCAAGGTGTCAAGTTTTACTGGGAACTACTGGCCTTGTGTTAGGTGGACATTTGTAAATGTGACTGAAGAGATGACTCATTCCAACCTGCTCCATGTTTTTATTTAATGCATGCTTAAAAACACAAGACATGTGGATGTTGCAAAATATTTTCATTTATATAGCACTGCTCTATGTGACAAATGCCAACTATTTCTAAAATGTAATTCTTGAATTCCTCTTCTTAAATAAACATTTGGTTTTAATTTTCAGAAAACCTTCAACTAGAACCCACTACAATAAAATCTTGTAGCACCTTGGACACATGTTATTTTAGAAGATCTCACAACTGTGGGGGTGCAGAGTAGAGGGTATAGACTTAGATTTACAACCCCTATCATCTTAGGAAAGCTACTTTCTCCATTAGCTCTAGTTTCCTGTGCTAAAAAAGCTATAATAACATGTACCTCTTAGGTTTTATGTCGAGGATAAAATTAGAGAGTATGTCAAAGAGCTTGCCACATAAATGGCAGATTGCGTCCTGTCATGGAAATAGCTTAGTTAGGATGTATTGCAGACAACCTCATGTATGTTGTGGAATGTAATGCATACATGTTGATTCAATGTGGACAGGAAAAAACAGCCTTTCCCCTTTGTGTGAATTTTAGATGAGGAAAAAAATAGTGTCTTAACCAGAAGTCTGTATTAAAGACATGTATCTGAATAAATGTTGGAAATCATTTTGTGGAAGTGTGAATATAATCTATTGACATGTGACTGATGCTCTCCCAGTCATCTTTTATCCTCCCCAAATGAATAAATAGGGACCATGCCTTCTTCCTGACCCTGTGATCTTTCCAACTTTAGAGTAAGTGGACGGAAGAGATCACTGAAATCAAAAGTTGTTTCAAATGTTGTTTTGATTGTTATAATTTTAAATGCAATTTTATCTCCTTGCAAGGTTAAAACGTATCCAGTTTTGTTTCTAACTTGTTTGAGAGCAACATCTGACTGGTTGACTACCTATATCAATCTCTAACAAAGAGTGACAAAAGTTTCAATCTCTTAATGAAAAGCAAGAACCAGGTCCCCCTCCCCACTTTTACGGCATCATAGCTACATCAGCAAAGGCCAAATAAAGGGGTCAGGCCTTTGCTGGCAGTCTTGTTTGAGAGGTGCTCAGTTACGGGGTACATGCTCAGAATTGATTGATGAAGGTTTGAGAAGGAAAGAATGAACTCTTAGCTGCCGTGTTCCCCAGTTATCAATCTCATGTGGGCCACAGTATCTTTTAAAGAATTACTGTTTCGCAGTATCATCAAGTACTGAGCTTTCCAATCGCCTCCTCCTATCTCAGCAGTTCCCGAAATGATGACACTTCAACAATATTTGGCCAGTGAGAACTCACCATAAGGAAGGCGTGATGCAGGGAAGAAATGCTGTGTTGCTGTATTACAGATGAAATAAGTGCATGATTATTGTGAAATATGCTTAAGCCTTTCAGGAGAGAGGAGCTTGAGATCAGTGGCTCCATCCTTTGGTATGTCCATTATGTTTCCTTAATGATCCACTGATGCACATAAATTTTATTTTCAGTTCTTGACCCAAATAATTCAGATTGCATTTGTAAGCATCTCAATATCCTTATTACAAGAGATTTTTTTTCTTTTTTTCACTTATTCAACAAATTTTCTAGAGTACTTACTATGTTTTATATAAGTCAACAGAGAGGGAGCCCCCCTTGTGGGGTTTGCATTCTAACAGAAATGCAATAATAAATATTAAACACAACAAAGTAACATAAAACACTATAACAGTAACCAAAGAGAAGTCAATGAGAAGGACAAAGCAAATAATAGAGTAAGAGGGCAAGGGGGCCGGGGACTATGGAGATGGGGGGGTGGGGAGGCAGCCTCAGTGAGAAGGTAACATTGAAGCAGACCTGGCAAAGATGCAAGAATTTTCCAGATGACTCTTTGGGGAAAAGAGCATCCCATCAGGGAAACACCCTGATGTAATATAGAGTCCTATGGCAAGTCTGTATCTGGGATGTTCCAGGAGCCATAAGGCCAGTGCTCCTGGAGCAGATTTCTTACCTTATTCTTTCTTTTCTCACTTCATATATATATATATATATATATATATATATATATATATATATATATATATATATATGGAATTGATTTTCCCAAAAATATAAAGGGTTTGGTTTGTAAAAATAACATCTAACTATAAAATGATCATTAATCTTGATGTCGGAACTTATCTATTCTCTTTGGAAGAAGCACAGTTCCCCTGAGAATATTTAAATTGGAAAGTTCTTACACTAAGTATGAAAAGAAATTTGTAGTAATGACAAAGAGTCAGCACAGGAACCACCCCTTCCTTGGAAAAGCAGCGTGCTCTCAGCTGCCCCCACCCCAGCACCCTCCTACTCTGGGGCCATCCCAGCCTCTGAGGACCAAGGCACTAAAGCTTCCTTCCTCTGCTCTAGCTTATTCTCAAGAGGAGCTGGTAAGTCACTACCTCTAAGGGGTAAGGGACTGAGAAGACAGTATATTTCTCCTTAAAAGAATGAGGGTCTAATAGGATAATTTCAGCTGACTATGGGAAATGGGAGAAATTTTATATTTAAGTTGCTTCTCTTTCTCACAAAGCAAAGGAACATCTGTTTTCATGATGAATCAAGGTGCCCTGCTGGTATAAGGTAACATATACTAATATTTTATACTATATATATATATATGTGTGTGTGTGTGTGTGTGTGTGTGTGTGTGTACATATACACACACACACACATACAAATTGTGGATATTAAAGAACATGCACATGCTATAAATTAAAGAAGTTAGCATACAAGACAAGATATTAAATTACATTATAGACACCTGGTCCCTATAGAGCAAGAGGAATTTAATTAAATCACAGATTTGGGGGAAACATTTGATCCTCAGTTGATGGGGAAAAAAATTAGATGTTTCACCATATTAAGTTGAAAAAAGTAGGTTCAGGTGTGCTTACACTATGTCAATGCCTCAGAAGGGGTTGGTTTGAGATTTTATAGTAATAAATAATGTCATTAAAATTACCTTTATAAATGCTGGTGTCACCTGGGAAAGTCAGAATATCACTGCTTCCCTCACCAGGTAATTGATATAGTCCCCTAGCAGGCCAAGGGGATGGTGTATGTATATGTATGTATGTATATACACACACACACACACACACACACACACACGCACACGCACACACACACACATGCACATAATATGCCTGGAAGCTCTAATAACATAGAATCCCTTTTGGGGGAAAAAATAGTCACGTCTTTAAACTTTTGTGCATTTATGGCAGAGAAGAAACTAATTGGAGCAGAAGGTAGCTAGAATTTTTAAATGTAATCATTAATAGCTTCACAGTTATGTTGATAGCATCCAACAGGGTTACCTTCTGGGGCAGAAACATGGATCACTCCTGCTGTTCTTGAAGAACAAATGATGAAAAAGCAGATACGTGTTCCCGAGACCTCTTAGCTAAATAAGCACTCTCTAGAAAAATACGGTCCGTTCCCAAACTCATCCTTTCACTTTCCATTGGCAGTCCTGTAAAATAGCAGTCCTGTGAAATTACTCATAGAACTGATGAAATTAAAATATTTATATTCTGCACATGCATGCATGGAGGAAAATCTCACTTCAATTATAGCAGTTAAGCAGTCTGAAGTAATTTTCCTGGCTTGCATTTGGCCATTCCATTGAGATTGAAGGAATCTGGTACAATAACAGTTCTTATTAATTCACTGCTCTTCATTGTAAAAGAATATTATGATTCCTTTGTGCTGTAAATTGTTTGGGCAATATGATGGTGTGGTGCCTTGTGCCTATAAAGTAGACATGCTAGGAGGACAAATTTCTCAGGAACAATAGCTACCATTTCCTGTTTGGCACTTTTTAAATGTTCTCTGTAAGATAATTTTTTGTTCTAATTCACTTTTCTCTTTGCCTTTCCCAAAAGGGATTTAAGTTAATTACATTTTCTAATGTGACTTTGATATTTCCATCCCCCCAAATCTTACAAGGAATATGCAGCTGAAATGTCATTTTCATTCTTTTATTTTCCTGGGAACTCTGATATTAAATATGGGTGTCACACTGGAAACTTCCACCAGAAGAAAAAGTTAAACAAGGCATAAAATTTACATTAGTAACATCTCATTAACCCATCATCTAAAAAGCTTTTGTTACATGATTTTCATCATTTATGAAATTATTTTGGTGTCTCTTCTGGTCTTTTTTGCCTATAGGACTGAACTTTGTGGTGCATTTATCTCCATCAAAATGTTGTCGCTGCATTTGGCATTATTCCTACCAATACATTCTTCTCTTTTTGCAAAAGTATGAAACTAGCCTAGTTTGATAAAAGTCATTCCTGATTACCCTCTCTGTGGAAAACAGCTTGAGAGGCATATTATTTAATTAAAGAAAATGTTCATATTGCCCTTTAAAACCTCCATTTTCTATAACCTATTGATTATGAAACCAATCAGTCTTACATGTAAAAACTTTTACTGCTTTTAGTATCACACTTTTCGATGCCACTGGGATACTCATGACTGTATACAATGCATGCAGCTCCTAACTTTCAAACGAGAGGTATTCTAAAAGTTCACTGCTAAGTCAGTGTTTCCATTTGGGGGAAAAAAAATGTTCTGTAATAAAAATAGTCCTGTAAAAGATACTTGGTTACCTAGGGTAACACCCTTTTACCGATGCAGGCCAGGTGTCAATTTTCATTCAGTTTTCTGTTGCTACCACACCAAATTACCACAAGCTTCGTGGCTTAAAACAACCTAAATTTATTATTTTGCAGTTCTTAGGTGACAAGTCTGAGTTGGGTCATGTGGTTTCTCTGTTCTGGGTCATAGGAGGCTGAAATCAAGGTGTTGACCAGCTGGACTCCCGTCAGGAGGCTCTGGAAAGAATTGTGTCCAGGCTTATTCAGGTTGTTGGCAGAATCCAGGTCTTTGGGTTTGTAGGACTGTTTCCTCGCTGGCTGTCAGGAAAGGGCTGCCCTTACCTGCCAGACATCTTTCTCGGTTCTTGATGTGGGCCCCCACATCTCAGAGCCAGAAAGCATGGAATTTTTCTCAGCCTTGGTATCTCTCTCACCTTTCCTTCTGCCATATTCTTCTTCAGTCTCCAGCCAGTGAATGTTCTCTACCTTTAAGGGCTCATGTGATTCGATCAAGTCTACTCAAATAATCCAGGATAATCTCTTTATTTTAAGGTCTGTAACTGTAATCACATCTGTAATGTCCCCTCTGTCAGGGAAAGTAACATCTCCCTAGGTTGCAGGGATCAGTGTGTGGGCATCTTTAAAGGGCCACTCTTCTACCACAAAAGTGATGTGCTTTGAGTTGTTCTCCCAGAATGAAATCCAGAGATAGATTGTATGTTCCAAAGCAGGTACCCAAAATGGCTGCCAGGGCTTAAGGAGCAGCTCTCCTCACAGAGTAAAGTGATACCCACTGGCCTCCCAGATTAGAGCTGGCCCATACGCTCCTTCAACAGTTCTTAATCATATTGCCACAGAGACACACCTGATATATTCTTTTGTGCTCTCAGACTCTCAGACACCAGCTACTGCCTTGATAAGCTGTATTGTGGTTTGTGCTTCATTTCTGAAAGAAAAAAAGTTGAACAGGTTTTATGCAGAAACAGAACAATGTCCGTTTTAGTGTTTTAGATCACTTTAATAGACTTTCTCCCCAAAACAATTCTTTCACATTGTTCCTTAGAGTGCAGAGTATCTCTGGCATCCCAAGGGTTCCAGTCAATCAGCAGCAGATCTGCCTGGTAGAGATGCCAGTACACGGATGTCCTGGGGGGCAAGGGGGACACTTAAGGGACAGTGATGGTTCCCATTCTAGCCTGTTTTGAGACGGATGTTTCACATTGATCATTGCGTTTATTAAAATTTTCATATACTCCAATATAATGTGGAAATTGACAGAATACATACGTCTTGTAGAAAATGAGAATAAAGAAAAGCATTTGAGACGGGAATTATTCCAGAAATACTTCCTAGGAAATTTGGGTCTTGAACTAGAACTTAAAAAATAGTGGAGATGGCTAACATAGAGTTTAGTTTATGCTTGGAAATGTTTTTCAAACACCCTTTGGAAGCTATAAGGATACCAACTGTTTGCTCTGAAGAATGACAATTAAAAGAAAGAAAAGTACTTATCCTGTCTTTGAAAGAATGATTTTTTTCCAGTAATCAAAATGGCCGACTGATCAGGAAAAACTCTTCTTTACAGAAATAGGACAGTAAATACAGAAAAAGTGATAGAAGTCACTATTTTGCAATATTAATGAAATAACTGATTGAGGCAGTGGTCATCAGTGACTGAACTCATTAGTTTAAAGATTGAGGAAGAACTAGAGAATACGACACAAGTGAGAAAACCAGCACCTTTTTTCCTCCTGATGTAATAGGAAGCATACTGCACCCTCTATTATGAAGTAGTCCTGCCAGAAAGTTGAAACTGAACCTAATTAAGCCTCAGTCGATAACTTCTAGCCAACAGGAGATAGAGGAGGAGAACAAATAGTTAAATAACACAACAATAGAACAAACAGAAATCTAGAATAAGGGACGTTTTCTAGGACAAGCAACATAGTTTCCATGTCAAGTTAATGGCATTGAAGGATTGCTGTAGATTAAAAAAAAAAAAAAGACTTAGAAGGATTTAACAGATACGTGTTTGGATCTTCTTTCGATCTTAATTTGAACGTATCAACTATAAGAAAGACATTCTTGAGACAATTATAAAATGTTTATTTTGGACTGGACATGAGATGACATTGTTAATCCATAGATGAGGTGGTACTGCTGTTATTCTGTGAATGTCTATTTTTACAGATATCTACTAAAGTATTTAGGCATGAGATCACATGCTGCTGGGATTTGCTTTAAAAATCTTAAGCAAAGGAAAAAAAATGAAGCAAATGTGGTAAAAACTTGATAATTATTCAATGTCAATGATGAGTATATGGAGATTCATTATACTATCTCCCTTTCTCCATATATTTGGTAGTTATAAAGTGTTTCATTAAAATTTTTTAAGTCACTTATTCACACTGAATTATATACCTTAAATCTGTTGATACGTATTTTAACAAACAGAATAGTATTATTGTTCCATTGTTCTATGGTGGTATGAGTAGGTATCCCTATTTTATTAAGTATTGTCCTTTTAAATAGCTGGTTTCTTATAGGATTGGTCTCATTTCCTTGAGGCTCTGTACCTCATGGCCAGTGTTAATTGAGAAGGCTTCTTTCTTAAAATTTCCATTAATTGACAGCCTTCGACCAGAAACGCATTAGTTCTGCTAATGCAATTTGTATGCATTTTTACCCTATTTCAAGATTTACAGAAGTTAATCGTGTACTAACAAGAGAACAGGAACAGTAATTGATCACATTTGCTTAGCCTTGGAGAGAAGCGCAGTGATCAGTCTTAGAGGACTGACTGACTGAATCCGAAGTGATGGATGCCCAGCGCAGTGACGTCTGCGGTGCCTTCTCCGGGTAGACTGAGGGGAGGCGCATTGTCTGTTGGGAGATGCAGAGACCAGTATTATTTGGCAGTAGGAGATGGGGCTGCGGTCACAGGGAGATGATTTCTTCATTTCCAGAAAAACTGCAGTTCTAATTTTATCTCTGCCTTCTTCCCCTTCAAGTTTAACAATGCTAGTGCTATGTTTGTGTATATATTTTTTTCTCAGTGGTTAATTATAACCCTTTGCCTTTATTAAGTTTTATTTTCCAGTCTTAAAAAAAACAATTAACAAAATGGCTTAAAGGCTAAATCATTGAGAGAAAATCTCATTTTCTTAGGAGATTCTGTCATTTTTTAATTTATGGTTATAATTCCTATTTTCAGAGAAAGGGCAGGAAGAGAAGGTAGCTTGATATTCAAATAATACCCTTCAAGGTACATTCCATAAATGTCACGTGGAACAGAACTCCTCTCCACTTTTGTAGCATCCTAGAGACCCTGAATCTGCAATAGCTGATGTTTCTTGTAGCGTTTCTCACTCTGTTCTATGGAGCAACTTGGTTTACAGGTAATTTAAGCTTTGGACCAAGCTCTGGTTAATTCGGCTTCTGGATCAAAGAAGGAGTAATTCAGCTTAAAGGTCACCATAGAATTTTAATCATCGAGGTAAGAAAGGAAGGAAAGGCACAAACCTCATTAGTGATATAATGGGAAAAAAATTCAGTCTCAGATAAATGGTACCAGGTTCTGAAGCTTTGCTGTAAGCTGTAGCAGCACTAGGAAAAAAGGTTGGATTAGAAATGCAGGACTTTAGACCTTGCGTACCTTCCTAATTATACCATTTTCCCATCAGCTCCTCAGCAGCTTGACTGAAGGGCTCTACCTACCAGCCCATGCCTCTTGCTCTTTATCTCCCTTTCTCCAGACCCAACCGAGTCCTGGATTCTTCGTCCCAGATCTTGATCCTCATTTTTAAAAGAGTTCCCTTTCATTTACATTTTAGTTCTATTGTTATTATTTTCTACTTTATAATATTTTATTTAATTTTATTTTTATTGAGGTATAATTTTCACATAGTAAGATACAGACTTGGAACATACAGTTTGATAAGTTTTGACAAATGCATCCACCTGTGTACTCCACGCCCCCCTCATGATAATAGAACAGTTCCATCCACCTAGAAAGTTCTCTCATGCTCCACAACCCAAAGGAAACCACTGACCTGAGTCTATCAACCTAAATTAGTTTCACCTGTTCCAGAATTTCGTATATAAATAGAGTAATACAGAACATACTCTTTGAAGGCTGGCTTTTTGCTTCATTATAAGATTTTTGAGCTTTGGCCATGTTGCTGAGTAGTATTCCATTGAATAAATATACCTCAATTTATGTATCTGTTTTCCAGTTCATGGGCATTTAGGATGTTTCTAGTTTTTTACTGTTCTGAATAATGCTGCTATGAATATTCTGGTATGAATCTTTTAGTATATCTGCTTTTCTTCAGTTCCACCGAGGAGTGGACATGCTGGGTCATAAGGTAGGTAAATGTTTAAACTTATGAGAAACTGTTAAACAGTTCTCCAAAGGGTTGTAACCAATTTACATACCCACCAGCAAAGGACTGTAGTTCCAGTTACTTCATCCTTACCAATATTTGGTGTAGTCAGCGTTTTGATTTTAATTTTATCCATTCTCGTGGGGTTGTAGTGATATGTCATTGTGGTTTCAATATGTATTTGCTAAATGATTAAGGAAGCAGAGTAGGTTGTGTGCTTACCAGCTATTACACATCTTTCTTTGTTGAATGTCTATTCAAGTTATTTGTCTTTTTGTTGATTATTATTGAGCTATAGAAGTACTTTATTCTAGATCTAAGTCCTTTGAGATATATACCTCTCTTCGTGTATAAAGGGAAATTTTTAATTTTGATGAAGTCCAATTTCACACTTCTTTTGTGACTACTACTTTCTAGCTATTATCTAAAAAAACTCTGCCTCCCTGAAGACACAATGATTGTCTCCTATGTTTTCTTCCAGAAGTTTTATAATTTTGGCTTTCAGATTTGGGTTACTGACTCATTTCAAATTAATTTTTGCATAGTGTGTCATCTAGGGATGAAAATTCATTTTTTTCTATAGTTATTCGGTTTCAGAAACATTTGTGGAAAAACTTAAGATTTTTTTCCCTCTCCCTATTGAATTCCTTAGGCATCTTTGTTGAAGATCAATTGACCATATAGCTGTGGGTTATTTCTGGACTACTGTGTCCCATTGATCTAGTTGTCTGTCCTCAGTACAGTCACGTTTCCTTTGTATTGATAATAAATTCTTTATGTGCTAATGTGGAAATAGCTCCAAAATGGACTGTTGCATGGAAAAAGAGTGTACTTATCAATGTGTATAGCATATTACCATTTTTATGAAATGACAGAAGATAAAATATGTTCATGTATGTTAGAATATGCAATTGAGGGGCACCTGGGTGGTTCAGTTGGTTAAGCGTCTGGCTCTTGATTTTAGCTGAGGTCATGATCTCAGAGTCCTGGGATCGATTCCCATGTCGCCTTTGGTACTCAGTGGGGAGTCTGCTTGAGATTCTCTCTCCCTCCCCCACTGCCCCCACACACATGCTCGTTCTCTCTCTCCCTCTCAAATAAGTAAATCAATCAATCAATCAATCAATCTTTAAGAATATGCACATAGAAGCCACATGCAGAAGAATGAAACTGGACCATTTCCTTACACCACACACAAAAATAGACTCCAAATGGTTGAAAGACCTAAACGTGAGACAGGAGTCCATCCAAATCCTAAAGGAGAACACAGGTAGCAACCTTTTTGACCTTAGCCGCAGCAACTTCTTCCTAGAAACATCGCCAAAGGCACGGGAAGCCAGGGCAAAAATGAACTATTGGGATTTCATCAAGATAAAAAGCTTCTGCACAGCAAAAGAAACAGTCCACAAAACCAAAAGACAACCGACAGAATGGGAGAAAATATTCGCAAATGACATATCAGATAAAGGGCTAGTATCCAAAATCTATAAAGAACTTATCAAACTCAACACCCAAAGAACAAATAATCCAATCAAGAAATGGGCAGAAGACATGAACAGACATTTCTCCAAAGAAGACATCCAAATGGCCAACAGGCACATGAAAAAGTGCTCAACATCGCTCGGCATCAGGGAAATCCAAATCAAAACCTCAATGAGATACCACCTCACACCCGTCAGAATGGCTAAAATTAACAAGTCAGGGAACGACAGATGTTGGCGGGGATGTGGAGAAAGGGGAACCCTCCTACACTGTTGGTGGGAATGCAAGCTGGTGCAACCCCTCTGGAAAACAGTATGGAGGTTCCTCAAACAGTTGAAATTAGAGCTACTGTTCGATCCAGCAATTGCACTACTGGGTATTTACCACAAAGATACAAATGTAGGGACCCGAAGGGGTACGTGTACCCCAATGTTTATAGCAGCAATGTCCACCATAGCCAAACTGTGGAAAGAGCCAAGATGCCCATCGACAGATGAATGGATAAAGAAGATGTGGTATATATACACAATGGAATATTATGCAGCCATCAAAAGGAATGAGATCTTGCCATTTGCAACGACGTGGATGGAACTGGAGGGTGTTATGCTGAGTGAAATAAATCAATCAGAGAAAGACATGTATCACATGACCTCACTGATATGAGGAATTCTTAATCTCAGGAAAGAAACTGAGTGTTACTGGAGTGGTTGGGGGTGGGAGGGATGGGGTGGCTGGGTGATAGATATTGGGGAGGGTATGTGCTATGGTGAGCGCTGTGAATTGTGCAAGACTGTTGAATCACAGATCTGTACTTCGGAAACAAATAACGCAACATATTTTAAGAAAAAAGAAAAAGAAGAAGATAACAGGAGAGGAAGAAAAGGGGAGTATGTCAGAGGGGGAGACGAACCATGAGAGATGATGGACTCTGAAAAACAAACTGAGGGTTCTAGAGGGGAGGGGGGTAGCGGGATGGGTTAGCCTGGTGATGGGTATTGAGGAGGGCACGTTCTGCATGGAGCACTGGGTGTTATGAACAAACAATGAATCATGGAACACTGCACCAAAAACTAATGATGTAATATATGGTGATTAACATAACAATAAAAAATTAAAAAAAAAAAAAAAAAAGAATATGCACATAGAACCCTGGAAGGATATACAAGGCATTAACAGCACTAGTAAGAGTAGTTACCTCTCACAGGTTGGGAGTATATGGTGACTGGATAGACGTGGGGCAAGAATATGAAGAAGAATCCTCGGTATATTTTTAAATGATATTGACATAGCAATTCTTCACGATAATATTTTTAGGTGAAATTGTGTTTTCTCAGGCCTTAAATTTTGTTAGTATCTGATTTATTTATTCAACAAATATTTGTTGACTGCCTATTGTTGTGTGTCGAGCAATCTTTTAGCCCCTAGGAATATAGAGGTGAACAAAATTGACATTCTTTTTATAGGAAAAGGAAAAAGATAATAAATGATAAAACAAGTATTCACTGAAGTTGGTAAGTGCTGTGAATGACATAAATAAGAGAGAGTAAAGCAAGACAAACATGAGATGAGGGGATCTGGAGAAGGACTTAAGGAGGAGATAGTATGGGCTGAGACCCAATGGCCAAGAATGATCCAGAGGGAGGGCGAATTGAGGGGGAAGGAGGAGACACTTTCCAGGCAGAATAAACTGCAAAGGAAGAGACCCTGCAGGTGCAAATGGCTGAGCAGACACAGGATTCGGGCACTTAGGTGGCAGGTCACAGTGCAAGTGACACAGGGCTAAATCGTGGAAGCAGGAAGGGGCTCGGGCCAGCAGAACTTCATAGAAAGTGATGAGGAACTTGGATCTTACTCTAGATGCAATGGGAAGTTTTTGGAAGGAGTGAAACAATCTAATCAAGTTTTTAAAAAAAAGCACATTTTGTTGGGAGAAGAACAGATTAAGTAGAGGCTGGTAGTGAGAGAGGAAGAAAATCAGGACTTATTATCACAGAAGCCAACAAAGGAAAGTGTTTGGAAAAGGAGGAAGTGCCAGATTGTTCCAACTAAGGACAGAGAACTGTCCGCTAGATTTAGTCACATGGGCGTCCTCTATGGCCTGATGGGAGCAATGTCTGGCCTGTGGTGGGCACAGAAGACAGACCAGAATATGCTGGAAAGTAAATAGATTTTCTGTATTGTATACCCCCATCCCCACTACACACGTGCGTACACACACACACACACACACACACACACAAACACACACACACACAGAATGGAAAGTAGAAAAGTGGAGAAAAATTTAGAAGGTTCTTTCAAGTGTTCTCTAAAGGCAATAAAAACATGGAGATGTTTTGTGTGTGTCCAGAGGACATATCTGTGTGTTACTCTTAACACATTTGGTACCTATTAAAAATCCTGATATGGAAAACTGCTGTATAACAAGGTGCTCTTAGTGTTTTAGTAACTAAATCCCCATGAATAAATTTAGAGTCTGTTATGTATAATTCCACCCTGTTGGAAATAATATTACTGGAAGTTTCCACTGAAATTTTTAATATGACTTCTAGGTATATTTTTGGGGAGCTGTATATTTCACCAGCCTATCAGATGGTTCCAGATGTCCATACATAATGACAGAAAATCTCATGATCTTTATCCACCCCACTTGCCCACATCAGCTTGACTGATTAAGCCACATTGTTAGTACTCCCATAAGGAACTGTGTGCTGATCATTGCTGCTTCTCCACTGAGCAGATGCCAAACAGGTGTTTCAAAGTTTGATGCTGGTGAGTGTCAGTGGAATGTATAGACTATCACTGAGACAATATCTTCAGTCAAATATATGACTGTCATTCAAAATATAAGGGGTTGAGGTTTTAGCTTCTTACTTATGAAAAATAATTATATGTAAATTTAAATATTTTACCATTCTATTCTTATTTGCTGTTTGTCACCTCTCTAAGAGACATTTGGTACATAAAATATTTTTTGGAGGAACAATACCGTCTTCCACAGTGAATACCACCTTCTCAAGCTGATGCTGGATGCAAAGCCTATTTCACAATAATCCAGCGCTCTCCAAACTGTGTGTTCGACTCCGTCTATTTGCGCCGTCTGCTAATATACCCGTTGTGTTTAACTGTTATGGCAAATAGTGGGTTCTTTTTATCCCGGTCTTACCCATTCCACTGTATTTACTCTTCTGCCTTGCATTCGTGTGTGTCCCCAGTTTTCTGCCTCAGACAGAGGCTCCAGTTCTCACCCCCTTCCTCCGCAGCCACAGTTGCAACAAACCCAGTCGTAATCAGCAATCTGCCCCGCTGCTAAACGCTATTAGTGCCCATGTTGTTAATGACCGACCCAGTTGAATGTGGTGATTTAAGAGGCAGACTTACTCCTTGTCTCTCCCCAGGGACTTGTTCTTAAATGAGATTCCCACGCTGTTTACTCTGCTCGAGTAAGGAGTATTAACCACTACCCACCACACTTCATGTATCAACACACTGAATTGAAGTACCGGGGAGCTTGAAACATATCACCACACGTCGGGTATAAAGCCACACACCCTGAAGAAACTTGGCACCCCTCATTTTAGCCAAAGGAAGTTGGATAACATGGCCATTTGCTTTGAAGTTATAAATATGATTTCCTTCTGGGGACTAGAGGAGGAGAGGGGTACGGTTAGATTTCTTTTAGAAACTGAACACATTAGAAGTAACCTGCAAAATCAATACCAATTACTTGGCAAGCAAGGGCTGAAAAATCATTGAAGCAATGGAGTGTGCACGTAGGTGAATGGCTTAAAGAAAATACTGGCCTGGCTTAAAAACTCTCACAAAATAGGAGCCATGTAGCAAAGTTCTCTTCCACTTATTTTGACATTTTGATAATAATTAGCACCATCAACAATGATCACACTTAAGAAGAAAAATAAATACAGCAGTAAATAACTCCGAATAAGAAAGCTCTTTTACGGACTCTTTGGCATGACTAAGGTTTGTGTTGTCTTTCTAGTAAACATCAAGGCATTCAGAAGGTGTGTAGGGATGGCTTATCTACAAAGACCAGCAAGCCTTTCATTCATATCCAAGCTTCCTGCAGGCCAATATTCTGTGTTTAGTGTCTCAAGATTCTATTGAGCAGAATTTCACTTTGAGGGGCTTGGTACAGCCTTTAGAGATTTAACTGCTAGTCTCTCCTTTGTTCAAAAGACTGAAACAATGCCTTTCAAATTCCTGGAATTCTTAAGCTTGTGTTTCACACTGGACAGAAAATAGAATTTCTTCCTTTTTTATTGTCCTCCAGTACCACAGAGCACGTGTCTGTGAAGACAGGGACCCAGCAACCTCTCTCTCTAGCCTGGTCGTGATGGACAGGTCCTGAGAAACTATTAGGTCTCTCGAGCTTGCTCGAGTCCATGACCGATTTGTGTTATGAGTAGATGTTGGGGCAGGTGGAGGTAGGGGTAGAGGGAGATTCTGTAGGTGATAGGGAGATGATGTCTATGATTAAAGCTCATTTGAGAAGGAAAAGGTTTAGGCATGTATGTATCACCGGTATGAATAGTACAAAAGATAACTATAGATCCCCTTGGACCGTTATTTTCTTTGACTTCACTTTTGCTGTCTCTGGATGTAGAGTAGTCGGGTTCTTAATATTTGAAAGATTTGTCTCAAAACACAGTGTCACTAAAAAAAGCCCCCTCTTACTATCTTCTTTTTTTTAATTGCAGAGCCTCTAATTAATGTTTAGTAAGTAAGAAGTAAATGGCTAGCCACACAATGCCTGAAAAGGAGAGTTCTTGGGACTTGCTTGGGGGAGAATGGAAACAAGAGAAGTGGGTCACACAATCCCACGACGGCCAACGAGCACTTTCCAAGTGGGACAGGTGGTTAGGGAGAGGGAAATTTTGCGTAAGGTGAGCTCAGGATATGTCAGAATTAGGTTGTAGGAAGTTCAAGTAATTTTACAGTATGTACAAAGTACAGGTAAATTCATTTACTACAGACTGTACTGAAGGTAAAAGACTGCTTAAAAAGTCTAGTATTTTTGGGCACCCGGGTGGCTCCATCAGTTAAGTGGCTGCCTCTGGCTCAGGCCATGATCCCATTGTCCCGGGATCAAGCCCCACATCGGGCTCCCTGCTGAGAGGGGAGCCTGCTTCTCCCTCTGACCCTCCCCCCTCTCATGCTCTCTCTCTCTCACTCACAATCTCTCTCTCATATATACATAAAATCTTTTAAAAAGTCTAATATTTTCTAAATGAAACATGCCCCTCACTATTCATGTTTTTATAAATATTTATTTTTTGAGAGAGAGTGTGTGTGTAAATGGGTGAGGCGGGGGGAGGGAGAGAGAATCTCAAGCAGGCTCTACACTCAGCAGAGAGCCTGACTGGGGGCTCAGTCTCATGACCCCGAGATCATGTGACCCGAGCCCAAATCGAGAGTCAGATGCTCAACCGGCTGAGCCACCCAGCCACCCTGCTAATTATTCATGTTTTTTAAAAAACATTAAAAATATTGGGATTCAGTAGCTATATTTACTGTTATCCTTTGAAATAAAAATAATTCTCATTTTAGTTTCAGATGTTGAGTTTTTAAAAGAACGTTGAAGGAGGCAAACAGTACATACACGTTTGTCTCTATGGGTTTATGCAGTTTATAGATATGCTCAGCAGTGCTTCCGATGAGTGTTCTTGGTAGCATTAGGTTGGTTGTTAATGGAGTATTGACCTAACAATTTATTGAGACAGATCCTTCTGCTTCACTCACTTGATGTGTTTCATATTATAATTACATCTAACACTTTACTTCACAACTTAAATTAGTATAGTTGGTGGAACTTTGAGAAAGTGTATAATAAAGCTATGAACAGAATTATTAATTATGGTAAAAGTGTTTTTTGAAAAGAGAAAGTAGGGTTGTTACTCAGAAAATTCTCAAGTATAATAATCATAATCTTTAGTTGAAAAAGAACATCATAAAGGGATATAAGGTTTTTGCTGGGACATAGAAAACAACAAAAATCATGTACTAACTGTGTACAAACACGGACCTGGTATTTTTCACAAGGTGTTTTTCATGCAGCTGAAAGGAGAAAATATATGTGCGAAAATCAGAATGAGAGACAGCGGCTGGTAAACAAGGGGCAGAGGAAAGGTGTGCTCTGAAAATGTGTGGTGTGGATAGCACAGACCCCTCCTCCCTGGAGAGGCCAAGAAAGGCTTTCTGGAAGAGATGGTATTGAGGGAAGTATTGAGGGTGAGACGTAAAAGAGGAGGAAAGGTCTAGAAAAGGCAAAGTTTTTGTGTGGTGGACACTTGGATTTCAGTTCCTGTGGTTTTCATAGAGAAATAGAAGAACCCTGAGGCCAGACGTGGGGGGCAGTTCCTCTCAGGCCAGGGAACTATCGGTATTCTCTACAAGCCTGGCAGGGGAAAGCCATCCAAGGGTTACAAGCTGGGAGCTATTATAATGAGTTCCATAAAGAACAATACAGCTGTCATGTGCTGGATGGACTCAGAAAGACCAAAGCCAGGAAAACTAAGAAAATGTTTTAACAATAATAAAAAAAAGAATTAATTGAACACTCTACCTGAGATTTTTTTTTAAGATTTTTATTTATGTATTTGTCAGAAGAGAGCGAGAGAGAGAGCGCACAAGCAGGGGGAGCGACAGGCAGAGGGAGAAGCAGGCTCCCCGCTGAGCAAGGAGCCCAATGTGGGACTCCATCCCAGGACCCCAGGATCATGACCTGAGCCAGATGCAGACAAGACACTTAACCAGCTGAGCCACCCAGGCGTCCCTCTACCTGAGATTTCTAATAGAAATATTGAAAAGAATGCAAAAGGAAATCATAGATCCAGTTCAGCAAAGATTTAAAATTTCTAAGTGATGTTATAATCCTATTACTTAACCAATTGTTAGGAATCCATTAATTCTGTGTCTATAATTGGAACAGATCTAGAATTCTGCATTTTATTTGACATTCGTTTAACTTAAAGATTCCCTTAGGTGTCAACCAATCATTTTGATTGTGATTAAGAATTTCCTGTTAATTTATAGTTTAATAGTGGCTGGAGAATGGAAACTAGAAATCTGTAGCCCATGCTCTACATTTGATCCATAGACACAACAAATTCAAATTTGATGACTCTAAAACAACCATTTGGTGTTTGTACTCCCAGTTTTTCTTCTAGTACTTTATGAGAGATACCAATGAGACTTCAAACCCAAATCACTGACTGGTATGACCAGCAGACTTCTTTAACACCTGGAAAACTCTGGGGTGAATGGAAATTGCTTGCATTTTTTTCTCAAGTGAAAAACAATGTGTAGGAAATGTATTTATAGTAATCACATGGCAAAAGTGGACATGATTTTTCATTGTAGTAAAATTTAATGCATCCAGTTGATTCTTCCAACCATTATCATCTTATCAAGAAATAAGAAAGAATATTTTTAACTGGTTAAGTCCTTCAAGTAAAAACTGAATAAATTTCAAGGGCTGACATCCTTGTCAGTAATAACTTCAGTAATTACTTACTACGGGATGAAAAATATCTTGGTGCCAAATGTTTTCTTCATTTGGCCCATCTTTGGTGGGTAGGTGGGTCAAGCAGACACTTCTGAATCAACCTGACCACTCTCTGAATCCCACCATGCCCTCCATAGCAGCATGGCTTTGTCAAATCACCTAACCCCTAGGGAAAAACCTCATCTGGTGGTTGTGTAAATTGTATATGGTAAATGTAGAGTGCTGAGCACAGAGCCTGGCACATGGCAGATGCTTAATAACTATTCGTTGAGTGAATGGTTATTTTTACTCTAAGTGGAGTGGACCACGAGGTTTACTAAACAAATTAGATGGCAAAACTTGTTGAGTGCTAGCCTCTGTGTCATTGATAAATGAGGAAGGAAAGTTGAAAGAAAGGGAAGTGGGTGAATATAATACACCCATTGTAGACGGGAAGATGTGATTTCTGGGTACCCAACCCTGGGCGCACAGGTGCATTCTAGAGTGTTGCTCACTGTCCCTCATTTCCTACTCACATCTGGCCATCTGTGCCCAAGGTGAATGCAGGTTTTAGGGAACAGACCAAAACGGATTCAAGTCCAGTTTGCTTTATTTCCAAGTAGGGTGAGCTTAGGCACTTCATTTAAAATTGCTGAGCTTCAGTTTCCTCGTTTATAAAATGAGTCTCATAGAGTTGTTGTAAGAAATGATGGGCTACTGAACTCTTACATTCTAGGACATGTGCACATTTCACATTTTAATTGAGATGATTCTTAAAATCAGTGCTGTGTCCATTTTGGGAGGAGAAAGTGGCACATAAAATGATGGGGCCTCCTACTATAAATGGAATCTTAATTTGATGAAATACAGGAGGGTAATAAAGGCAAAGTGCTTTTCACAACATCTGGGATATAATAAACAAAAAGCAAACAGTCTGGAAGGGGATGCTCAGTGATGTTATTGCTATCCTGTGCTACCCCACATACAGAAAACATCCCTTTCCTCATCAATGCCCACTGACACACCAGCTCATATTAATGCCATCCAGAGCACATTTTGCAAAAGAGTAATTAAAGTCTTAAATGTCCTGGTTTCTCTAATCATCTAAAGTATCATAACTATTTAATGTAAAACAATAAGTCAGGCCATGAGTACTGAGGGTCTGTGATGTGCTGGGCACTCTACTGGGCACATATTTTTATTATTTTTTTCTAGTATGACTTTAATATGATTTAATGTCACCACCAACAACAGCACCACATGGCAGTTTCCTCATTTCCTCTAAAATAATTTTACTGAGGCTTTAGTATGTCCAAGTGACCGAACTCTCTATACTGAATTTTTCTCAAGGTTTCTTCAGGACATCAGAAAATAATGGAGATTTTTTTCAGGTGGCCCTCTACCAACTGGATATGAAATTGGATCAGCTGGAGGCAAGAACAGATGGGGTTGAGCAACAGATGGAAAGATCCTGTTTAGGATATGCAGAATCATTCTGGCAAAATCAATCATACCACAGCAGTTAGTTTCAGTTTGGTTAAAGAAAATGAACTAAAGTAGACAATTGAGTTTCTGGGAAATTAATATGGGCTCATACTCTAGAAATCGTCTTGATTAAGTGTCAATAAGACAGATGAGCTAATGATGCTGAATTAAAAGTCTTAAAATGTCATGCTTGTCAATGATAATAGCTCTCTCTGTTTGGTACTTACTATGAGCCGGGCACTTTACATGCACACCTCATTCAGTCCTCACAAAAACCCCACAAGACAGGCATTTTTCCCATTTTATAAAGGATGAAATTGAAGCGGTAAGTACATTGATTCAGGTCACATGACTCTAGGTACCAGAGCCAGGATTGGAACTTGCCTGTCTGACTCCAAAGCCTACACAGACCATGACCACTCTAGTGCCTTCCAGTGTTAGTTTGTGCTTGTACAAGAAAAGTTAGAAGAGCAAATGGTCAATTTGGAGGAATCCTAAGGTCCTTCCCACAGTAACAATAAGAACAGGCCTCCAGGGGCGCCTGGGTGGCTCAATTGGTTACGCGACTGCCTTCGGCTCAGGTCATGATCCTGGAGTCCCGGGATCGAGTCCCGCATCGGGCTCCCTGCTCAGCAGGGAGTCTGCTTCTCCCTCTGACCCTCCCCCCTCTCGTGCTCTCTCTCTCTCTCTCTCTCTCATTCTCTCTCTCTCAAATAAATAAAATCTTTAAAAAAAAAAAAAAAAAAAAGACCAGGCCTACAACAGTTTGACCCCTGTGGCACCTGGCCTGGATCCTAGCAGAAAACACGGAACAGCTGTGGTAGCCACATGGTGCCCAGTGAAGGAGAGGCTCACAGGGACCATGCTCAGGCTGTGGTGAATCACATGGACTCCCTGTAGAAGCCTCCCATCTGCCTTCCCCCTAGAAGCTCTCCAGAATCCTGGAGCCACACTGATCCAGAAATGGATCTCCACAGAGAACTTGGGCCTGAAGAGCCCCAGGTACCCATTCACGTCCAAACACGCTGTGAGGGATCCTGCTTCCCCTTAGGGCACTCAACAACTGGGTGACTGTGAGGTAGTAAGCAAGCAAGACTTGGAGCCCAAACCTGTGCCCTGCTCTAACTTTGAAGCAAGACTACGAAGGAGAAGGGGATCATTAATTGACTGCCTCCCATTTGCCAGACCCTGTGCCAACCATAGACTTGGGTGGGGAGAGGAAAGATAAGGCTAAAGAGCAGCTGCACAAGTGTCTGTCAGGCACCATGCTCTTTGTGTGTCATTTCACTTCATACAGACTTCTCTCACGTCAACGAGTCCCTGTTGACTATGAGGCCGCATTGTCTGCTCAGCCAAATGTTCAAGAAACTGGTACTAGTTTTGATTAAGCAGAGCATAAGCCCATTTTCTGAGAAAAATAAGAGATGGCAGGTATATTCCCTTAAGGAAGTAAATTTCTTTCTCCGACTTATTTTCCTCAAACACAACAAGATTTTGCCATGTCCGTTGCAATAGCCCTGCTGTCCATACATAAATATCACAGAAATCTTTGAGCTTTCAGGAAGGTGGAGGAATTCTTTAAGCCTAACAGTGAGGAATCTCAGGGCGCCTGGGTGGCTCAGTCAGTTGGGCGTCTGACTCTAGGTTTCCTGCTCAGGTCATGATCTTGGGGTCCTGGGATTGAGCTCCACATCAGGCTCTGCACTCAGCATGGAGGCGGCTTGAAGATTCTCCCCTTCTCCCTCTGCCCCTCCCCCACCTCTCAAATAAATAAATCTTAAAAAAAAAGGAAGAATTGAGGAATCTCTTTGATGCAACCATGCCTGGTAGTGTGCGAACAATAAATGCCCATTGGGTATAAACATGAATTAAAGCTATAGGTGTAACACATTGTAGACATTAAATTAATAATAAATCATCACTAATGGACTGCTTTAAAAGAATGGGACTATGAATATTCATGGCATAAGTCTCAGTTTAAGGAAAAATGATATAATCTACCATTACACTTGTAGTTTGGGACACTAAAAACAATTATAGACCTTGAAAATCCGTACATACTGAAGAAATAGAATTTAAAATAGCACTTAATGAATTTGTGACACAGTTTTTCATATTGTAATGATTCTGAAATTGGGATGTGCCTTCAATTCAAAGACACATATTATAGTTGCTTTCAGCAAAGTGGCAGTTTGATGTAGTGAGCATTGCATCCGTGCAGATGAACATCAAAGCCTGTGGAATGCTTGTCAGCATCTTGCAAGAAAGTTCCAGAGAAAATAATAGAGCACTCTTATTATTCCCAGGAACCAATGGTCTGGGACGGGGGGGGGGGGGGGGGTGAGACGGTGCATTAGATGGGTTTAACAACATTTTCGAAGCAAAAGTAAGAAAAAGAGTCTAGCTCTGTGTCATTGCAAAATGACTTAAGAACCCAGCATCAAAGCATTTTAGTAGCTTAGATTTGCTTAAGAGACATTACATTACCTTATCTTCTGATGGCTTAGAGATTTCTCTTTTAAAACTTGTTATCTTTTTTAAAGGATATCAATGACTGAATCAAAACGTGATTCCAAGAGTCAGACTTAAAGTGAAGGAAGTTTCAGAAACAGCTTACCCATTTATTGTGCTTATATTTTCTTTTTTATATATGTGCAAGAAAGGATTTTAAAAATCTAGAATTTTTAAAACAATTCAAAAGGAGATCTTTCAATAAATACAAGTTTTTCGACTGATACAGTGTATCACGTTTGTTAATGTGGTGGTGTTTTTCTTACTTTTTCATAAAACAATTCTAACTGCCGACATCAGAGATTACAACGAAATGGGGTTCATCAGAGGGTGCAAGAACATGAGGAGATGGTCTGTAAATCCAGAGACGTATGGTGTGGAAGAAATCAGAGCCAGCCTGGAAGTTTCCAGGGATTCTTGGCTTGGTTGTTTAATTAACTGGCTGAGCAACCTTGAGCAAGTCACTTCATCTCTCTGGACCTCATCTGTGAAACAGGGAGCTGTGCTCAGTGATTTGTGAGCACTGGAGAATCAACATCAGGAGACAGCTGAATCAGGAAAATAGAACCTACTCTGGATATTCCAAGGAGAAAGGCACTTAACGTAGGGCATTCGATGCTTACACAAATGTTTGGAAGGCTGCAATAACTCACCACTGCTGTCTCTTAGCTTCCCCACTGGCCGCCAAGGAATTAGATACTGCTGCTGCCCCCAGGCCAGAAACTGCAGGAAACATCCACCAGTGGTCACCGCTGCCTGCAGCACCTACAAGAGAAACCCACACGTCTACAGACCACTGGCCATACACGTACTTCTTCTCTGCCCTTCAGATCTCACACAGGGGCTTCTTGCTGGTAGATTCTATAGTAGAACTCTGTCCTCAAGGGATTTGGGGAAACGTGTTCCCACACTGCCAGTCCCATGCTATGTGGAGAACACAGAGGAAGGTAGGACGAGTATGCTAAGGGCCACAGACAAATGTCTGACACCCCAGTTGGGGGAGCTAGGGGGCTCTGATCGACACAGGTGTGCAAGAAGTAAGGGACTGTGTGGAGACGCAGATGTTGTGGAGAGGAAAATCCGCATCTGAAGCATGCTTCAAAGGAAAACACTGAAAGAATGGATATGGATTGCTCTTTCCATCCACACTAGCAAGTCAGTATAATCTCTAAATCGAGTCTCTTGAACTCTTCTGCCGGCTGTCATGTTCTTCTTCCCTGGCTTTCCCGTAGCAGGAACCATACCCCTTGCCCCCTCGTAGTGCAAGAATAATGACTTGCTAGCAGAAGCTCTGAGAGTCAGTCTTTGCATTGAACATGTTATATTGTTTGGGAACCTGGCTCAATTTTTCCATAACTGCTTTGAAAGTGATTTCCATTTAGAGCTAGGTGGAACAAATTTCTGCTGCCGGCGAAATCTTCTTTTTCTTTTTCTATGAACAGACTCTCATAAAAAGGACTATTGCTCTTTTGTACTTCTCTGTGATGCATTTTGTGTTGGGGTCTATGAAGGAAGCCATCTAAAAATATATTGAGTGTTGTGAAAATATCCTCATAATTCTGCCAGGATTCAACTTTTTAAAAAGTTGTCTTTCTTCTCCCTTTGTGTCTCTTTTTCAATTATTTCTTTCCCTTTGGTACACTGCCAGATTAATTTTTCTGGGTCTTTCATAGACACCTACAATGGCTGAAAGGATCCAACTCGCACCTGTGAGAGCCTCTTTAAACTCCAGCAGTTTGATGACTGCATGGACTCAAACCCAGTTTAGGGAGAGATGATCGCTTTCAATAGAAAACTTAACATCACCCATGGTTGGAATTCTAACTACTTTTTATGATTGAAATAATAGGCATCCCTCATCTAGTTTGTGTCTGTATCTATGTCATGTTATACCAGACACTGGCTAATAATAATGCTTCTGTCTAGTTAGTAAGGGTTTTAGCTTATCTCAACAACATCTTAGTGTGGTTGAGTTATGTTTATCTTAAACTCTACAGAGGTGCTTGTTTGCACTGTAATGCAGCTGAATCAGAAACTTAGCTCTCTGCTTGCTCACAACTCTCTCTAACTAGCTCATGTTTCTTTAACTTCAGGTGTCAAACTAACTTCACCTGGGGCCTGATCCTCTAATGAGGACAAGAAAAGACTTGCCCGAGATACCATACTGTTTCATTCCCCAATTAAATGGCCCCTATAACAGTATTTGTCTCTATGCATGGATTTGGCAAGCCATGGTCTAGAGCTGACCAGCTGGGACCTACAGTAGGCATCCAGCTACCGGGGTGAAGGAGGGCCCTGCCACCTTCCTCACTGATTCAGAGGGAAGGATGCAAATATTTTAGAACAGGAGGACCAGAGGCCCTAAAGTCAGCATGAGCTAGGAGAAATGAGCAGAACCATGAATAGAGTCATGATGTTAGAGATTCATAGAAGAAATGTTTAGAGGTATAACACAGAGAGAGATCAAGAGTAACTCCTCATTCTAAGAGCTCATACACCAGAGAGGGGCCCAACCAGGATGAGACGCCACATCTCACAACCAGCAGTCTAATGCTTGCCTCTGTAGCTGCTATTCTGTTTAGTGGTGGTAAACGGATGTGGAGAATTGATATGACTGCTGTAAGAAAGAAGATAACCATAACT
Source organism: Eumetopias jubatus (assembly GCF_037043125.1). Classification (NCBI taxonomy): domain Eukaryota; kingdom Metazoa; phylum Chordata; class Mammalia; order Carnivora; family Otariidae; genus Eumetopias; species Eumetopias jubatus. Next base: position 100,640,979 of record NW_028274820.1, read on the forward strand.
CCCGAGTTCAATAACTTGTTTGAAATAAAAACTATTTTAGTAGCTTGAATTGTGGACCCTAAAAAGATATGACTAGGTCTTAAAGCCCCAGTAACTGTGAACATGACCTCATTTGGAAATGGGTTTTTGCAAATGCAGTTACGTTAGGGATCTGGGGATGAGATCTTCCTGTGTTCAGAGTCAGCCATAAAGCCAATGACTGGTATCCTTATAAGAGAAAGGAGAGGGACACTTGGCACTTAAAGACACAGAGAGGAAAGCCACAGGAAGACCTAAAGAATGTCAGGAGCCACCAGAAGTTAGAAGAGGCAAGGAACACTTTCCCCCAGAGTCTTCAGGGGGGGATGCAGCCCTACCGGCTCCTTGATGTCTGATTTCTAGCCTCTGGAGCTGAGAGAGAACACATTTCTCTGGCTTTCAAGTACCAGGTTTATGGAAATTTGTCACAGTAGTCCTAACAAACTCCTACAATTATGAGATTCCAATCTAAAGAGCAATCTGGGAAGATTTCATCATTCTGATAGCTATTTTTCATTAACAAAGTATACCTCGAATGACATTACTGTGAATTTTTGTAGTGGGAAGGACTGTGTGCATAGGGCCCCCCCCAACTTCTTTTAGCCCAAAGTCTTAAACACTGAACATTCCCTAAAACACCCCACCCACCTTCCCTCCACTATGGCAGCCGCATGGTCTTCTCTCCTTTCCTGGAACGTGCCAGACCTGCTCCCACCTCAGCTTTGGTGCATCTCTTCCCCCACTTGTTGGACCCCTTCCCCCACCCCCGCGCCTCCTCCCCCAGCCCGAAATCAACCCCAACCTCTTTACCTTTGGGAAAGACCCTGCTGACTCTCAAATAGGGCAGTCACCCCCTCCCCTGCCTCCTTCCCAATACCTTTGCTTCTCTTCACGGAATTATCACTGTTTGTAATTCTGTGTTTATGACATTACTATTGTTTTGTGGTTGTTCCCACTAGACTGTAGCCCCATGAAGGCAGGCCCAGAGCTTTCTGCTCACCATCATATTCTAGTACCAGCAGGGTCCCTGGCAGATTGCAGACTCTCGTGAATACTTGGTAAATAAATGAAGAGTGATATTTAGCCTTGGATGAAGCTGGGCCCATTGCTTACACTTCAAGCTGTCCATTATTCACATGGCTGTCTTGTTGTCCACATAGGAAATGGAAACTGTAGGAAAACCAGTACATAGAACTCCAAAATTCATTTATTTTCATGACATCTTAATTTTCCTCTATGAATTTCTAAATAGATACAAGTTCTGCTCTCACCCAAAAGCATTTCAGAAATCAGTAACCATACCCAAAAGAGGCTTACACCTGTTATAACCACTTCACTTTGCTGCTGACTCTCATGGATAGGCCAGTTCACCTTAATTATCTTTATTCTTCTGTGTAATCAATAAACATTCGTTGAGTACCTAATAGGCTCCCAAGATTGCATTCCAAAGCATTCTTGAATCTGCAGGAGAGGAAAGAAGATAATGAGCGCTCTGGTGGGAGGGGGCAATGGGGGTCCAGGGCACTTATTAAGGACAGAAGGGGGGAATCAAAATGAGACCAGATGGTGTTTAAAGGAATATTTTTAGAGACAGGAACTCCTGAGTTGAGTTTTAAATGAAGAGTGGGAGAAAATGGGTAAAGACATAAAGGTTGGTCTACAGCAGGGTTTCTCATACTTGGCCTTCTGAATGGGATAATTCTTCGTTGCAAGGCTCTATCCCGTCACTTTAGGATGTTATTAACATCCCTGGCCTCTGCCCATGACATGCCAGTGTGACAGCCAAAAAGCCTCCTGACATTGCCAAATATCCTCTGGAATGCAACCTTCCGTGCTGTTGAGAACGACTGGTCTGGGGCACAGGAAGGAGCTCGTCTAAAGGTAGGGAGTAGCTGGGTCACTAGAAGCATTTCCATATAGCTCTTGAGAAAAGTGTTTGGGTGGTAGTGCAGGGAGAAGGAGGGAAAACGTAAGACACACGTTATGCAACGGTTTCGTGTGTCAGGCTACGGAGTTTGGAACTTCATCCTGAAAATTCTTGTAAGGAACTGAGGGGTTTTAAGTAAAGGATGAATGAGGGCTAATTTGTGTTTAAGAAAAATCACTCTGATCACCCACGTGATGAGTGGAATGGAGATCAGATGAAGGCTGTAACCCAGGAGAAAAGTGATGAATGAGAATAGAGAGGAATGGGAAGACACAGGAGGTGTTCAGATCAATCTCCAAGACTTTGTTCAAGATGGCATCTACGTTCTGGGCTTGGATGATCAGAAGGTAGAATCATAAGTGTTCTCCAATATCCAGTCAGAATTTAAGCCCCATAACTTCATGAACCCCATGACTATCCAAGGCTTGAACTCAGAAAAATTACTTGCAAAGTTTTTTAAGGGTAGTCTAGGTGAACTCACAGTATAATAAATAAAAATAGCACTGCCTGAGGCTTCACATTCAATTAAGCCTTCAGCAAAGATTTCTTGAGAATATTGCCCCCCCAAAAATATTACTTTTAAAAGTAATCAATATAATAGAAAACCTTAGTAAATTTACATTTATAAACCCCCCACCTCCAAGTAAGGTCTTACACAAGCAAGGCAAATAGGCAAATTGAAGAATTGAAGCCATTTTTCTTGCCTGATTGTCCCCCAAATTGTCTCATTTCTTTGCTTCACTTTCCGAATTTATATGATAAAGGTTGGATTTTTTTTTTTTTTTTTAGTATTTTAAATAGTTGGATCTTTGACAATACTGAGAGAAATAATTATCAACAGGTAACAGCATTTGGCAGAACTTCTGTTTTTATTCAGCCATTTGTCAGTGTGTATGGCATGTCCTTCCTGTGAGAACTGACCGGATAGAGCTTCACAAGCACCCGCTCTGAGGGAAAGAAGGAGCAGGCTGAGATCTCAGTCATAAAGAGATTTCCCAGCTGGCTATGCCACACAGTGTACAAAAACAACAATTCAGGGCAGGGACGCCTGGGGGGCTCAGCCATTTAAGCGTCTGCCTTCGGCTCAGGTCATGATCCCAGGGTCCTGGGATGGAGCCCCATGTCGGGCTCCCTGCTTGGCGGGAAGCCTGCTTCTCCCTCTCCCTTCTCCCTCTCCCTCTGCCTGCCGCTCCCTCTTGTCCTCTCTCTCTCTCTCTCTCTGATTTAAAAATAAATAAAATATTTAAAAAAATTCAGGGCAAAGCGTGCCAATTTCCATAGACTATGTCTGACAGAAAAGTTCAGTGCTTCCTATTTCACAAAGCTAGGAACGTTCCTTGCCCTTCAGCATGAGGAACAAGATATGCAAGCACTGCTCGCTATTTGACTGCAATGGGTGGTCCTGGGCGTGTGGGCGGAGTTAGTTCATGGCAATCGCTTTAGGTAAAAACCATCTTGCAACTGCAAGAATTCATCTAAAACTGGAGCACTGGGTGTTATACGCAAACAATGAATCATGGAACACTACATCAAAAACTAATGATGTCATGTATGGTGATTAACATAACATAATAAAATAAAATTTAAAAAAAAGAATTTATCTAAAACTCTCCCTGCCTTTCACCAGATGCCATCATCCGGGCTTTGACTGGAGATTGAGCAAGTCCCAAATGGCAGTAACTCAGACTGAAGTAAGAGTGTTTCAAATCATCTGAAATTTTGAAGAATACAAAAAAAGTATTCATACATAAATGAGTATAAAGTATCCATGGGATTTTTCCTGGGTTGATAAATCATGTGTTTTCAAGTCTGGGGCTTCAGTGACAGCCTACAAAAAATTCTTACTAATCCATATAATGATGTGTACTGTCTTTTTAAAATCAACAACCTTAATATCGTTAAAACATCACACATTGAACAAAACAGATTATTTTAAATCCTAAATCAAGCTGTAATGCCGAAATTAAAAGTTTTAATACAGAACTCACGTTAATCAAACTTACAGCTAATTTTTTATTGTTACTGAAAAAGAAACAGTTATTTTCACTTCACATGCATCCCACACATCGTGCTTGGCATTTCACATGCAGAGCTCATTAGCTGCTCACAAGCATGAGAGGTGGTTCTAGGACTGTTCCCATTTTACTGATAAGGAAATTCTCACCCAGGTGAAATAACACGTGGCAGGTCATACAGCTAGTAAGTGGCAATCCTGTAATTAGGGGAGAGCATTTTTTCCTCTACTTGGTGAGGAAGAAAACAAACAGAAGCAATTAGTCACTCATTGATTTTGAATACAATCTTTTTAAAGACAACTTGTTACAGATACACCAGTTCTCAGATGGACAGGGTGCCATCTAAATGAGACTACAGAGCGCTGTTTCTTTTCTATGTATCTCTACTAATAATAGTGTTACTTTTAAGTCTGTAACTGCTGAAGGTATTCTCACCTCTGAGAAGAAACAGAAGAGAATAATTCTAGCAATGTTTAAATATTTGTATATTTCTACTTCAATATTTCCATTCCATTTCGAATATCTTTTCTGCTGAAAATTTGTCCTGTCTGGGTTCTAAAAGGAATTTGGCCCTCAAACTTTATTTAATGGTAAGAATACATATTTGAATATTTAATTTCCCAAAATGGTTCCAAATCATCAAAACATAGAGTTTAAATACCCAGGAACATAAATTCATAGAATTTAAGGATTCATGATTCATACACAAAACACTAAACCTTTCAATGAATAACTGTATTGTTGCCAGTTTTGAGTAGATTTTAATTTTGTTTCTATTTCAAAACTAACGCAATCAGAATGAAAATAGCCTTACACATCTCCATAGTAGAGATTGTGAATCACATCAGTCATGTCAGGCTCCAGCTAAATCTTCTGAAAAGTATATTAAATCAGGATGATAATTGTTCAGTAAAATTTCTCCTCGAAGTATAGTAAATATGATTGATTTAATGTATCACTGAGATTCTACTGGGAAAATGGCATAAAACAGCAACATTCTGTTGCCATTTTATAACTTGCATTTCTGTAAAGTGACCATTACCATAATGTAGTCAGATTATTATGACAATCTGCACAGATGAAAATATCTCAAAGCCAATATTACATTTTCATCAAGTAAATGACCATGTGTTTCAATAAACACGATTATGAATATTAATATACCAACAGATTGAGTAATTTGATTTTTCAGCACCGGTGTTTATAGCAGGAAAACAAATTAATCATCTCCGAGGTAACACTTAGGAATTTAAACTTTGAAAGAATATAATCTGCTTCACCAGATTCTTCCTCTAGCCTTTGTTTGTCCAAGAGGTATGAAGATTGTGTTCCTTTTTGCCCTCTCCCGAGATCAACTTGGCATTAAGTCAGTATCCTATCCAGCAGTGTTCTCAACGTAGGGCCAGAGAATTTGGAGTGAATCATCTTTGTTTTGATAAGGATCCCCAAGACACCGAATTCCACAGTAGAAGCATCTAAGGAAGTCTGCTTCTCTTGCCCGTTCCATCAGCCTGGGCAGTTCCTGAGCAAGCTGCTCTCTACCCTTGCACACCTGTCCTCTTTGGACCTCCGTCCCTCCCATTTCTATCAGAAGGTCATATTCACTGCCAGGAGGGCAAGTGAGACATATGTCATCACGGCCACTGGAACCCTTTGGCTGTGGGCATGTGTTTGGCCTCGCGGTGGACGCGCAGGTTACATGGACACAAATAAAAAATGGAAGAGTCCGTGATGATAAGACTTTCAGACTCAAACCAACAGGGCGCTTCAGCCTGCGGTAATAACTGAATAATTAGGTCCCACTGAGGAAGACTGTTTTCTAGACAGAGGCAACATTTTAAGACCATTCACAATTAACTTAAGCACAAAGGAATGTTTCTGTTCTCGGTCCCTTTTAACAAAAATCCTTTAAAAGTAATAAAAGATTTCTCTGACTTTTTAAGGGAGTCTACTGAGAACAGTTTAATGCTCTCCTGAAAATGTCTCTTCAACATTAAAATGATCACTCGCTATATTCCTTGGTAGAGTAGAGCTGCAAAATGTACATAGCGGAGGTACCACAGATCCTGATTTGGGTCCTAAAGTAGGGTTTCTTGAAAATGTCGACATCATGATCTTCAATTTTAGTCTTTTTTTTTTTAGTCCTTCTGTCTTGTCAGCAAGCCTCTTTGCTGATTCCAAGAACTCCAGTGTGAAGAAATGTATGTACAAGTTCACCTGGTTACCAGGTTGGAATCAGTGGCTGAATCCAGTAGCATGAATCAGCGGCTTAATTAGTTACTGCAGTGGAACAGTGCCGTCCACTCTAGTCACCGGTTCTCAGAGTTCTGTCCCCACAACCTTCACTGTTGTCTGTCACACTACTTGTCAGCGTCTATCTCTTCTTCCCATTTGCAAACTAAAATTACAAAGGAGGTATGAATGAGAAATGTTCCGTATCATTTCAAAAATTTGTTTAGATGTTTTGAGAAGTGACAACTCCTCACTGTATGAGGGATTTCACATCATCAGCTCAAACAGAACACAGAGCTATACTTCTGTCTCTAAAAATTGTCTTACTGTTGCCTCTTAACAGAATGCCAGATACATTAAAATTGTAATGCTCTAATGTTGAGATTGAGTATCCTGTATAATGGCTTTCTGACAGATCACATTTGTTATTCCTGATTGTTTTGCTGAGACTTTGTTTTCCATTGATTTCAGGCATGCTGGTAATTGCTCACTGAAGCGTTTTTAAAATGGCTGCTTTAAAATCTTTTCCAGATCATTCTAACATCTCTGCCACCTGAGTGTTGCCGTCTGTTGATTTTCTTTTTCTTTTTCTTTTTCTTTTTTTTTTTTTCATTCAGTTTGAGATCTTCCTGGGTCTTGGTATGATGAGTAATTTTTGATTGAAATGTAGACATTTGAGGTGCTATGTCATGAGAGTGGGATTTGCTGCTATCATCTTCTCTCTTATTTTCCTTTTCCTCCTCCACCTACCGCCGCTCTACGCGGACATTAAAGTAGGACCAGAAAAAAATTAAAAGTTGGCTACAGATGGAGCATTGTACTTCATGTGTCACATTTAAATTCTCCAGGAAGAAAGGGCTTGTCATTAAAGTGCCTTTATGAGCCACAGATGGTAGTGAGGCTGAGACACCTCGCCTTTTCCTTCTATTCGTTGTCCACTAGTGTCACTTATTTTCTGAAGTACCTGAGCAGCACCTCCACTTTCCAGAACTGTCATTCCCCATTCATATTCAGTCATAACTCACTAGAGAAGATTAATTGGGGAGGAAGGCAAGTCTGCATTAGGAACCACCAAAGTACTATTGTGAAAGAAATGCGGGTTTATTGACTTCAACTGTAGGTTTCATTCAAAAACATGGCTAGAACTGTTACTAAGGAACTGTCTTCAAGGGCCTATTTTAAAGCATAGAGACAACTCATTTGTACATTAGCAGAAAATAATGTGCTTTAAATCCTTAACAATAGCTTGTTTTCTTGAGTAGCTTAACCACTGCTTTTAAAATCCTGTTTATTTATTCTCTTAGCAAATTTCATGTAAATCTCAACTCAATCCTCCTCTGAATTTTTTACAAGTTCTAAAGTAGTGGAATCCAAATTAGAAGCTTGAGTATATGTGAGACTTCCCCTTAAAGAGTATTAATTAGGCTACTTTGCACTGTGAACACTAGGATCTGATTTGGCACAATTGTTCCATGATCTGAAATCCAAGGTGATTTTTTCTGGATGAGTCTTTTGCCATAAAGTTTAACAGGCTATACTAGCTATTGGTTTGAGTTGGTGATCTATAAATACTAGCCTTCACTCTTTGAATATTTCTTTCTTTTTATTTTTTATAGTTAATTCAGACTTTCATTGATTAAGCATCTGTTTGTACAAAGTGTTTCCAGATACCAGTGGCTCAAAACACTGGACCCTACACGTTTTACCATGATATTATTGAACACATTTAGGCTTAAAAGTGAGAGTTGCAAAGTTATAATAATACTATTATAAGACCATAAGTCTAAGAAACTACTTTCAGAAGACCTAAGACAGTCTTGGAGAAGAATTGGCTCACTGTTTTGCAAATGGCAGTTGAAATTTGGAGGACAATTCAAACTCAGAGCACATGGAAAATCAAAGGTAGTGTGATTTTAGTCGGCTTTTAGATCCATTGACACACTGCAAGAGGTTTATGTGTTGATGGCTTGTATCCCTACCCCCAGATCAATTTGGCTATTTTCCCAGCTAATTCTTACACTTCCGATTCATAAAATACGAATGTGCTTCCTCTTACTGAGGGAAAGTGGAGTATGAGTGAAGAAGAGTTGCCCCTGTTTTGCCTTGAAGCCTAACAGGATAAATTACATGTGCAGTGAAATAATAAATGGATTGAAGATGAAGATTGCTTGTTTTTTTGAAAGCAGAAGGGATAGTGTATTTTTTTGAACTCTATAAGGATTTAGAGGTTGAAAATTCATCATACCACTCAGCTCTTTCAGTGCTAAACCAATGGAAAAAGAGACACAGGGGTCAGATAGAAATCAAAACATCAGTTTAGATTGTGTTTCTCTAGGAGGATAGCCCCTTAAAGCCCTGCTTTTTAATAAGACACATAAAGCGATCACAGCACCAGCTGCATACCCTCATCAGTTAGGAAATAGAAAACTGCCCAGCCGTTCCTGGGTTGTTAGTTCTCGGGACCGTCTTGACAGGTAGCGCCCCGCAGTCCAGCACGGTAGCTGCTAGCCACATGCTGTCACTGTTGAGTACTCAAAATGTGCTTGTGACAGAGGAATGAGGTTTTTATTTTAATTAATTTAAATTTAAAAATTGATACTCTGGAAGTACCTGGGTGGCTCAGTTGGTTGGGCGTCTCACTCTTGGTTTCGGCTCAGGCCATGATCTCGGGGTCCTAGGATCGAGCCCCGGGGTCAGGATCCACACTCAGCGTGACTCTGCTTGAGATTCTCTCTTTTCCTCTCCCCGCCTCTCCCCTTCTCATACTCGCTTGCTCCTTCTCTCCCTCTCTCTCTCTTTCTAAAATAAATAAATAAATCTTTAAAAATAAAATAAATAATAAATAATAAAAATTTATATTCCATCCACTGATTGGAAGACTTTTAAGTCTACTTGAAACCACACCTTTTCAACTGTAAACTGTATGGAATCTAAGTATTAACTATTTCCCATTAAAATGGAGGGGCCAAGTTCAGATACGCTCTAAGTATAAAATACATACAAGATTTCAAAGACATAATCCAAAAAAAGAGAATGTTAAATAGTTCATTAACAATTGTTTACATCGGTTGCATGTTGAAATAGTCCTTTTGGATACATGGGGCTAAATAAAATATTACAATTCATGTTTAAAAAATTCATCTGTTTCTTTTGGCTTTTGTAATGCAATTACTAGAGAATTTTAGTTTAGGTATGGGGCTCAAATCATATTGCTGTTAAGACACACTCTATTAGAGAGTCATGTGGACAGACTTCCATTCTCATTGGCAGGTACAGGTCCTGGTGGAGACTTAAGTGAGTCTGGGGGGAAAAGAAATGAACTAAGAACAGTGGGAGAAAGAAAAAAGTCTTCTGGCTTTCAACTGCCCTGGAGGCTGACTGGTCTAGGCCCATTTGTATCCCTACATAGTTTATGAACCTGAACAGAAGTGGAAGAAATCCTTCCTCAGAATCTACCATGCTGCCAGATGACTGTTCCTTCCAAAACTGAGGCTTTTAAAGCTCTCATTAGCATCTTTGCTTGCTGCTTCTCCCTAAAGTTGCTTTCTTAAAGCTTTTATTCCCTTTCGGCTTTGATTCACATTAACTATACAAACTGCGTTGTAAAAATCCACTTTTACCATCTATTTTTCTATTGCTGTGTGACCTGACCTTCTCTGGAAAGAAAAGTATGAAAAAAGGCAGTATCTACCAATGCCCAGCCTTCCAAAAATCTTACACTCATAGTCTGGTGGAGACAACATAAAAGGGTGGGTCTTTGGGTGTTTGAAAAGAAGATCTGCCCATGTGGATTTGAACATGTTCCTTTTCTAACAAAGGCCTGGCTCTTTCCACGTGGATTCTGAAGCCGCCCCAGAAGCCAAACTGGCTCCCCAGTCTAAGTTCCCAGGGAGAGGCCCTCCTGGCCTAAATAAAGAATTGCTTTAGCTGCCCAGTATCCAAACTCTGCTGGATGGTTCGAGGTCCAGGAAACCACCTGAGTGACCAGGATACATGCTTTTTCTTGCCACATCAGAGTGTAACCTGGTCCATTGTTCCATCCTTCAGCTGGCCCACTCTGCTGCCTCCTTGTTTCCCTATGGTTCTCAACCTTGACTTCATATTGGAATTACCTGAATAACCTTTAAAAAAAAAAAAAAAGCCAAGGCCTGGGGTTTAGGCCAGATTACCTCCATGAGCATCTCACCTGCTGAGAGGGACCTCAGAAGAGGTGGGCCAACCAGAGGACTCCCTGAATGGTTTAGTCTATTTGTTAGTACTCTTTAGCTCGTTAATTCACTTAAAGCCTACAGCCACAATAAATTTATATAAAGGTAAAGAAGGATATTTCTTATATTTTTTGACATGAACTGAACTGAGTAATTATGTTTCTGCTATACAGGATTATTACATTTGTTTCTGTATAAGATCAATATTAATTTTATTTTTTGACAATATTTGAGTTTCAGTCTTAAAATGGATCCCCTTTCTATTATCCTTTAAGGTTAAAAGAGTAGGTATCTAGGGCACCTGGGTGGCTTAGTCATTAAGCGTCTGCCTTCTGCTCAGGTCATGATCCCCGGGTCCTGGGATCGAGTCCCGAGTCAGGCTCCCCACTCGGCGGGGAGTCTGCTTCTCCCTCTGCCTCTGCCTGACGCTCTGCCGACTTGTGCTCTCTCTATCTCTCTGTCAAATAAATAAAAAATCTTTAAAAAAAAAGAGTAGGTATCTAAATATCACATTATTTAGATAGCACGTTACATTGCTGTTTGCAAAAGGTTTCAAATGCTATGCACTTAATTTGACAGTCTTTCACAGTTTTATGAAGTTAGTCTGAATGTAACTCAGAATTCTCACCGATCGTGTTATCTAAAGGAACCTGGTAGCTATAGAACTAGATTATTGAGCAGAGCTGGTTTTGTAAGATTTGGATTTGCCAGACAATAAATGGCCAAGAACTTGACATTATGGAAAGGAGCTCTGCTTTCAGTTGATGCTTGATGCTAATTGAGAGCAGGGATGCTAAGGATTGCCGTGGGTATTTGCCCTTAAGAATCAAAGCCCACCTCTTATTTTGAAGCTGAAGTTCAGAAATAGAACTCTGACATAGTGCCGTAAAACTTTGGTAAAGCAAGACAAAGCACTAGAAAGATTAGGGAATCCCTAACTTGAATGTACATCTCTCATACAAATTACACTTGAGCCCAGCGATTTGCTGTTGCAGGCAGTTATTGTACCTGTTATTAACATTCAAGTCACGTTAGTCACCACAAGGACATGGACAATACTGAATCCCTTCAGAGATGGTACTCTGAGAAATCTTTCCAGTTCCAGCTACACAATATGATATTTGAAAACATCAGCTCTGCACTCATTCCTGACCCACATAGGTTGAACTGGACGAGGCATTGTTTTCAAGGGCAAAGAATAGACATTAATCAAAATGAAAATACTCCCAACATGGAAAGGAGGGCTTTCTATTGTTAATGCTTTTGTTTTCTTTTTTCTTTTTTTTAATTTTTTATTGTTATGTTAATCACCATACATTACATCATTAGTTTTTGATGTAGTGTTCCATGATTCATTGTTTGTGCATGACACCCAGTGCTCCATGCAGAACGTGCCCTCTTTAATACCCATCACCAGGCTAACCCATCCCCCCACGCCCCTCCCCTCTAGAACCCTCAGTTTGTTTTTCAGGGTCCATCCTCTCCCCTCTAGAACCCTCAGTTTGTTTTTCAGAGTCCATCGTCTCTCATGGTTCGTCAATGCTTTTGTTTTCTTAGAGCAGAGGTGCTTCACTAAGGAAGACACTGGAAATTCCTGAGATATTTTTAACAAGTTCCTGGAGGTGTAGGTTCAAACTTCCTCATCCCTGGAACCTGTGACTGTGACATTATTTGGAAATTGCAGATGTAATCAAGTCAAGTTGAGGTCATTCTGAACAGGGTGGCTCTAATCCAGTGACTGGTGTCCTTCAAGAAGAGAGGACATAGACACTCTGAGAGAACACTATGCGAGGACAAAGGCAGAGAGTTAAGTATCGTGGCTACAAGACAAAGGAGCACCAAGGATTTCTGGCACTCACCAGGAGGAAGAGGCAAGGAAATACTCTCCGTTGGAGCCTTCAGACAAAGCACGGCCCAGATGACACCTTGATTTCAGACTTCTAGACTTCAGAATGGAGAACGAGTAAACTTCTGTTGTTCTGAACCACCCAGGCCATGGTCACTAGTTACGGCAACCCTAGCCAAGCCCTGCACCGGGTTATATCAAACCCTTCTTCTCTCTTCCAAAAACCAGATTTCATTCCTGAAGAGAGTACAACACAAAAGGGAAATTCACAAATTACTCAAAAGTTTTAGAAGTAGTCCTGGGTTTAGAAATGCTGTGAGATTATTTTTTAAACCATATGTTACCAAGAAGTAGGCAAGTTTCTGCATTAACAATACAGAGCTTTGTAACAATTAGCCATCTGTTTATAACACTGTTAGGGATTGACAGCATCTCAATGGAAGCAGGGAAAACAACAGAAATATTAGATCTGCCAAGTTCTAGTCATTCGTTATCTTACATAGTAATTTGTTGTCTCATGAGATCACTAAAGAGAGAAAGAACCATGCCGTGCTACAAAATAAACTTCGTAAAGCAGGTAGTTTAATAGCAAATTAATGATGTGCTGACAAGATCAAGAGATGATTAAAAAAAAAAAAAAGTCACGGTTTCTGCATGGCAGCCAACAATGCAGGTTTGGAAGATTTCTCCTAAGAAGGTAATATTTATTTTCTCCAGGGAGCTATTTGAAAACAGAGGATAAGGTATTCTAAGATGACTTGTCTCAATGCCAATTTAAAAAAAATATGTTTCTAGAGCTCAGATATCATTATTTTGCTGTCTTTCTTGATATCATTCTCAATAATGGGCTTCCACGTGCTAAAGTCTAAACTCTCAATCTTAGCTTGATGGCTGGTTTCACTATATTAATAGAATGTGTTAATACAAAGGGGTTTATTATCAAGAATAAAGTAAGCTTAAATAGAAATTGTGAAAAGTAAAAGAAAATAGATGGCAATATTGCCTATAGTATTGGTTATAATACCAATAAATACTATAATAATAACATAATGTTTCATTAAGATAAACTTTGTTTATTCGACAATAAAGTTTTTTTTGTTAAAGATTTTGTTTATTTATTTGACAGAGAGAAAGACAGCAAGCGAGGGAACACAAGCAGGGGGAGTGGGAGAGGGAGAAGCAGGCTTCCCACGGAGCAGGGAGCCCGATGCAGGGCTCGATCCCAGGACCCTGGGATCATGACCTGAGCCAAAGGCAGACACTTAACTGAGCTACCCAGGCACTCTGACAATAAAGGTTTTATTTATCTCTCTATTATATGTAATTATATTATAAACTATACATTTGAATATAATAAATACATATACTAAAATATGTATTCAGGTATATAATATATATAAAACAAATTGGATTTATTTTTAAGTTGCTGTAAGATGGCTTTAATCCTTGAAAACCTTCCATAAGAATATAAGGTTCATATACTCAGCCTGATGAAAACCCTACTTTTGTTATCAGTAGACTCAAACTGTCTTTAAGATGATGACAGAATTTCAAGGGCCACCTTGGAGTAAGAGACAGTGAGTGACCCGTTATTTTCTTTCTTGTAGATTTCTCTCAGGCAGAGAAGACTGATCGCAACTGTTTTCACTAGTCTGTTAATCCAAACTCTTCCTTAATGTCATCCAATTGCTACCCTTATAGGTTCCCTTCTCTGCCAACCAGGCTTCTTCAGTTTTTAAGGATTTGCATCTCATCTAATCAAAAAAGCACTCTACTGCAAGAAAGAACCGAATTTCTAATCCCAAGGACAGCTAGTTTCTGTCAAAGCAGAGACCACAAATACAGCCTTTTGAACTTAGACCTGTGCCTTTCTAACTCAACAGTGATTACTGAGTCATCAGCCTGTTCTTTCAGCAGATACTTACACATCTACTTTGTGTGAAGCATTATATTAGAGGTTGTAAAGGATGTGAAGATAAGTAAAGTCCACCCCATACCTATATATGCTTCATAGCATAAAGGGACAGAGAAATCATGAATAAATGAATACAAGATAAGATTATAGATGAGAATCCATGATTGTTCATTTACTTAGGGCATTCAACAAACTCATTGAGTGTCTACCATAGGCCAACTTCATCCTTCATGAAGGCAGATGATACAAACTGAACAAGACTTAGACATCCACCAACCTCAGAGAATTTGCATTCCAAATGGGAGAACAAGATAAAGCAGCAAGTACATTTTAACATCATAAGTACAAGAGATGAATTCCCAAATACTAAGGGAGGCCATGACTGAGATTGATAGGTAGCCCAGTCTACAGAAGAAATTTCAAAGAAGTGGCATAAAAATTAAAACATGAAGGATAGGAGTTAGCTAGTAAGGAACTCTGTGGTAGTGCAGATATAACCGCATCACCAGTGAGACTGTCTTTCAGCAAATCTCTTCAAGTCAGATTTGGAAATTGGCACCATCCTTTTGGCCTACCCACCGTCAGAAAAAATATTACCTGGCAAACCATGGGAATTCCTGATGCATAGCTGTGATTACTACCGCCAAGGTTTAAAATGGAACTAGGGAAACTTGAAAACAGGAAATTTACCTTGGATGAATTTCATGAAATCAGAATGAATTCTCAACCAAGATTTTCCATGAAAAAAAAAAAAAAGTAGTTACTTTTGACATAACATGAATCTTCCCTGCCTCCTCCTCCTTTGTGATATTTTCAATTTGAGCACCAATTCCAGTGAAGAGTCGTTTGTACCAATTGCAACCATACTCCCAGCATTTCCGTCTGTTTGGCCTACACTGTATCCAAGATAACTTAATGGCAGCCAGTTAAAGCCACAAATACATTTGCTATAACGTGCATCTTTTGTGAACATAATAATGCATGCTGACAATTTGTGATTTGTTATCTTTTCCAGCAATACAGTTCTTTATTAATTCTGCATGACTAAGGAGAGGAGTTGAGAGGTAGTCTTACATAAGAACTTCCTCGGGATGGAGTAATTCAGCCTCAAATCTTTATAACTGGAACTCTCTTCACATCAGCACTCAGCTGGGACCATGAGTCAGTAAAAAAAATTGTTGATTAAGTATCTCTGGGACCACTCTTTAATGAGAGAAAAGATATTTTGTAATGTTTTAATACTGTAAAAAAAATATTTGCCACTAATGTCAAAGTAAGTGAACTTTAAAAAAAATACACACACACACACATACACACACAGTATCACTGTCATTTGGAATATTTCTTAAGCCACCAACTGTATACGGTATAGATACCTCTAGGAATTCATGCTCACAGCATTCATGACACTAAACATCCCAATGATAGGAAATGGTTTCCAAAGGTATTATCCAAGAAATTAGCCATTTACAAGAAAGCCTTTCAGTGCAGCCACTTTGTTTTCTTAGAAGCTAAAAATTCATGAAAAAAATAAAACCTTTCAGCAACTCTTCCTGCTACAGTGATCTTGGAGTAATTTACTATGTAGATGACACAGTGCATTTCTGCTTTGTTGCTGCATCAGCATGTCATTTTCAAAATGAAAACAAGTCTATTAAAGTGCACATCAATTCTACAAAGTAGGATGAAAATGCATGGTTTGATCATGAAGTCTTGCTTTCAGATTCAGTCCCCAAAACAGTGTAAATTTAGAAGAAAAAAGGTTTGAGAATATGATAAAAGGGAAAAACTTTAGGTTGACAACAGTATGTTAAGAGAATGAGAATGAGAATTGAACTGTTAAAAGATCTAAGTTTATGCAGACAAAGCAAAAGAGAAATGAATCAAGTCTGGGGCGAAACAGGTCAGCACATCACAGACCAGGAAAGCAAGTGAAAGAATAAATGGATATTAATTGCAGCTTGCAAAAAAAAAAAAAGATTAATTTCAAAATAATTAAGGAAAGAAAGTGAAAAAATAAACTACACTGTGAAGACCAACTTTGGCCCAGAAGGACATAGAAGTCTCTGAATAATGACTTTAGCTATGATGTTGTTTTTCTGGTTGCTTTGCTGAGGACAGAGACGGCAGAGTGATGGAAAACATAGATTGGGGATAATAACTTTGTGCCAAGGCTAAACTGGTTTGACCCATTTTCATATCAGCTCACAATTTAGCCTAGAGCATTTTACATCTCATCAGTTTACCTATTTAAATTGATCATTGTGACCTTCTTTTATTTTTTAGGTCATCCAGTAAATATTTATTCAGCATCTAATGTGTGCTAAGTATTTTGCTAGTACTGAGAGAAGCATAAAAAATAATTCACAATGATCCTGGGATAGGGGCATTACTACTGCCTTTAACACGTAGGGAGACTGAGACAAAGCTAAGTTAGATGCCCAAGGTCACAGAGCTAGTAAATGGCAGAATTGGTGTGTTAGTTCGGGTCCTCCAAAGAGCAGATGCCAAGATGAGATTGGATGTGGAAGAGATTTATGAAAGTGTTTGCCTGGGAGTGAAAAGAGGGTGAAGAAACTGGAGGAGTCTGGGAGAGTCTCGGACCATGAAGCAGATCTGACCTTGTGCAGGAAGGAAGGGAGGTTGCAGGGAAAGTCCTAGACCACAGTGCAGTTGTAGGACATTATGGCAAGGACAGGCCTGCCTGTAAGTCCCCTGCCAGGCCCAGCACTGGGAAGGCAGGCCCTGGTGCCAGTGTGACGGTGGAGCCATAGGTCAGTTATACCCCCTGCACCAGGGGAGCTGAGAAGCCGTTTCACTGGTGCCACAGCCAGGACCCCCAACTCCAAAAGCTGGTGTGAGAATGGACACACTCAACTGTTATGCCGTAGTGAGCTTTGGACTCGATACATGATCGGAAAATACAAAGCTTTATATGTGGCTACCTCTGTTCATAAATCTTTCCATTCTTGGAGTCCACTTCTGTTTATATCAGAACTAGAACATCCAAAACAAACATTATGCTTTTCTTCCATGAAAATAGGTAGAAATCACCTAGAGTGAAAACTGGAATGTAAGGAGAATGGGATCCCCATATTCCATTGTATGTGTGTGTATAGGTGTGTATCATATTTATATATTATATATTATATATTATATATGTGTGTATCACATTTTCTTTATCCATTCACCCATTGATGGACATTTAGATTGTTTCCATATCTTGACTATTGTAAATAATGCTGCAATGAACATGGGGTATCTTTTTGAGGTAGTGTTTTTGTTTTCTTCAGATAAATACCCAATAGTGGGATTGCTGGATCATAGAATAGTTCTATTTTTTTTTTTTTGAGGTACCTCCACACTGTTTTCCCAACATCCTCACCAACACTAGTTACTTCTTGTCTTTTTGATAATAACCATTTAAACGAGAGTAAGGGGTATCTCACTGTGGTTTTGATTTGCATTTCCCTGATTGTTAGTGATGTTGAGCATCTTTTCATGTGTCTGTTGGCCATCTGTATGTCTTCTTTGGGAAAATGTCTGTTTAGAGCGTCTGCCCATTTTTTAATCAGTTTTGGGTTTTTTGCTATTGAGTTTTATGAGTTCTTTATTTTGGATATTAACCACTTGTCAGATATATGATTTGCCAATATTTTATCTCATTCAGTAGGCTGCCTTTTCATTTTGTTGACCGTTTCCTTTGCTGTGCCAGAAGCTTTTTAGTTTGATGTCAACTCACCTGTTTATTTTTGTGTTGCCTTTGTTTTTTCTGTCAAATCAAAAAAAAATCATCACCAAGACCAACATCAAAGCATTTACTGCCTGTGTTTTCTTCTAGGGGTTTTATGGCTTGGGTTCTTATATTCAAGGCTTTGATCCATTTTGAGTTGATTTTTGTGTATGGTGTAAGAGGTCCAGTCCCTTTTTTCGCATGTGGCTGTCCAACTTTCCCAACACCATTTATTGAAGAGACTATCTTTTCCCCATTGTGTATTCATGGCTCCTCTGTTATAAATTAATTGACCACATATGTGTGGGATTATTTATGGGCTCTTTATTCTGTGCCATTGATCTGTGTGTCTTTTTTCATGTCAATACCATACTGTTTGTATTATTAGAGCTTTTTAATATACCTTGAAATCGGGAAGCATGATACTTTCAGCTGTTCTTTCTCAAGATTACTTTGGCTATTTAGGATTTTTGTAGTTTTACACAAATTTTAGGATTGTTTGTTCTATTTTTGTGAAAAATACTTTTGATAGGGATTCATTGAATCTGTGGATTGCTTTGGATATTATGGACATTTTAACAGATTTAATGCTTCCAATCCATGGTTACAAATATCTTTACATTTATTTGTGTCTTTTTCGATTTCTTTTATCAGTGTCTTAGAGTTTTTAGTGTACAGGTCTTTCACCTCCTAAGTCAGATTTATTCCTAGGTGTTTTATTCTTTTTGATGCAATTGTAAATGGGATTTTTTTCTTAATTGCTGTTTCTGATAGTTTGTTGTTACTAGTTTATAGAAATGCAGCATATTTTTGTATACTGATTTTGTATCCTGCAGCTTTACTGAATTCATTTTTTAGTCCTAACCATTTTCCAGTGGAGTCTTCAGGGCTATCTATATATATGTTATCTCTGCTTTTATGTTTGTGTCATTTACATTAGGGGAAGAATGTCCATGAGATTAAGCGACTTAGTCTAAAGTCCTGCAAGTGGAGGCGAGGTTTGAGTTAAGGCCACATTCTTTCTCCTGCACGGTCTTTACACCACATACTTACGGGGCTTGGGATTTACCAAGTGCTTTTTCATGTACTCTTGCATTGGAACTGTAATACTAATTTTCATTTCCTAGTCCAGCATTCTGGGACTTAAAGAAGCTTAGTGACAGAAAGTATGTCAGTGCTGTCCACCCCCACCTGCCTCTGACATGCTCCTCCCCCCTCTTCGGACACCCCCACAACGGGGGTTATTGTAACATTAAGGACTGCCCACTTGCGGTGCACACACTTGCCCTCCATGCGCATTCTTCTCCACCTTTGTTTTGCCTCTTTGCTCATCCCACCTGTATTCTCAAGAGTCAGCCGCTTAACCGACGGAGCCACTCAGGCTCCCCAACTACCTGTATTCTTGAGTTCATCCCTGCCATGTTACTCCTGCAAAGCCCGCGTGTGTCCCTGTTAGCGGTTCCTTGCCTTGAACCTGAGAGAAATCATAGCAGAGTATTTTAGGGATATATTCAGCCAGACCTCCACGGGCTGGCCCCTGTCACATCTGCCTTAGCAATTTTGTCTTGCCCTTCCAAGTTCTGGTGGCCCTTTTTCAGCTCCCAATTTCTTGCTTGGATTGGAGCAACTATCTTGACATGTTTCCCATGTTGTTGTTGTTGTTGTTTTCCTGAATTTTAAAATTCTTTTACTCATATAAATGAAACTGATTTTAAAATCAGCCCAATCCCTCAGGGAAGAGGTAGTGGCAGAGGCAGGAAGGAACCCCGCTCCTGTTTTGCCCACCCAACCCACTTTTACTATTACAAACGCCACAGAGAAACAGAGAAGAGTCTTCCCACTCTGTGTGTCCTAATTTATTGAAATATTACATAAGGCATTATTTTGGTCTTTTGTAATTTCTCTGTTTCTGACATTATCATACTGCCGATGATCTGGGTCTTTTTTTTTCTGATATTCACATATCAGATACAACTTTGCAGTTCTTATGCTTAGCAGCTGATTATATTTTTACAGCCCACACGCACACCAATGGCAAGGAAAATACCATTTGACATCATTCATTATCAATCAGGAAACTACAGAAATGAATGAGAATAGATATTATTTAATTTATGCTTATGATTTGATGTTTTTATTCTTTTTTTAAATTGTGAAGCACAGGGGTGCCTGGCTGGCTCAGTTGGTAGAGTGCTGATCTTGGAGTTGTAAGCTCAAGCTCCACGTTGGGTGTAGAGATTACTTAAAAATAAAATCTTTTTAAAAGATTAAATAAATAAATAAACTGTGAGACACATTTACCTTTGTCCAGAGATCCGAAGATTCACCAATCTGCCCTCAAAGCGTGGAGGACAGGGTTTATGAAGAGCTCTTTCAATAAATAAATGTCATAATGGATTCCTGGAAGGAATTTTAGTATTCCTGGCTAAGACATTTCTAGTTCGAATTGCTCGTGCAGTTATCTTCACAAAATTATGCAAGAAGAAGAAAAAATAAATCTTGACTTAATTTATTAATTATACTATGAAAGTATGTATGAATCAGTAAGAATACATTTATTCAATACTCTCTTTTTGGTACAGATCCCCTTCTTAGTTGCATCTCATTGCAGAGTCTGATTTGAGGATGATTTTATTCCTCCTAAATATGTCCATTAGGCAGAACACTATAATTATCAAACAGTGGGGGGGGGAAGGAAAGTGAACAGATAATTAAAACACAGGTATGTTGTGTATGTTAGCATATACTGCTTGCATGAAAAACTATTTCATATCTCCTTAGATTTATACACAAATAGAAGAGAAAATAGCCAAGGTAGGTGCTGATCAGAGCCTAAATATGAACATTTAATAAAAGTGCTAACAAAAATTTGAATTTGGTGTTAGATTACTGATATTGTTGATCAGATGTACTTACTAGCATACATAATCAAAGATAACGTCCTAAGTCTATCCTGACAGACAGAAATTTCTGTTCCAAAGTGAGATCTATATTCTTACAATTAGTGACACTGATTGGCCTTCTTACAACTAAGGGACCCTAAGCACAACCTTTGTTAAATAAAAAAAGAGGACGTATTCTTAGAATGCCTTAGGAATTAGCTAAGAAAAATGAAAAACGTAAAGGTCCCCTTTGCTTCAGAATCCTTTCTACTGGATGCTTTGGGTTAATAGACTCAGGGAAGGAACCAAACCAAGTAAACAAACATGCTTAACAATCTTTTCGACTTCAGCAGCAGGGATAGATTCACATTTTGGGGTGTTTGTGGCATCCCCTTCCTCCAGGTGACCTTACCTCCCAAAGTAGATGTAAGTGTTAACAACCAAACTAAGAAAAATTTGCCTTGAAAAATATATGTGAGAGTAGGGTGTGGAGGTAAGGAAAACCAAGGGCTGAATTTCACCACAGTACAAATCCTAGTGCATCACTTGGTCATGTCACTTCAGAGCAAAGAATCAGTCCATGTATTTTATCCGTGGTGAACCCAGCTGGACGCCATCCCAGCAACCTCCTGGGGGAGAGCCCGCTGCCCTCTGGTTTCCATTCTCCTTCCAGTGTCTTAGTATTCTTCCTTGTCTCCTTCTGCCCTGCTCTCTCAGGTCATTTTTCTTTTTTTCTCATTCTCTCTTCTCCATCTTTCTTTCACTCTCCTTTGGTTTCTCATTTGTCTGCTTTGCCACTGAAATCTACTGTGTATTTCCCTTACTCATGGTCTTATTTCTCTTACTGCTTATTATTGCCATTGCTGTTATATAAAGCTTTATGCTTCTTTTTCTTAATTTCAAAAGTAGATTCAAAGAGCATTTATATTTATATCTCTCAAAGTCAAAGTGAGTTTTATTTGCAAGTGAACCTCAGTGTGTGTGTGTCCCATAGAGAGGAGGCAAAGTCACTGTCCCCATTATAGAACATGACGGAGGTTCATCCCTCTTACGTCAGTAACCGCAGATAATGATTAAAGTTGCTAAAATTTGTTACTACCTGCTTTACCCAAACCTTGGAGTTAAACTGTAAAAAAGATATCATGGCATTCCTTCCTTTACCTCCACAACTGTAATGTTTTAAAATAGCAGCTATAAGTGCTGACGTTCCCTGGCTTTGCCCTATTCAGTGATGAGGTAAAACAGTACCTTCTATAAAGCCTGAATGTAGGGCACTTATTATGCATATCCTGTTCAGTTTGCTGATGCCCATCAGCCAAAAACCACCAGGAACACACCAAAGGAAGCTAGGTTTTTGAGCTTGCTGCAGCAGGTGACTGAGCTCACCATGAGGAACCAGGGGTCATCTGAGTAAGAGGTGTTTGGGAGTGCACATTACAGGATTTGGTCTGATGGCGGGTGATTTGGGGGAGAGTTTAAAGAAGGAAAGATTTGTTTGGACTGGGTGCTGTTGGGAAGCGAACACAATGTGGTGGTTGAATATCATCAGACTTTTTCCCCAGGAGGCAGGAGGGGGATGCTAGGTGGGTGGGGAGAGGGGCCCGAGCTACTCATGACAGCCAGAAGAGAGAGCTGTTTGGTTATTTTTGTGGTCACACAGCCTTCTTTGTACACATTTAGACAAGATGAACACACCTTTTTCTGGTCTTGTTTCATCAGGGTCCCGGAGTGACCCCATTTAATTATTGCTGATATTCTGTGGAACCCAGCTTTCTCCACAGCCTTGCTGTGACTTACATGCTGCCAGATGTCAGGGCCTTTTTATTTCTCTTTCTTTCTCAAGCCCCAGAATAAATGAGAAACAATCAATCAGCCAGCCCATTGTCTAATAGCCACTATGCCCAGTCCTGAACTAAATGGGAGGGACACCATTTGCAGAAGTACTCGTTCATAAAACACCAAAAAGAAAAAATAATATAAAAGAAGATGAAAGAACTAGAAAATACTTCACCAAGATTTGAAACTGAAGTGACTTTAGTTACTTCACTTATCAATCTTACACCACGGAAGGTTTTAAATAAAAAGTTTTGGTGAAGCAATCAATTTGTTTCATAGCTACAAGAAATGTTACCGTCTAAAAATTAATTTTTATAAATAATCCATTGATTTTTCTTTTCCTCCTCCTACCTCTGCTGCTCAAGACACGTGGTTATGTTGACAACTTTCTTTTATTCCTAATTAGATACACTATACTGTATGTGTATATGGTACATATGCTTAGTACTTTTACTCTTCGATGATAATAAATCATTAAAAGAATTTAAGTGTGGAAAGAAAAGCCTAAATTGGCAGAATGGTTTGACGGGCTAACACCAGTGTTTAGGGCCTGCTTGAAGATTCCCATTTTACACATTACATTAGAAAATTCGAAGGGGTAACCCTGATAAAGGCAAAGTTTAAGAGGAACCTTGTCTTCACCTGCACAGTTTCCTACACTAAGCTTTCTCCTCACTAGATTTCAGTGTGGAGAAATCCAGTTTGTCGGTGCTGCTTCCAGCTATGGGAGCCATCATGGAGATATCTTTCTCAGTGGAAAGTTGAGGGATTTTCTTTTTCTTTCTGTTTATGAGAAAAAGGTGACATGTGAGGATATTCTCTTTCAAAGAATAGAATGTCTAAGAAAGAAGGTGTGTTATTTTGGTTTGAGAAAAATGAATCACCTTTAGGTTTAAAAAACCATAGCAAATAAATAATCCTCACATACATTTACTGTTGAGTAAATGAGCAAACTGTGGTATATCCATGCAATGGAATACTACTTAGTAATATAAGGGAAACAGATATACATACATGCCCCACTGTGGATGAGCCTCAAAAACATTATGCTGAGTGAAAGAAGCCAGACACAAAAGGTCACATATATAATTCTATTTACATGAAATGTCCAAAAAAGGCCAGTCTGTGGAGACAGAGCAGATCAGTGGTTACCTGGGGCTGGCGGCACGGGTGTAGGACAAACGGTCCCAACGGAATTTTGGTGGGGATGGAAATGTTCAGAAACTGGATTGCTGTGATGGTTACACAGCTCTATAGATTTACTGTGAGTCATTGAATTGTATACTGTGGATGAGTTAATTTTATGACCTATAAATTATAGTTCAATAAGTTATACCTTGATTTAAAAAAAAAAAGTCACGGCTCTGAGTACAAAATCCATACTTCTTTGCTTCAGTTCTCTTTTTATATTTTATGTTTTTAATTTTCCTTAAAATATACATGTGTATCTTATACACATACATGCACAGAGTAAGGTACATTGCATAAAGTACATTAATCTCACATACATACGTATGTGCCAATCATCCAGATCAAGCTATGAAATAGTTCTAGCCTACCAGAGGCCCGATCATGCCCCATCCCATCAATACCCCCAGAGGTAACCACTGTTCTAGCCTGTTATCCCCATGAATTAGTTTTACCTGTTCTCGAAGTGCACAGAAATGAAATCATTTAGTGAGTACCCTTTTGTGTCTGTCCCATGTCACTCAACATAATACCCGTGAGATCCATTCAGGCATGAAGTGCTCCTCTTTCTTCTTGATCTATAGAATTTCATGTTATTAATGAGCCTCCCTTTCTTATTGATGGACAATAAAACTGTTTCTAGTTTAGGACTATGAGGACTAAAAAGAAACTATGAAAACTTTTGTACATGCCTTTTTGTGGAGCTTGGATATATACTCAAGAGTGGAATACTTGGGTTCCAGATCATAAATATATGTAGTTTTGGTAGATGCTGCCAGCAGTTTTCCAGAAGGGTGGGTCAGTTTACATTCCTATCAGCAAAGGATGAGAATTGCAGTTTCCCAACATCCTTACCAATACTCAGGGTTGTTAGTAGGTTTAATATCATCCATTCTAGTGGAAGTATCTATCTGTGCTTATAATATGCATTTCCCTAATGAAACTGAGGTTGAGTACCTTTTAACATGTTTATTGGCCCTATGTATATTATCTCTAGTGAAGTGCCTATTTAAGAATTTTGCCCATTTTTTTCCCCATTTTTTAAATTGGGTTGTTTTTCTCTTACAGATTTATGGGAGTTTTTAATATATTCTGGATAGGAGTCCTTGCCAAATACATGTACTGAAAATATCTTTTCTTGGTCTGAGGTTTGCATGTTTCACTTTTTTAATGTGACTTTTGATAGAAAGCAATTCTTAATTTTGAGGAAATGTATCCATTTTTTTTATTCTTTTGTTCTTAAAGAAAGATTTATAAATTAGTAAGTTTATAGAGCTGCATACCCATCACCACAATCTGGTTCTTTTTTTTTTTTTAAGATTTGTTTATTTCTTTGAAAGAGAGAGAGCATGAGAATGGGGGGAAGGGCAGAGAGAAAGGGAGACAAGCAGACTCCCCCGCTGAGCAGAGAGCCTGTTGTGGGGCTCAATCCCAAGACCCTGAGAAGATGACCTGAGCCAAAACCAAGAGCCAGATGCTTAACCGACTGAGCCACCCAGGTGCCCCCCTCCAGTTCTTTTATGATACTCCTTAGAAGATCTGCCCCAAGGTCTATATGAAATAATATGGTAATAAAATTTCTCACCAAAAAATGATCATTCCTGGTGTTTCTTCTTGACATGATAAAAGCTTCTCCTTATCCCAAGAATAAATTTTATGCATGCCACCTTTGTTAACACATATCACACTGCAGGATAATCCTTTGCTTATCTCTCTGACTGCTCTACTAGCCCTGAGACATTCTCATATGGTGTCTAAGAGCCTAGACTTCAGAATCAGTCAAGTCCTGGCTCTGCCTTTCCTGAGCATTTCTGGACCTCAGTGTCTCCACCTATAAAATGGATAATAATATATATCTCCCAGGCTGTTTCTTAAAGATATGTGAGATCATGTTTGAATAGTGCCTACAACAGAGCTGGTCATTGTATAGATTCATTATTATTTTATCTTCAAATCAAGGACATCAAGTTAATTCCGGTCCAGCACCTAACACAGTAGGTATTTGACTCAACCTACCCTCAAGCCAGTTGCTCTTGCTAATCATTTATGTTTTTGTCACTTGGTGGTAATTTTATTTTGCAAAAATATCTTTTTATTCCTTGGAAGGAAGTTAACGTTTATTATTTGTCCAAATTTATGGCACTCTTTGGTTCGTTTTTTCCTGCAAAACTCTTGTTTATTTTTGTCTCTTTAGCAAATACTTCTGTAGATCTAGAGAGCAATTTATTGAAGTTTCATGAATTAAACTTAGCCTATTATTATCACTGTGTAATATTTCCTTATTTCATATGGGAAGAAAAGATCATTATAGATTCTTTTTTAAATCACTCTGATTTCACCCTGGAAAGAATACAGTGATGTATGTCAAATCATTTTGAGAACGTACATGTTACATAGTTTTCTTTTAAGGCTGATGGTGACAGGCCATGATACCACTGTATAAGTTCTTACCAAGCTGAAGCTTCTGGGCTCAGCTTCAATGTTTGATTTAATATTATTCCCACCAGTTTCTTCTGACAGGGCTCTCAATCAAGATGTTCGTTAATACCCTTGCAAATTGCATTCTGAACAGCTTTACTATCACTGGCCTTTACTCTGTTAAGGTTTTCACAATAGCACACGCTTGTATCCGTTTATTACTCACCTTAGTGTAACAACCTGGCCTCTTGTTGTTATTGAAGAGACCCTCTCTTTTGTCCTCAGTGCTGAGAAGCGGTAATTTCACAATCCTCAGGAACCGTAATGAGATATCTGGTACATTTCTGAACGTGGTAATTTTTAAGTGCTTTCAACTTGCAAAGTAGCAAATTGATATACCTGGGGATTTTCAACAGTTCCTTTCCCAGAGTGAATGACAGTCCTGGGACGTCACTTCATGTAAGAAAACAAGGCCTCCACCATTGGCCAGAGGAGCTGCCATCTGGACTCCAAGTCCTGACAAGGAAAGCGTCATCTGCACTGGGCTGGCATTCGGGCTGAGGGTCGCAAACCAGCTCTTGCAAGGAGCAAAATGAAGTTGTCAAGAGAATATTTGCCGTGACTCCACCAGGCGCCATTCAGATATGACAAACTTGCCTTCCTGTTTTTTTTTAAGGCTTACTAATTCTAGAGAAAGATAGAACTTTTTTTTTTTTTAATATGTGTTCATCCAAAGGTCAAAACAATTTTAAGCAAGGGCAAGCATGGTCCTGCAATAAAAATGCGGCAATCTAGCTGTGCATAAGTTCATGTAGGGGCTGAGAGAAGTGTTTACCTCTCTGGAAAGGGCACTTTAATCAAAAGACTGATGGCAAGATGAGCTTTGAATTTGTTGTTCTGTTTCTTCTGCATCTGCATGAAATTGTGTCTTTGAAACCATATATTATTGAGACAAGTGATACTGGAGAGACACTTGCCCTGAAGTAAACAGGAAAATACAGCAGCAGAATGGAGTGTTTTGCCCACTTTTACAGCCTCTGTGGTGGTCATCCAGGAGGAGGGACCGAGGGCTAGAGATGGGTAGAGATGTTTGGAGGGACATTGTCCCCATTGTGACACACAGACCCTGGGGTCTTTCTTAAGTGTGTGTTTCCTTAGGTGGGTAATGACAGTCACTGGAAAAACTAGTGCCTGCTGTCTAAACACACTGTGAAAAATGAAGTTTAAAAGTATAAAAAGCAGTAGTGATGAGATCCAATTCTCCAGGCTTCCTCTCGCAGATGGAACAAAAACCTTTCTCTCCTGCAGGGTTAGCACTTCCTCTGGCTTCTCAGCTCCAAAGAAGAGGGCGTTCTTTAGAAAGCAGTCTGCACTTGCCAGCTACAGGGTTGGACTCCTGCTCTTCTCTAGGGTTCCATTTGTCCCTGCACCTGCCTGCAGGTGGCTGCTCCCAAGCCCTGGGTGCAGACAGTGGCAGCTCACGAGCAGAAGAAACAGTAGGCAAGGTTTTATCCATGTCTGTCTCCATGAATCACGTAGCATGATGGGTGGGCGGTGGGTTATTAGCGGAGATCCAAAATCCTAAAAGAGGACCAGCTTGAGATGGGAGGATCATGATTCTTACTTGCGTTTTAATTGGATACCTAATTGGAGTTATCCAAGTCGGGGTGTGAAATAAGCAGTTGGACACAGTACGCTTGGATCTCAGAGGAGAGTGCTAGTTTAAACGTACGCCCCATTGAGGCATGTGCCTGTTGAAGGCCTGGGTGCGGGTGAGGTTGCACAGAGAGCATGAGGAGAGGGAGCCAGGAAGAGAGGCGTGGAGAACACCCCCATTGAATTGTTGGAGCAAAACGTGTTAAGACGACCCAGAGACAGAAACAGCAACTGGAGAAGGGGGAGACATCTGGACCAGAAGTCAGAATTCATAGGTGTAATGATCGCTTTGAGACAGAGGGTGGCACTGCTGAGCAGAAAAAAGTGCTCCTGGGGCATCTGGTAAAATGAAGGATGCAGGCTGTCGGTTGGCTGTAATGAGACCGCAGAGCGAGGGGTGGTCTTGCGATGGCCCCTCTGAATAGAATGACTGGAGGAGAACCCACACAGAAGAGAGCAGGACGAGAGGAAATAAGCACGCCTGGGACAGGCGACTCTTTCAGAAATTTTTCAGTGCCTGCGGTTTACTCTACAAGAGGTAGAAAGAAGTAATGGTGCACAGCTCCTGAGAAGGTGGGGCAGGGGTGGGACCCCAAGGAAGACCATGGAGAGGACCGAGGTAGGAGAAATTTTAGGGGCAGTACCTGTGGAGACAGGTTTACGTGTGGGTAGCAGAAAGCTGCAGGCGTTCTCTCTGATCCTGTTTCTCCGTGAAATAAGACAAATTCAGTCACAGAAGAGTCACCGTGACACTCCTCAGACAGCAGAGACACGGGGCTGGTGTATTTGGATGAAAGCAGGCGGCATTCAGTTGGAGACAGGTTGAGAGAGAGAAATGCAAGCCTGGATCTTGCACGGTGGGCTGCATTTCCACAGACGTGTGCTAAAGCCGCAGGCTTGGATTCAAGTACCCACTTAGTATATACTGAATGATGATTGCAAAACATAGCAGAGGCAGAGAAATGAAGATAAAGTGGGACAGCTCCTGACCTCAGCACAGGCACAGTCTTAGAAGGAGATCCACGTGTACGCAGACGATGACCGAGCAACCTACCAGCTCCAATGAGCTGCACAGATGTTCCAATGAAAATGCATCTACTTTTGCTTGGGAGACTCAGAGAGAACTTGAATGGGAAGACAACGTTTAGATGTAAAGAATAAGTAGTAATAAACCTGGCAAAGAAAGGGAAAGCATATTTTTGGTAGTGGGAACACGTGAGTCATGTTGCTACAGCTGTGAAACTTACAGAAAATACGGTGCTGCCGCATAAACCACTTAGGTCCCCTCTGAATACATAGAAAAATCAGAGAATTGTGCAGCAGTAAACCCAGAAGCAGAGATCATTGACGTCAGTGCCCCATGTTACAGAGCAGGAAAGAACCTGAGGGAGGGGGAAATGAAGCATGAACCTCATTACGGAGGGACAGGTCGGAGCCACACCTCCTGACTCACATTTTAGTGCTCACTTCTTGGCGATCTCTGTACCACCAGTAAGCCTCCACGTGCTGGAATACGCAAGGTCCGAAAGTCTGCATGGGAAGGGGTGTCTGGATCAGCTGCTTCTAGATGGGGTGACGCTATGCCACCAGTCTTCATGTCCACATTTAGAACAGGACTGGAGTGCAGGCTGGGGAAGGTGTGGTAAAGCCTCTGATTATGAGCTAGGCTGTAACGGAATAGTACTTCATCCAGCTCACTTTCCTTATGCCATGGATCTGTGCGGTCTCCTCGGAAGCTGTCAGCCTTCGTTAGGTATTACTCTAACCCTAAAAGACATAGAGAATAGAGGATAGAACCCAGGAAATCCAGTGTCCCCATAGATGAATGAACAATTCAGTAGAAAGCTCTTTGTTTCAACAAATATGTTCGGCAATCTTTCATTTGTTTAAACTAAGATTTGCCTGCCTTTGTAAAGATAATAGACTGCACACAACTGAAATTTATCTCTTGTTTTGTCAAAATTGTCTGTCCTCAGGTCAGGATTCTGAATGTTGGTCTGTGTATAGCATGACAGCTCTAGCAGATGTAGAAAATTGTGCTGATTTGCCATTGACTGTGGGCTATATCAGGGTCTCCCAGAATAGAGGAAGCCGGGTGTGACTCAGAATATGGTCCCTTCTCTGGAGACCCATTAGTCTCACCCAGCCTAGTGAGCGCACCACGGGCTGGGTCTGACCCCCCGCTTTTGCCCCTTCAAGTCCACCCACACAGCCATCGTCTATGACATCGGTCAAAACAAGTCCCCGGTTTAGCATTGTTTTTAAAAGGTCAGTGTAAGGTACAAGTGACACATGAAGCTACCTGAGAAACTAGATTCAGGATTCAAGTTTGACTCCAGCGTGGCTAAGAAGAGAACAGGGATATGATGTGATACAAGGTTTGCAAAGAAGATTGCTGCTGACGGATGAGGCTGATTGAGATAAATGCAGTTGTGAACACCAGTACTGACTGTAAGTCCGTGGTCAAGAGATGGTTCCGTAGATGGCGTAATCGCTATCACCTTTCAGAGACAAACTGCAGTATTTCTCGGATCCCTAGAGGCCCGGAGAAACTGTCCTCAGGTGGAATAAAGTTGCCCCAGGTGAAATCAACTAACAATTGATATAGCAAAGAATAATGAAAGTAACAACAAAACAAACAAAAACAAATCATAAAATCCCCCAACACCAGAATCCAGAACGTGTGTATGCTTTCTTAATTTTGTTCTCTTTTCTTTTTTGGATAAGAAAAAGGGAAATAGAAATAAAGACTTACATTCATGTAGTTGAAAAATATTTATTGAGCACCTACTATGGCCAGGCACTACTTAGTTATCAGTCATCAGTCACAAAAGCTGAGCCTTAATGGATCTCAAACTCCAGTGGGATGGAGGGGGAGACAAGAAATAAGCCATAAGCACAACAGTGTGTAAATATCCAGCAATAATGAATGCTGAGAAGTAAATGGGGGGGGAGAGGAAAGATGCCATTGTAGGGAGGGTATTAAGAGGTGACATTTGAGCAACGTCGAGGGCAGAGGGTGAGGGGTCTGGCGGACATTAGGGCAACAGGAGTCCAGGTACAAACCACCTGCAAAGCCCCTGAGGCGGGAGTGTGCGCGGGCATTTGAGGATCAGCAGTGGCACAGTGCCTGGAGCAGCGTGAGCAGGGGAGGAAGGGAGCGGGTGAAATTAGAGCAGGAGGCACAAGTGGGCAGGGGTGCAAGTCACAGGGAATGTATAAGACTTCTGCTTCTGTTCTTAGTGAGGGGAGCTGCCCGGCAGAGGGTGAGCAAAGGCTTGCTGCTGTCTGACCAAGCCTTGGAGTTTGCCCAGGCTAGAGGACAGAAACCATTTGGTGCAGTGGGAAGGGCTCAGCCATCCGTTCCGTCGTTTCCCTCCAGCAGTTACGTGATCATTCGTTCTGTCCACCAACAGTCCCGGAAGCCTGGAGCATCCCAGACATGGACAGAGTGAGGGAAATGCAGAGAAAAGGAAGCTGCAGTCCGGCCCCTGAAGAGCACACAGGCCAGGCTGGAAAATACATCTAGAGACAAGAATAAGACCCCCTGATATGCGCCCTTGCTGGCGGGGGGGGGGGGGGGAAGGGGGAGGTGGACAGTATGCAGAGGGTACAAAGGGATCTTACAAAAGAGATCCTTCACAGCATGGCCCTCTGTAATAAAATGATCCATCTGTGCCCCATCTGCCTAGCCTGAATCAGGCTGCAAGCGGCTAAGAACGTAGGGAACTTTTTGGTTTATCACTGTATGTCCCCTGCAGCTAGCCCATAATAGGCCATCAATAAATGTTTGTTTTTTCTTAAAGTGCAGGTCACTTAATCTGGCTTGGGTGGGGGAGGCCGACTAGAACAGGCATCAGACTCCCAAAGAAAGTGACACTGGATCTGAAGGTGCCCACAGAGCCATGGCCATGAGCACGGTCTGAGCCAACACGTGGAGATATGGGGAAGCAAGACATATTCTGCGAACCAAAACTAGTTCTATGTGTGCAGAGATTGGGATGTGTCAGCAGGAGGTAAGAACCCATCAGCAAGCAGAGCCCTTGTTATAAAGGGTTTGGGGCTGAGATTTGGTATTGAGGCAGCAAGGAGCTACTGAAGAACTTTCATTAGGGAAGATAAGGCCATGTGATGCATTGGCATGGGGAGAACGGGCTGAATCAGAGAAATGGGCAGGGGCTTGAAGCATCCTGAGAAGGAAGAGTGATGGAGTAGGTGACTGATAAGAAATGTGCAGTAAGAGATGGAGTGATGCTCTGCCTTCTGTTGAGGTGGGGAGCAGGGAGATGGCACATTCCTCTTGGACATCTGGGGTTGCCTTGCATTAAAAGTTCAGTGACGGGCTCAAAACTACTTTGGACATCTCTGCAATGTCCACAAGCAAAAATAATTACCATGCGTACCTTCAGCAAGAATCCATTGTGTCAAGCTAAGAGTGGAGGATGTAATAGTCATGGAATGTCATTGTCACTGCTCTTGTGGGTGTGTCTGTTCAGCTAGAGAAGACAGAGAGTAAGCAAGTGAAGACATAACACCATCACACATAGTGATAAAGAGCATAATCAAATAAAACCAAGTGCCCTGAGCGGGAATAATAAGAAGCACCCACTTTTGCTAGTGTGGTCCAGGAGATCATCTCCAGGGAGGTGACATTTAAGTTGAAACCTGAGGAAGACAAAGCATGAGCAGGGAAGGGGGACAGACTCCAGCAAGGACAAAAGCTCGGCAACAGGCAAGGGGTTAGCAATAGAGAAGGAGCTGATGTTTAATAAAGAGTGGGACCAGTTATAAAGAAAATGAACAATTTAAATGGGAGGGGCAGGTGGCTTTGCTATTTTGCCTTTGACTTCCTGATAGACATCTTAATAAAATGACTCATCTAGGACTGCAAGGCACCAGTAACCAAGAAGAGAACCTGAATATTGTATAATCTGTTACATTCATTACAATCAAACTGAAATCAGTTGCCTTGCCAGGAAAAAAAAGTGACTACTTGACATAATGTGATGGTCTCTGAAGAATCTCATTTAACATCGGCAGGTTAATCAGCAGGCTAACCAAACAAGTTTTAGTTAAATACTTACAAGGGAAATTTTATCCTGTGCTTTGGGTGTTCATTTCGCTTGTTGTCAGGAGGAAAAAAAAAAAATGAGGGCAAATTTTAGAGGTTTCACTGTTGAAATAAGTATCCCTTTTACCCACTTGAAAAATCTGACACTTACTGTTATTGAATTTTTTGTCATCTCACCGCTCTTCTGTGAGATTGGAGGACTTTGAATTTGTGCCACTTTTATTAACTGCTGTGCCATCGAGAAAGGCTTTAGCATCTTAGTTCCCTGGGAGAAGGGCCAGGTAATGGATGGATAACGTGTGACTCTGCTGGCTTGGTGTCCAGGAATACGAAAGGGGTGAACAGCGGGCGCAGAGGTGACCCCAGGTGGCGCGCTGCATAAGCAGTGACTTGCTCTGCTGTTTAAGGGTGGTTGCTTTTTTTTTTTTTAGATATGGCAGGGTTAAAGATCAAGGATAATCAGGGTTCGTTTTTTTTTTTTTTTCTTTTTTAACTCGTCAAACAGTTGAGAAGACAGGATTTGTTCAAAACGCCTTGGCTCGAAGATTTATCCTTTCCTCTTGGCCTTTTCATGACTTCCCTGGTAATGTCTTCATCAGAGTGGGCTGGAGACCAGAACCTCAGCCTGAGACGTCCTCCAAGGCAGGGTTTCTGTGGGGCTGACTCAGGCTCCAGCATGCTGGGAAGAAGCAGTGTGCGTCATCGTAGTGATGACGGTTCTTGGTCGGTATGGTCCAGTAACGCACCTTTCATCTTCTCCCCTCTGTTAAGTGATGTTTGACCGCACATATGTTCAACACCCCACCGCCCTATAGAACCCACTTTGTCCCGCTCACGTCTCCGGCCTCCCTCTCTCTCTGCTCACACTCACGTGGCTTTCCTATTTTAACCAGTCACATTTGCCTACTTGCATCTTCATCACCTTGACCTCTTGAAGCTTGATCACTTGAAACTGAAAACTGTCCTTCACGTTCATCAGTGACCTCCTAATCCTCAAGTCCAGTGATGTTGGTCAAGCTTTATCCTTCACCTTTCTGGAGCGTTCAGTACTCACTGGTGTGCCTAGGACCTGCTAGAAGCGGGAGGTACAGAATCCAGCTTCCTGTCTGTAGGGGCATGAGCATATAAAACAATTGCAATACAGAATGCTAAATGCAGTAACTGAGATCTGCGTAACCTGTGGCTTAGCACAAAGTGGGGAGAAACAGAAGTTACCTAGAGGAATGAGAAGGAGAGCGGATTTCAGAGAAGTAACCGTTCTTTAAACCACATTGCCTTGGGGCGCCTGAGTGGCTCAGTTGGTAGGGTGGCTGCCTCGGCTCAGGTCATGATCTCAGGGCGCTGGGATCCAGCCCCACATCCATCCCACTCTCTGCTCAGCAGGGAGTCTGCTTCTCCCTCTCCCTCTGTGCTCTAGTGCTCGATCTCTCTCGCTCTCTCAAATAAATAAATACACTCTTTAAAACACACACACACACACACACACACACACACACACATTGCCTTGATCCTCTTTCCTCATGGTGACTGCTTTTCAAGTCTTTCCTCATCTGCTGGTGTGGGCACACCAGGAGGCAAGGACTTAGGCCACTCGCCCCATTCTACGTGCGGATTCCCACTCTCAAGCTCTGTGATCACTACGGCCTGGTTCACAGATGGACTGTTTGGGCTTCAATCTCTCTCTTGAAGTCACAGTCTTGTCTCCGTCTATTCTCCTCACAGTTGCTGTATGAGAGGGCTTCTTTACCAAGGGACTGTTGGCACCTGGGTGGGACAGTTATTTGTTGTTTAGGACTAGCTAACACATTGCTGGTCTTAAGCATCCCTGCCCCCAGGACACTAAATTCTGGTAGCACCGCACAGATGTTCCTAAATCACGCCTGAGTGGGTAGAACCAGCCCCATCACCACCTTAAATTCACCCTATGTAAAATCACACTGAACCTCTTTTCCCCAAACCAGTACACTTCTCTGAAATAAAAATGTCTTTTAAAATGTTCATATTTCCTTAATCTTAAAACCAGGGAGTCACCACCAACTATTCCATCTGGTCCCCAAATCCCACCGACTTCCTTTTACAGTGGATTTACCTCTGCCTCCATTATGTGACACGCCATGTTCATTGGACTTCAAGTCTTGATTGCCCCACTCCTAGGATTTCTAGAACATCACATTGTCCATGCTTCTCACTGCTTTAAAACCCACAGTAACAGACTTTCACCACAGGATTAAGGCCGCATAGGTATCAGAAAAGCCCTCCCCCGTAAACATTTTAAAATGCATGAAAAAATATTTTTAAAAATCCTTTGAAATGTATAATTGAGCTTGCGTGAAAGTGAGGAAGATCCTTAGGGGCCGAAAATTAAGCAAAACCATGGACCAGCATCATTAATGTGTGCTAAAAAGGCAGAAGCTGGCCTCAGGGCTTCTGCCGGTTACCTGTAACCTATGGATTCAGTTTCCATGATGGTGGAGGAAGAGGGGACCGTGCCAAGCGATGGGTTGTATCAAACATCCCTTTATGGGAAACGGATTTCACAGGTCAAGACTCAGCGGGGGGGGGAAAAAAAACTAAAAATTAAAACTAAAAACCCACCCTGCAAAAGAAGAGAGCATAGGAATTTTCACTGTCCGCGCCTTGGCTTGGGGTAAAGAGAAAGAGAAAGAAATCATCTCTTGATGCTGTGTGTAACGAAAAGCCAGTTCTGACGCATGTTCACAGGGCCACGTCACCCTTTGTATGGTTGGGGAAAAAAATCAAGCTGGGAATATATTCTAAAGAAGCCCTAGCTTGGTAATACCCCCAGGTATCTGATAAAAGCAAATGCAAATTATCTGAGAGAGACACAACTTCAGTGGGTCCTCAGAAAATTCCCACAGGGACATTTCCAAGGAACATCATCCCAAAGGAAAAAAATAACCATGATGTGTGTGGGGAAACAAGATACTGTAATTGTGAATCAATAGAAATAACTAATAGCATTTTCAGTCCTGCAAAACCTTAAGATATTGAAATTATTGGTTCAGGTTGGCTTTTTTAAGGGGAAATGGAAAATATGATTAAGGAAGATGCTAGCAAAAATATGTGTCATTTGAAAAAAGAACCAAATAAAACTTACAGAAATCAAAATGTCATCAAAATCAAAATTAA
Source organism: Eumetopias jubatus (assembly GCF_037043125.1). Classification (NCBI taxonomy): domain Eukaryota; kingdom Metazoa; phylum Chordata; class Mammalia; order Carnivora; family Otariidae; genus Eumetopias; species Eumetopias jubatus. The sequence continues at coordinate 100,677,074 of NW_028274820.1, forward strand.
AAGCTTCATGGCGGGGTTAAGTAGCAGTTTCTACCCAGCTGAAGTGAGGACAGTGAAATGAAAAACAGGTTCTGAAGGAATTTCCCAAAAATCTGCCCAGGGAGACATAGAATTGTTAAATGTGAAAAGAGGTTAGAAGCAAGGAAATGAGATCAATAACATCTAATACATATCCAGTTGGAGTTCTGGAAGAATAAAGTATAAGGAGCCAAAGCCCTATTTTGGGGCATATTAGCTAAGAATTCACCAGAACTGAAGAAAATATGCAGATTCAGATTAAGGAGTCACACTGTATGCAAACAAGAGTGAGGAAAATGCCCAGCTAGACGAAAGAAAATACAGATCACCCACGGAAAGAATGGATATTAAGCCGACCATTGACATCACCGTGGAAACCTAAACCACTGGCATATTCTCAAATGGTTGTGGGAACATAACCATCACCCTTGAAAATACCTGCCAGAAAACTATCTATTATGAATAGAGTCTAAATAAAGACATTTTTTTGACAAACAAGAGTAACTGCAGATCAGGAAAATTTTTAAATTATTAAGTATACAGAGCAGCACCTTCTAAAGAACTTTCTGAGGTGATGAAAGGTTTGCTGTCCAGTATGATATCCACCAGCACAGGTGGCTAGGGGACTGAGGAGCTTCAAAACAAAGTAGACGAAAATATCTTTTATCATTTCAGGGCAATAAACCATGAAGGAAATGTTAAATTCACCTTAAAAAATAAAATTAAGAATGTTTCCTCATTAAAACCACCATAAAAAGTAAAATTTTCAGGGCCCCCGGGTGGCTCAGGCAGTTAAGTGTCTGACTCTTGATTTCAGCTCAGGTCATGATCTCAGGGTCGTGAGATGGAGCCCCACATCGGGCTCCATGCTCAGTGTGGAGTCTGCTTGAGATTCTGCCTCTCCCTCTCCATCTGCCCCCCTCTCCCTGCTTGCACACTCTCTAAAATAAATAAATAAAATCTATAAAAGAAAAAGTAAAATTTACACTATTACAATTACTAAAAAATTATCTTCCTAAGCATTTTCACCAAGTCAGTAAAGCACAAAAAAATCCAATAAGAAACTGGGCAAAAAATATGAACAGATTTTTTTAAATAAGGAAAGGTGAGTGAATAAACACGGGAAGGCAAACAATCTTATAAGTAATCAGTGAAATATAACTAAAACCAAAAAGATGTACTCTTTGTCACTCACCAGTTGTCATAAGTTAATAGCATAGCACCAAGGATTGTCAAGGATTTTAAAGTGTTACATACTGCTGGTAGGATTCTGCATTCATGTGAGTGCTTTGGATAAACAATTTCAAAATGCACAAACCATATGACCTAACAATGACACTGTAGGATCGTGCTCAAAACTCTTAGGCATTTTCACAGAGCTTGGTGAAATAGCAAAAAACTAGACACAGCCGGATGTTGGTTAATATTAGAATTAATCAAGTGTGATATACTCAAAGAACAACATACCATAACAACAATGATAATAAACTAAGTACAAGTCTATTTTATTATCTTTATACCTTATGTAAAAAGGTATTAAACTTTGTGGTCATGTAACTTGTATTTGTGCGTGTAAAATATTTTAACACACACAAATGTATTTGTAAAATATTTTAACATCCAAAATTTTATTTATTTATTTACTCATTTATTTGAGAGAGAGAGAGTGTGCGTGTGCATGTGAACAGGGAAGGGGTGGTGCAGAGGGAGAAGGAGAGAGGGAAAATCCTCAAGCAGACTCCCCCCTGAGCACAGACCCTGACACAGGACTCAACCCCAGGACCCTGAGATATGACCTGACCTGAAATCGAGAGTCAGACACTTAACTGACTGAGATACCCAGGCGCCCTTTAACATGTAAAACTTTTTAAATTTGACTCCCCATTACTTAAAAACTGAAGTCCAAACACAGTGAAACTATTTCTCCAACCATAAATTCTGCTTCTCTACACTGCCCCCACCAGCCTAACTGATTACCCGACAGTTCCAGAAAAAAGTTGGATTCTTTCTGGCTTCATACCTTGGGCCAGCGATTCAGGAGTGCTGAAATGCTCATATTTTCCTCCTGGTTTTCTAGATCCTACCCTCCCATCAAAGCTGCACTCAGATCTGCCTCCTTATGGAGGCCCTCCAGTCTACCTTGATCCTCGGTAATTGTTTCCTTCTCCAGAATCCTACAGGACCCATTGCCTGAACCTAGGGGACCCACTGCCTTCTCCTATGACATCCAGTGTGTATTTTTCCATCTTACTATGTGTATGCCCTATTAAATATCAAGGCATAAAACTTTCATAATTGTAAATTACTGAACATAGTCTTTCTGCTAACTCAGAGGCTTAGATCAGGAATGAGGTTTTCACCCCTATTCCCCAAATTGTCTCTCCAGCACTAAAAAGGTGCTTATTGATTACGTAGCATGCCATTTCCGTTGCAAAGCAATATTTTGCTACAAACTTAAAAAGTTATAGTCGTCCTTTAAATGTAAAGGAAGCTAAAGTGCATCTATTATCTATCAATCAATAAAAGTCAAGGCACAAGATACCAAGTATTTCAGTATAAATGATGGGCCCAGGGTAA